>NC_083379.1:9314411-9628235 GCF_031755915.1 Ziziphus jujuba
CTTGGAGAAGGAAGGGAAATCCGAAGGTTTGCGCCAATCCGAGAGAGAAAAAGAAAAAGAAAGAAAAGAAAGGTCAAGTAGCACCTTTTATTTGAGTTTAGGGGATATTAATAAGGTTATTGAATGTAAGAAACCTTTGCTGGTCATGATTTATAAAGAAAATTATTTTAATGATCAAACTAACTTTGAAGAACTTGAATTGCCAAGTTCAATGATTTCTTTTTTGAAGGAATTTGGAGACGTCTTCCCAAATGAAATTCCAAGTGGACTACCATCCAATCAAAAGGGAAAAGGTGAGCTTGCTGTCCAAGGTAAGTCTTCTAATACTCAGGTTGTGTGGAAAAATTTTAATAAAACCAAGAGTGAGAAATTTGGTACAAAAGCCGAGAGTGAGGAAGGTGAGATGGCCGTGAGTGAGAAAGGAAAAGGAAGACAAGAAAGGAAAAATATAAATTTTTATCTTAGCTTTGGTGATGTTAATAAAGTAATTATGAATAAGAAATCATTGCTCACCATGAACTTTAAAGATACTTATTTAAAGATGTCTTTATTGCATAGAACTTTATCTGCATTGTTGAGAGCTTTACTTAGTGGTAATTTGAAAATTTGGGAAATATTGTTTGCTAACTTTAAAAAGTGTAATTTTTACCATAATGAGCATGTATTTCTAGATTTTGTTGTAATAGTGTTTGACCCAGGAGAATTGGTTTGGTTGCACTTAGGAAAGGAAAGGTTTCCTAAACAAAGGAAGTCAAAGCTCATGCCGCCTATGGATGGACTTTTTCAAGTTTTGGAGCAGAATAACAAGAATGCCTACAAGCTTGATTTACCGGGTGAGTATAACATGAGTGCTGCATTTAATGTTGTTGATTTAACTCCTTTTGATGCAGGTAATGATCTTGATTTGAGGACAAATCCTTTTCAAGAGGAGGGGAATGATATGATTTCGCCCGAGCCCGCTCAACCGATAAACCGCTGGGGTGCTGACTCGACACGGATGAAGACTAGGCCAATCATAAGAGCTCAAATTAAGAGATTTAAGGACAACCTGGAAGTATTTATACAGGGGGTAATCAATCTCAACAGAGCTTGTTCATACTTGAAGATACAAAGCCTATTCTAAGCATCCAAGTGGTGGAAGCCGATACAGACCCAGGGTGACGATTTTGGTACATTTTTGGAGTCCGAGAAGCATGAAATGGTTCCAATGCTTTATGGGTTCAATACATATGCCTAAGAGGTCATGGAATCAAGTTAAATCAGCCTCAAATGCAATCAAAAAGGGCTTGTACGGACAGCTTCAACAATTTGGCCGAATTTGCTGTATTGCTTGCTGGCTTTACTGTATTTTACTGTATTAGCCTTTTCTTATTTTTCCAAGCATGGGCAACGTGTGGGCCTCCATATTCAGTTTATTTGGCATCCTAAAAAGCATCTAGAAGCTGATTTGGAGCTCAATTTGGTCAAAGATTGGTCAAAGTCAACTTAGTCAAAAAGCTAGTATTATAGTTTCCTAATTTGATTCTACTTTTTGTTTTAGGAAATTACCATTACTTTTTAGTTTTTATTTATTTATTTTCTGGAAAAATAATTTTAGGAAATTTATTATTTTATTATTTTCATTGTAAATTAATTAATTCCTAATTCAAAATAAAGGAATTAATTAATCCAAATTAGATTAGGAAAGGAGTGAGAATTTCGGCCACCATAGAACTCTTTATTGTGTGGCCTATTTTACCTAGGGTTTTTAGGGTTTACTTTGTTTCTTTCAAAGCCTATTTAAAGGCTTATTTTTCAATAAGAATACAACTTTGATTTGATTGAAAAAATACTTGTGAGATTAATTATCTCTTTGTTCTTTGAGAACACCTAAAACACCATTAGAGAATTGGTTGTTTTAGCTTGACTTATCAATAGGTTTTCCATCCCCTATTGTGGCATCTACATTATACCAAGGTTTCTAACCACAGGTTGGTTAGGGGTTGAGGTCCATTCCATTAGAACTTGAACTTAATTAAAGATCCGGGCTAATATAATACGGGTTTAGGAGCAGGTCGTCCTAGGTTCGTATCACCCCGTACCAAAAGATATACATGATTAAACAAGTTTAACCAAATTGACTAAGTTTGACCAAGTTTGACCAAGTGAACAATATATGGGTTCAAAGTTGACTTTTTCAATAGCCAATATTTTTGGTTTGACTAAGGTACCATTGTGTAGATCTCGTCAATACGAGTTCATAGACTGGCGGCACGCCAATTTTTGAGTTACGAATAAAAAGTTATGGTTCTGAGAAATTTTAAGTATAAGTTTTAAGTCAATGTCCAAGCTAGTCCCCAGTTTTTGTCTGTTAGTGACCCAAGGCTTTATATAAGCCTAGATAAGCGTGTGAAATAGGAAACAAAGCCCAAAATACTCATTTCTTCCCCAAAACCCGAGAAATTCTCTTCTTAGACCCGTGGGCCCGAACTGGGTTGTTTCGACCCGTTTACCGTCGAACTGGGTCACCGTCGTTTTGCCCATTTCCGGCCAACCATCACTTACACGTGCCAGCCACCTAGAAAGATCACTTGAAGGCAAGCTCAGCCGTGAAATTTCACAGTAAGAAGCGGCAGGATGCGCCCAGATTGGGCTGGTGAAGTCCGCGGCGGCCGGCGAGGTGGGTTGCAGTATTTTCTCCTTTTTTGGCCGTTTTAGGCCAACCCATACACGTTTTCCACTATTTTCGACCCCTCTGAACTCATTTCCGTAGTTATTTTGTCCAGATTCATCACCGTTTGAAAGATCCGACAATGGGAAGTTCGGCCGATGCTTCAATAGTGTTTTTCAACCATCGGAGGAAACTTTCAACCAAGGTGAGCATATTGATGAGTTCCCTGTCTCTTGGGCTTTCCATCAATATAAATTTTGTAAGTTTTGGAGGTCGTTTGATAATTTTTCCATTTTTGGATCAATTAGTTAATTTTTGGATAAGTTGGGGACTGTGTTTGGACAAAATTGGTCAAATTAGTTAAAATTGGAGTTGAATTAGTGAAATTGGATATTATTAGGACCCATTAGGTGGTTCGATTTTGAAATATTAGGCGTTAGGTGAAAATCCCCAATTTTG
This sequence comes from Ziziphus jujuba, assembly GCF_031755915.1. Classification (NCBI taxonomy): domain Eukaryota; kingdom Viridiplantae; phylum Streptophyta; class Magnoliopsida; order Rosales; family Rhamnaceae; genus Ziziphus; species Ziziphus jujuba. The sequence goes on from NC_083379.1 coordinate 9,317,521, forward strand.
GGTACCAGGTCCTAAGGACATGCAGTATAATTGGACTGTCCGGTGTCCAATTTATGCAATTTTGTAGTACTGTAAATTATTTTGAGACATTTGGATTATACAAGTGTCTCTGATTTAGTCGTTTGGAGCTTGAGAAATATTTTATTATATTACAAGCACTCGAGTTGAGCCTGGAGGCAATCCTGTAGAGGAGCAGACGTGAGCATCTACAGTACTGTGAGTGGTTATATCATTTTTAAATGTTTTGGGTATATAGTATAATATATATATGGCTTAAATATTTTACGTATATACCATTTGATTGAAATGTTGTTTTATGCATATATAAATATTTGCTTTCACATATATGTGTTATCATTTTATAAGACTTTTGATAATATTTTAATTGATTTCCAAGTTTAATGGGTCTATAAATGGACTTGTGATATTTAAATATTTTGGTAACTAAATTGAGGTTTTAAATCATTTTGGAAACTATTTGGTTTGAGAAACCAGATTGCAAATCATATAATTTTAAGCATGATCAAATATTTTATAATTTTATGTACTTAAAATTGGTTTATGGTGAATATATTTCATTGTGGTATTTCTGGTTTTTGTATGAAATGATGTTTGGAGATTTTTAAAGTATTTAATTAAGCGGTGGAAGTTTAAGTTTTAAATTATGATTTATGATACAGTATCATTTGGAAAAGTATATATATTGTCAGGATCCGTCCAAAATTCCTCATCGGAACCCTAGACAAATCCTGATCCCAGGGAAACCCTACCGGACCCTCCAATGGAAAATCCGACAGAACCTCCCCTAAGGGTTGGACTTACCACAAATTTTCTGCACTGAAAACACACTTCTATATACATCCCCTTATTTCTCCCACATTACTACAATTTAATTCCACAAATTTGCAGCACTCCAAATGAATAACAGGAAATCAGTGCATAATTAATAACTAAATGTCTAATACAGTATACAGAGCATTATACAAATAAATATGGAATTAATACAATGACAGATAAGGAAACAATACAAGATGAAGAGGAAAAAGGGAAGAAATATTTCTTGGACTTTCGGCAATGAACTAAGATGTCGGGCTCGCCCCAGACGATCAACGTCTCCCAATCCTTGTACCTAAGGGAACGGAATTTAGAAATATAAGATACTAATCATCTCAGTGAATAACCTTATCTACTATACAATTATAAAGCAACGATAATTATAGTACATTTGGTTAATTAAGAATAAATAAATAAATAAATAATAATTAATGGGAAATAATATTTTCTCTCAAAACCCTCACGATTCACTCAGTTGGAAAAGTTCCCCTTTTAAAACGTTTTACAAAACCCACTACTTGTATGCCCCGAAAACCAAGGAAAACAATTAATCAATAGTTTTCTAATAAAATACGATAATTCAAGAATCCAATTATATAATGAAATAAATTGAAAGAAAAACAACTTTTAACAATTACTAAATAATTAATGCATGTCATAACAATTAATACCGAAACATCTCACATTAAAACAATTCTTGAAATAATTAAATTCTTAAAATACATCAATTTATTGAATAATTAAGCAAAGGAAAAAATTAAATCAAATTAAAACCTCCATTTGAAATAAATAATAAAAACAACATTATATATTCACTTGATGCACCCACTATATACCAGTGGCGCCAACGGTACCCAGCGTCCCAAGGTACCGCAGACAGGAGGTTAAAGAGAGAAACTAGCATACGGTCGTGTGGCGTCCCACCGTGCCGCTACTAACAGGCATCCTGGCCATGGAGGGACGGCCTACCCTCGTCCAATGGCAATCACAGGACGACCCAATATATCCTGTGCGCTACTCATACCCACATCTACCTGTGCGCTAATCACATCCATGTGCGCACTAATCATATCACATATAAAGAACACCAGTACATATATGGTGCATCTAAAAACTCATAAATTATAAAATCAATATATTTTTAAAATCTCAAAATTCCATAAACATCATCGGGTTTATTTCATCCAATTAAACCCGTAAATTTTTCACAATTCCTTTATAAATCATCGTCATAAATTTCATCAATTTCAATATCCAAATTTTCCAATGGCATAAATATTTTTGAAACACAATAAATTAAATCAATATTTCTTTCTCAAATATTCAAAAACCAATTTGAATCAAAAATATGAATACCATATAAATTCCATATATAATTAATTCATATAATTGTGCACAATAATTGAATAATAACCATAGCAATAATTAAAATACATCAAAACCACAATTTCTTTAAATTCCCAAATATATTCTTTTGGCACCAAAACATATATTAAAAACATTATAAATTGGCAATACAATTCTAGATAGCAATTTTCATAATATTGAACACATAACATATTTTTGAAATATTCAATTATAAAATATTCCAACAAATTAATTTGATAATTAATAATTTCTATTCTAATTTCATAAAATTCTTTATATCAAAATATTTCTTAATATATAAATATTTTGATTCACTCAATTGGGCATCAAATTTCCATAAATAAATCCACTAAATATTTGGCATATAAAATATCAATTTCAAATATTCAATTCACACAAAATATTTACAAATTTAATTCCCGAAATTAATTTGAAGGTGGGTCACTCACCTGGAGCACACAATTAATCCAAGATCCTCCATGGGATCAATTCCACGACATACACGTGCTCCGAATCGAAGCTTGAGTGACGAGGATTCTGAATCTGGTCTTACTTCCCGGAGATCAGACCGGTGGTGGTCGGAATCTCACCGGAAAGCTCTCGGCTTTTAGAGCCTTGATTCTCCCAAACTATCGTGAATTGGAGGAAAAGGACACCGGATTTGGATTCAGGGGGTCGGAATTAGTGGGAAAAGGTGGGTGGTGCAACCTGGAACTCGTCGGAATAGTGATTTCTTCGGCGAGCCGTGACGGTCACCGGCAACCATCACCGCCGGCGGCGCGTACAGTGGCCACTGACTGTGATTTTCGGCGGGGAGGTAGGTCTAGAGGTGGGTGTTCCAATGGGACCGGCAGTAAGGCAAACGGTGGCCGGAATTGGGAGAAATCTGGGTTTGAAGGTGGTGGCGCCACCGCAGGAAAAAGCCTCGATCCGAGCGCGTCACCGGTCGATTGGCCGTAAAATTTTAGGGGTTGGCCGGAAATGGAGAGGCGCTCCTGCTTGGCTGGTGCGTGTGGCAAGATTCGGCCGAAAAAGTTTGCAACTCCGTCGGCCGGTGGTTCTCTCTCTCTCTCTCTCTCCTCTCTCTCCCCTCTCTCTCTTTCTCTCTCCTCCCCCCTCTTTTCATACCGGTTTAAGGCCACCGTGGGTGGCACTGTTCACCCATGTGGACCTTAAGATGTCAACACGTGGTGTCACTGTTCATGCACTGTGCATAATTCGAAAATAGAATAAAATATTGCGGTAATTGGAAATCTTTGCAGACCCATAACTTTTTAACCAGATGTCCAATTTAAGTGTGCTGCTAGTCTATAAACTCGTATCGATGAGTACTTCACAACCATGCATGAGTCAAAGCTCAACTTTGCATGAATAAAAAGTCAACTCGGGCATCCCTTGGACAGTTTGGACCTCAACTTGTTTTGCTCATAACTTTCAAACCGTAACTCTGTTTTTGACGTGCTACTAGTCTATGGACTCTTGACAACACGTACTTTGTAATGGTACCTCAGTCAACCTAGAATTCCATTCGAGTCAAAAAGTCAACTTTTGACCCTTTCGTTCAACGATCAACAGTCAAAGTCAACGGTCAACGATCAACCTCGATCAAAGTTGGAAAATTTCCGTTGTACTTTGGGACAGGATGTTACAAATTTAATCTTACAAGATTGTTTCATGTATACTGTATTGGTTATTTTTAAATTTATGTACCATGTAATACCAATACCTTGGATCAGTATTATATTATATTATATTACAGCACGTTGAGTTTACCACGGTGCCGTGAGGTTGGTTTCATCCAACGGTTATCTATTATTACCACGGAAAGTGAAGTCGGATTTATCCGACGGTTTATTATTATTACCACGGTGCCGTGAGGTTGGTATCAACCAACGGTTTATTATTGCCACGGACTGTGAGGTTGGGTATGTCTCAACGGTTATTTATTATTTCCACGACACCGTTCATATATTGAGGGTCGTGAGGTGGGTGTATCCCACGGTTTGGAGATTGGTACATCGTACGGTACATTGTATATGTTTGTATATATTGTTGATTTACAAATATTGTGATGATTTCTGCATTTTCATATTTATTTGGTGGAATTGTATTTATTATATTTTATGCTCAAATGTTTATATCATGATTTGAGACATTTCATAATATTACAATGATCGTTCATTCATACTTTTGAGCATCGGTTTTTATGATATTAATTGGGGTACAAGTTTGGGTTTTGTGAAATGATTTTTAAACCGGAAACTTTTCAAACAAGTGGAACGAAAGGTCTTGAGACAAAGATTTTTCAGAAGTAAATCATTATTCTTCTATTATACTATGCCACGCACTGAGATTTCTTTATCTCACGTTTTATTTTTTAAAATTCGTTCCCCTAGACCGAGGCAGCTAGTAGCAGTCTACCTCGCGTTTCCTTCCACTACAGCAGCTGTATTTATCCTTTCTTTACCTATTGTTATCTTATGGACTTATTTATTACTTATTTGTACTCATAGACTTTATTGACACTCTTAGAATGCTCTGATTTTAAATATGGGACTCAGTAGAGACCATGGTACTCATGTGTGTAGTTATGGCCTGTAGTACAGTAGGCCGATTGTGGACTTATTTATATATATATATATATATTGAGGTATTAATGTTAATGCTGGTGTTTGATTATCTACGTTTTAAGGTGAGGTTCCATTAGATATTTTCTAGGGATTGTCCAGTAGAACTTCACTAGACGGGATCACCCGGAAGGTCCTGGGAAGGTTCCCGGGGCAGATCCTGTCAACTCTCACCATTCACTCCATTGGAAAAGTTTCCCTTTTAAAATATTTTACAAAACCCGCTATTTGTATGCCACGAAAACCAAGGAAAACAATTAGTCAATAATTTTCCAATAAAATACGATAATTCAAGGATCCAAAATTTATAATGAAATAAATACAAATAAAAATAACTTGTAACAATTACTAAATAATTAATGCATGTCATAACAATTAATACTGAAATATTAATAACACATTAAAACAATTCATAGAATAATTAAGTAATTAAATAAATCAATTTATTGAACAATTAAGCAAAGGAAAAATTAAATCAAATTAAAACCTCCATTTGAAATAAATAATAAAAACAACATTAAATATATTCTTAATTTAAATACAATTTCAAAATATTAAATTTGAAATCCATGTTCTGAAAACCATTTGATGCACCACTATATACCAGTGACGCCAACGGTACCCAGCGTCCCGAGCACCGCTAGACAGGAGGTTAAATAGAGAAACCGGCATACAGTCGCGTGGCGTCCCATCGCGCCGCTGCAAATAGGCATCCCAGCCATGGAGGGGCAGCCTACCCTCATTCGATGGCAACCACAGGACAATCCCATAATCACCTGTGTGCTATTCACACCCACCTGGGCACTCACCACATCCACCTGCGCGCTAATCATATTCATGTATAAAGAACATCAGTACGTGTATGGTGCATCTAAAAATCATAAAATACATATATTTATTTTCAAATCCCAAAATCTCATAAATACTACCGAGTTTATTCCATCCAATTAAACCCGTAAATTTTTCACAATTCCTTTATAAATCATCGTCATAAATCCATCACATAAATTCCATCAATTTCAAATCCATCAATGAAATTAACAACAATTTAAAATAAATATTCCTTCAATTCCTCAAAATTCAAAATATAATTAAATCACATAAAAATTCCAAAATTCGTAACTCCATATAAATGCATTTTTATTGCTTGAAATAAACTTACAATAATTTCAATAATAAATCAAAAATGTTAAAATCATAAGTTCCTTAAATATCAAATTTTCATAAAATGAATTTCCATAATTTATCAAAATCAAAATATGCTTTAATGCACATATACATTTCAATTTATTCAAATTGTGCCATCAAAATTTAATTCACATTTTAACACATAATCAACATAGAATAAAAACATTCCAATATTAGAATATTTCAAAATATAATTAATTTAACATCCGAAAATAATTTTAAAGGTGGGTCACTCACCTCGAGCACGTAATCCAACCAAGATCCTCCATAGCATCAATTCTACGGCTCACACGTACTCCTAGAACAACAATATTATACAGGGTCAAATAAATTAATATTTTATTCAGGTAAATAATATCCCGTACCCGGGGGCTAACACAAACGATATCCAAAATTCACAAATAAGGTATCAAAGGAAAGCTAAGGGGATGAGGATCACATTACCGACCTCTGTTGGGCTCAACTCGATCGGAGGTGGCCGGAAAGTGGATGGAAGGTTTCAACCGAATTTCCCCTTCTTCTATCCCACAAATGGCTAGGAATTTGGGCAAATGGAGGTTATTTTCGGAACCAGGGGGTTGAAATTTAGGGGAAAAGACTAGTCTCACGGTCGAAAACCGCCGAAAAAGGGGTCAGTCGGAGGACCACCGGTCGCCGATTTTGGACGGTTGATCCCGGTGCGTCTGCCAGCCAAATGGCCTGAAAATTGGCCGCTGACGTTGCCTAACCATGGGCTCTCAAGCCCACCGGTGCGTGTTACCTTCCAGCCGTTGAAACCCTGCCAAAATGACCGGTCAAAGAGAGAGGGGGAGAAAGTCAAAGGAGAGAGAGAGAGAGAGAAGTCAATGTGTGTGTTTTGCTGGTGTTTGTCGGGCTCGGGGAAGAAGAAGGAGAAGGGAAAGAAAAGAAAAGAAAAATGTTTTTCCCACGTGGGGAAAGGAAAGGAAAGGAAGGAAAAAGACAAAAAGAAAAAGAATAAATAAATAAATATTAAAATAATAATATGTAAAGTAAAGATAAAATAATATAATATAGTATTTTTTTATTGCTGACATGTGTCACTTCTAAAATATTACACATGGTGCATCCCACTTGGTGACACGTTGTGAGATCCCACATCAGTTGGAAAGGGGAACGAAGCATGGCTTATAAGCGTGTGGATACCTTTCCCTTCAAGAGGCCTTTTGCCAATGGAACTGGCAGAAACAAAACCGTGAGGGGCTAGGTAGCTGGGGCTAGGAGGGCCTTGGGCCCAAACCCGGTGAACCCAAAGCGGACAATACCTTGATGCGGGTGGTCTAGGCTGTCACAGATGGTATCAGAGCCAGACTAGGATCGGTGTGCTAGCGAGGACGCTGGGCCCCAAGGGGGGGAGGATTGTGAGATCCCACATCGGTTGGAAAGGGGAACGAAGCATGGCTTATAAGCATGTGGATACCTTTCCCTTCAAGAGGTCTTTTGCCAGTCGCACTGGCAGAAACAAAATCGTGAGGGGCTAGGTAGCTGGGGCTAGGAGGGCCTTGGGCCCGAACCCAGTGAACCCAAAGCGGACAATATCTTGATGCGGGTGGTCTGGGCTGTCACACACGTGGCATAATTATTCACATTTTTATAAATAATATTAAATTAATAGTATATTTGAAAAAATTTTGTAGGTCCATAACTTTTTAATGAAATGTCCAAACCAGATGTGTAGTCTATGAACTCGTGACAATACGTACTTCGCAGCAGTACTTCGGTCAACGTGAAATTCCACCGGGAGCAAAAAGTCAACATTTAACCCCTTTTTGGTCAACAACGGTCAAATCCGATCAACCTCGATCAAATTTGAGAAATTTCCGGTGTAGTTCAAGACGGGGTGTTACATGATTGGTCAATGCAGTTAGATATCCAGGAATTCTTTGTCCGGTCCTCTCCCCGACTTCATTACTAATTAGACTTCTATTAGCACTCTGTAAGTGTTAAGTTTTCTTATATGGTTGATTAATTAACTTATTTGTTAATTAAAATCGATTATGAACTTTTGTGATATGTTCACATGGACAGCCTAGTAATGATAATGTTCACATTCTTCGTTATGTGAGGTCCTAAGTTTGAATAACTTTAATGATTAAAAAATAAAAATAAAAAACTTTTGTGATATAAGATTGATTTTTAGTTCTTTTTTTTTTTTATGACAGTAATTTAGCTAAATATATTTTTCTACACTTATCATGCAGCTCGCTCTATGGAAACAACTTTCATGGCAGGATACCTCCAGAAATATTTAATTTGGAAGGACTTAATGATCTGTAAGTGAATATTCATGCTATCTATAAGTTTTTCTTTTTTCTTTTCTTTTTTTTTTTTGTTTTTTTTGGGGGGGGGGGGGGGGGGAATAAAATGCTGTCTGTAATTGTTTGGTGACATTTTAGGTGTTTTGGTAAAACATTGGTTTTTGGATTTGGTTTTTGATATTTTGTACTTAATTATGCTTAATTTGCTTATTTCTAATGATAATAATTTGTATCAGTTAGAGTTTCATAAACATTTTAATTTTTCTACAAACGTAAGGAAGAATTTTTTTTTAAAAAAAAAAGCCATCAAATATTAAAAATAGTTTAAAACGGTTCTAAATTGATCAGTTTTTATGTCTTTGTGTTTTTTTAATAGTTTGTAGTCATTTGTTTGGGTGAAAATGTTTGTAGTATTATGAGGTATTTTTAAATAAAACAAATTTCACATACTTAAGTTAGAATTCAAACAACATGACACCTTATATTTTGGTTTTTAGTTTTTCTTTTTTATTAGAGAAATCAAACATACATGAATGATAAGTGACAACTATAATACTTATCTATAATGACCTAAAGAAAAAGGTTTATCAAAACGAAATTCGTTTTATAAATAGTTTGTGTTAATTAAAGTATAAAGACCTAGTCTCACATTGGCTACATTTGGAATGTCTAAAGAGTATAATCGGTTCAACTTTTTGGGCGGCAAGACTTAATACGGTTTGGAACAATTATCAATTTGGTACATTTTCTTTAATATTGCAGCAATGTTACAGCTTGTTTCTTTTAGCTTGTAAGTAGATAAGAAGTCCAACAATTATTTAAAGTCCAAATCAATTATACACAACTAAAGTAAAATCTTTAAAAAAATAAAATTCAATATAAATAAGAAAGCATAAACATTAGAAATCAAGCACCTAGAGTTATGGTTTCTAAAGAGTTGAGAGGTCTAACTATTATTTAAAGTCCAAACAAATTATACACAACTAAAGTAAAATCTTTAAAAAAAATTAAAATTAAATATAAAAAAGAAAACATAAACATTAGAAATCAAGCAACTAGAGTTATGGTTTATAAAGAGTTTTCAATGTTTAGCTTTCTTTATTTGTTCTATTTCTTGCAGAATGATAAGTGAGGTATGGAACTCTTTTTTCCAATTCCCCCAGATTTCAATGCTAGCCGACATAACTCGTCAGTAAGTTAATTAATTAATTATTATTACTGCATGTTGCATAAAAAATATTTGTTAGCAAACACTAATCTATTTATGACAAAAAGACAAATATTTATCCATTTATTGAAAATTCTAAACAATTTTGAAGATCTAGAGGTGTATCTAATATGGATTTTAAAAGACTTTTCGTTTAAGTAAATGACTTTTAGAAAATTGATAGACTTCTATAGATTTTTATAAAGTATGCAAAATTATAAAATGAATCCTATAGACTTTTTAGTTTTTCAAATAAAAATTATAAAACGAATCCTATAGACTTTTTTAGCTTTCATTTGAAAAACTTACTAAATATTGATAAACCTTGAATAGTGTTTATGGTAAAAAAAAATCATATTTTTTGTGCCAATAAAAATATTTTCTTAAAAGAATAAAAAAGAAAAGTCACCTGAAGAATGAAAAAAAGTGTTTATGAAAAAACAAAGCGGTAAAGATTCATAATGGTTTTGTATTTTTTCCAGAACTTTAAAATATAGGAGACATTTCATTTTGTGTATTTAGTAGAAGTAAAAGAAATCTAAAAAAAATAAAGAAAATAGCCGTAAGGCCCTTTTTCAATCCAAATTACAGATTAATTGCACTTTGGAATGTGTATATTTAAAAAAAAAAAAAGGAAAAATCAATTTTTACATTCGTTTACTTAAAAAATATGAATTGTTTGTTTGAGAAAAATAAATCACTCTATGACATTTTTTTTGGTTAGGCCTTTCATTATAATTTGGAAATATCTACTCGGAGAATATTTTATGTACATTATGACATTTGACCCTCACAACCTCTTCTGGTTTCCACAGGGTAATGAGAAACTACGCGATCAGCGGTGAAATTCCTGAATACCTTTTTAATGTGTCATCATTAGAATATCTGTAAGTTAATTGTTATACTTATAATCCATTCAAATGACGTCCATAAAAATTTGTTTCACTTTATTAATAATGTCGAGCATTTATTGAAGTGGAAAAATCTGTTGATCAAATTTGCAAATCAATAATGCTTTACATAATTTTGCCCTGCAGAGACTTGAGCTTCAACAACTTAAATGGAGTTATCCCAAATCCTCTGACCGCCCACTTAAAAAGCTTAAATTATATGTAAGGATTTTAATATTTTACTAAATTTATTTTAGACTATTAAAACATCATTAACGATTCTATATATACATATGTCTATATAATAAGATTTAAATGAAATTCTTAATAATAAGATTTAAAATTATATATATTAATCACCGAGTTCTGATATGATTCACTTTCTTTAAATAGAGTTTTAATTTATATTTAAACTCATATTTGACTACTTTTTAAATTTTAAATATCAACTTTTGATATAATTCTATGATCATCAAGGATAGACTTTAGTTTAAAAAATAAGATAAATTTTACTTGAGACTAACTATATATATGTATATGTATGTATGTGTGTGTGTGTGTGTGTGTGTGTGTGTGTGTGTGTGTGTGTGTGTCAAACCCACATCAAGTTAACTTGATAGAGCAAAATTATGTTAGTTTAGGAGTTGATATTCCCTCCCCTAATGCACATATAGAGATCCTATGTAGGGTCTATATGTATATATTGTACGAGGGGTACTTTTGGAGTATTGAAAATTTTTTCAACATGATAATTTTAGCATTGAATTTTTTTAATTAATTTTTGAATTACTTCAAGAATTAAAATTAAAATTTAATTAATGACCTATTATAAATTTAGTAATATATTAAAATTCTACATAGAAAAAGTAAATCTTATAGAATTCAGTATGTAAAGAGATTTAAAAGTTAATAAAAAAAGCATGATAGTAAAGTTTGTTTGTGTAAATATATATATTTATTCTATAATATAGGTGTTACATATTAAATTAAAAACGTGCAGACATTTATAAAGATGATGATTTTTGAAAAAAACCACATTTTTTATATGATAATATATATATATATTAACGATAATTTCTTAAAAAGTCGTAATCTTTATAGATATTCGCATATTAAAATTACGTGAGAACATCTACATCATAAAATAACCATGTATATATATATATATACATATAATTTTACTAGAGCAAATATTTATGACCCAACATAATGTGAACATCTAGTATTTTTATATGCCATTCTAGAAATTGGACATCCACCTTATGATGGAGGATAAGTGTCCATTGTATTGCAAATATATATATATATATATATAATATCAATCAAGTGAGGAAGCTAGCTATCTTATGGGGTATATATACTTGAATCCACACGACATCTACAAGTTAGTGACTTCACCTAATAATTATTATATGAACATATATTTACTTTGAATCATTGTACATATCTTCTCATGGGCTTATTTTCTTACAAGAAAGAAAATGTATAATTCGTATTGTATTGCAAACAGTCTTGCGCATATACATCATGTTATCTATGTCAATATTACGCTCAGGTCGCTTGCAAATAATAAGCTTAAAGGGACAATTCCAGCTTGGATTGGTGATGCTAATTGGATTACGATGTAATGTTTTACCATTCAGAGCTTTGAAAATCTTCATTTTCATATCCCATTATTTTCTATCCATAATAAAATTTCATCCTATTTTAACAAAGCCATTACTTTTTTTTAACTCAAATTTTATTTTTATTTTTTATATTGATGTTTTTAAATGAGATAGCATGGTATTAATAGCAAAATGGACAGCGATGGGACAACATTGAGCCAGCTTTCAACATGAAGCGTGATAATACCACAGTACATGTCGAATAGCGTGCTTCAATCATAATGGCATATAATTAAATTTCATTACTGGTTTTGGACTGGTTTACTGTCCTCTATATTTTTTACTTCTTTATTAATTATTGAAAGCATCTGCATATGACCCTGTACTTTTATCTTACATGTTGCACAGGAATATTGTTAATTCTCTTGTGTGACATGTCCTAGTGACATGAAAACTAATGTTATTACGTTTCATCGTATTTATATATCTCAGAGATCTTTCCTACAACGGCTTTCAAACTCAAGCCCCGAATTACAGGCGAGAAGAGATTTGTAAGAATTGACGCTGATTTCTCAATTTTCTCCTCTCTGTCTCTCTCTCTGTCTCTCTCTCTCTCTCTCTATATATATATATATATTCAATATCATTGGTAACTTTAATTGCTGGAAATAGAGTAGATTGAACTTCAGTTATGAAAGTGATTAATTAATCCTCGTTTTTGCAGGAACGTGTTTCGATGCTGACCGCATTGTGTCAAATGCGTAGGTTATTGTTTGCTCTGTTGAGCCAAATAACTAAAAGAGATTTCTCAACAACTTTTTATTATTATTTATTTTGGGTAAATGATTTCTAAACAATCTGATGGTTAAAATTTCAGAACTAATTTGAATCGAACGATAGAGGAAAGGTGTCCTGAAGGGAAACATCGGAGTAGGTTTATTTATTCTTCAAAATATATATGTTTGACCTATTGATGAATGTTTCAGTTTTAAGTCTTTCATTAATTATTGATTGACCTAGTAATTAAATTAAAATTTCGGATTACAAATGAATGAGTCTTTGGATCTGCAGAAGATTCGTTGTTCATAAATTGTGGTGGTGAGGAAATCGATCAATATGACAGTGATAATGAAACATCACAAGCTTTTATAAGCCCAAAAGGAAACTGGGCTTATAGCAATTCTGGAGGCTTTTTATCAACATTTTTGAATTCCAGTGAATATATCAAAAGAGAGAAATGTGCAATTCCTGTAGCTGATGCACCTCTATATGCGAAGGCTCGCCTCTCTCCTGCCTCTCTAAAGTATTCTGGATTTTGTCTGCGTAAAGGTCGTTACAATGTCACACTTCATTTTGCTGAAATTGTTTTTGCCGAAGATGAAGACTACAGCAGTTCAATGAAACGGATTTTCAATGTCTATATACAGGTAAATAACCAATTTTTTTTTTTTTATTCTGAAATTTTGTCAAAATTTTCTAATTTCAATTTTTGAAGAACTTATTAGAACTTGTTATAAATTATAGGGTGAGAGGGTATTAACAGATTTCAACATCAAAGACAGCGCAGGGGGTCCAAAAAAAATTATAGCAAAAAATTTCACGGCAAATGTCACTGATAATGATTTGTTGGAGATCCACTTGTACTGGGCTGGAAAAGGATCCTCGACCGATACAACTCCTTTTAATGGGCCTCTTATCTCTGCCATCACAACTCTTGGTAAAATGTTTTGCCAAAAGTTATGTGTATGTTCCTTTCAGTGAATATTATTGAGCATAAGAGAAAATTTGATTGTATGAATAGAAGTTCTCACATCTTTTTTTTTTTTTTTTTTTGGGTTAATTTTGAAATTTTTCATTGTTTTAATTGAGAATCGGAGAAAAATCTAACATTAACAGATTTTGCATTTTGATTTGCTAACATTGATCAGAAATCAAAGGTAAGAAACTGTCTCCTCTACAAAAAGCATTGATTGCATTGGCATCAATAGTATTCGCTGCGCTACTTCTGTTGGCTTTGGCTTGGGCAATGGGCTGGTTTGGAAAAGAAGAGCTTCATGGTAAGATACAACACTACGGATACAGGATAATAAACAATCAATTAATTATACATGTTTAAGTAACATTTTATACTTTCTTTTGATTTTTTTTTTATGGAACAAAAATAAATGTAGGTCAAGAGAAGCCTGTCACTCTCAAACAGTTAAAAGATGTCACTGGAAAATTCAGCAAAGAAATGGAGATTGGTAAAGGGAGCTCCGGAACTGTTTATAGGGTAACATTTTAAAGTGCAGATTCCATTTACCAAAGTATTTGATAAAAACTTTTGTCTAATTAATATCATCTTATCCGTGATACATCTAACAGTGTATAAATCACGCATAGTCATAATTATTTATAACTTCATTCTTAAGGAGGGGGGGAATAATAATAATAAATAAATAAAGAAGAGTATTTATAACTTCTTATATTTTTTCACACTGTTAGGTGTACTCATTCAACGTCCAAGATAATTTGTCATAGATTATTTTTGTCAACTATTTTGGTTCATGTAACAATCATCAATTTTCATATCCTTATCTATTGAGTAGAGGTTAATTTGGAGATTCCGAGGGGTAGGGAATCCCATTCTGAATCGTTGGGTTTTTCCTTTCTTTTTTTTTCTTTCCATAAAAAATAAATAATAATTTGTCAATTGAATGGATGCAGGCTCAATTGACGCCAGAATATAATGTAGCTGTAAAGAGGGTTTTCATTAATTTGATTGAAGGGATCAACAAAACGAAAAGTGAATTTTATAATAGCTTACAAAATTGGCACATGAGAATCTGGTTCGACTATTTGATGTCTATGTGAGAAAGGGCATGTATTTGCTCATATACGAATATATGGAAAACAGATCCGTTCAAGATGTCTTGTTTGGCAGTATTCCTTTTCTATGTATACCTACTATCATAGCTCCAGCATTTTGCCTCAAATACTCATAAAAAAAAATTAATAAAAAAATCCTATAAGAGTTTATTATTTATAAATGAATTAATTTAAATACTCATAAAAAAATAATAAAAAAATCCTATAAGAGTTTATTATTTAGAAATGAATTAATTTAAGTGTCTCAATTTCAATGAATTATTTGATTATAATATAGAAATTTTCAATTACTTAAAAGCGTTCTATTCTACATTAAAAAGAAAAAAAAAAAAAAAAAAGGTGTCCTGTTCCAAATTACAAGACTCATACTGTAATATATACATAAATGGTCATTCTCTTATTTGAGAGAATTCTATCTAGAATGATCTTAAACATGTTATGTGATATTGTCCCGAATAATCCTAAACATATTTTGTCGGAGATGATCTTCTTTTTCTATTTTATTTAGTTATTTATTTATTTTTATGTATGGAACCATATCATATAAATATCATGTTTATGGTTATGGGGTGGTTATACTCGAAATTGTTTGTGGGAGGAGAAATGCAGAACAAAAATTGAACAGGGATGAGCTCGAGTATCTTGTAGATGATGTAAGCAAACAAAGCAGACTTATGCCTTTTCCTTTTGTTGTCAAATTTAAGGATTTATATCCCATTTGTGCACTTATTAAGCCTTCATTTTGTCTTGGTAATTCACATAGTATATGCAAGAAAAAAGTGCTAGAGAATTTTGTTTTCAATCTCTGTACAAGCTGATAACATTAGATAAATATTGCTACAGGTTGTTGTTGCAAATTCATAGGGAAGGCTATGCGAGATGGTCGATAAAAATTTATTGGGGTATGATGAAAAAGAAGCCATGACAATTCTAAAGTTACCAGTGAGGTGCATCAATATATCCACTAGTTTCAGGCCCACACTGTCTGAAGTTGTAAGTGTTCTGATAGGTGAGAAAACTATTGACGATATTTGGAAGCCTGATTCCACCCAAAATCTTTGCCAAAACTGTTTAAAATCTCTACGTGAAGATGACAGTGTAGTAGAGCATCCACGCGCCTAGCTTTTTCTGGTGATTAATGTGCAATGAAAGTGTACTATTTTTGATTGTGTGTGTTGGTGTACTATATTTCATGTAAGAAAGTGTGAATTTCACTACTAACACTGATGATGTGTGTAACAAGGATTGTCAAAAAATAAAGAATGTGTATGTGAAAGTTTAAAAAGATAACAAGTGTGAAGAAAGAAAAAGAGACTAAAGCTGAAGTGAACAGAGAGAAACAAGTGAAGTGAGGTCCATTTGGTGCTCTTGCTTGTATTGTGAGTGTATGTTAGCAAGTAAATTGTGTATTGTGCTATTGTAAAATAATTCGAAACCAATCGCTTGTGATTTGAATTTAAACCTATCTCATAGAAATGTACAATTTACCGTGTATGACATGCTTTCTTGATCATTTATGTTTCTCACTAAACTTTTTAATGCACGCTGTCATTTATTATCACTTTCTACTTTTCACCATCCTTTCAATTTCTTCTTTTTGTCCTCAAAAATGCTACTTAGGATTTAGCAAAGATATGGAGATTCGTAAATGATAGGACCCGCCCCAAAAATCTTTTTCGAATCTCCCAGGTAGTCTCGCTTAGTGAAGTCCCACTGGACTATCTCTAGAAAATATCCAATGGAACCCCACTTAAAATGTAGACAAGCTAACACATGCAATAACAAATAATATCTCCATATAAAGATAAAATCACAACATCATAACTATACATATATAATACGGTCAATACTATATCCAATGTCTAGATTAGAGCATTCTAAGTGTATTTGTAAAATTTAAAAGAACAACTTATACAAATAAGTCTTAAAAGATAAAGATAAATAGAAAAAGACAAGTACTCCTGCTGCGATGGAAAGTATGAAATAACAAGTGATGTATAAGGTAGACTGTTCGCTAATTTCCTGAACCTATGGGAACAAATATAAAATAAATAAAATGCAAAATAAGGATATCTCAGTTAGTGGTATAGTATAATAAGAAAATAAAAATTTATTTCCATAAAAGTTTCTCTCAAGATAGCCACTTTTAAAACTTTGAAAGGTTCAACTTTTAAAAATCATTTCACAAATCCTTAGCTTGTACTCTAATCAATGTCATAAAACCAATGCTCAAAAATTATAAAGTGAACGATCATTACAATATTATAAATGTCTTAATCATAATATAAATATTGAACATAAAATAATATAAACACAATTTCACAAATTAATTATGTAAGTGTAGTAACAACCACAATATCAGAAAATCAACAATATACTCAGAAACATAGACAGTGTATCATACAATATATCTAGCGCTATCAGGCGATGAACGGCATCCCAGAACACCACCAGATAGTAAAAAAAATAAAAACCGTAAACCATAGGATATACCCACCTCACAACCCTTAATCTATGAAAGATAGCATGGCAATAATAAACCTGTGGGATGAACTCAACCTCACAACACCATGACAATACTAAATCTATGGGGTGAACCCAATCTCACGACATCATGACCATAATCAACCTATGGGATAAACCCACCTCACGGTTTTTAATGTACTACATGCATCATGGCAAACTTGTATACTATAATATAATACCGATCCCAAAAACAAGTACTATATGGTACACTAATTAAAAATAAACAATACGGTATTCGTAAAACAATCTTATAAGATCATACTTTTCTAAACAATATTGTATTATAAATTATAATTTAATATTCAATTCCAACCGTTTATTTAAATATTCTAAAAATTTCAATTCATCATTTCATGGCAAAACCAGAAATTTCATAGTGAAATATATATCACCATAAATTAATTTTAAGGACATAAATTATAAAATACTTAAACATGCTAAAATTATATAATTTTCAATCTACCTTCTCAAAATCAATTATTTTTCAAAATGATTTAAAACCTCAATTCAAATATCAAGGTATTTAAATACCACAAATTCATTATGAACTCATTAGAATTGGAAACCATTTAAAATATTATCATAATTCACATAAAATGATAATACATATATAAAAATGCAAATATTCATATATGCATAAAGTAATCATTTAAATCAAATGATATATACATAAGATAACCAAGCTATATATATATATATATATATATATTATACTGCATAGGCAAAATATTTGAAAAATATTACCACTCACAGTATTGCAGATATTTACTTCTGTGCCCTTGTAGGATCGCCTCCAAGCTCAACACGAGTGCCTATAATATAATAAAACTATTTCTCATGCTCCAACAATTAAACCAAAGACATTCATGTACATCAAAAGTCTTAAAATGATTTTTACAATTATAAAATTATATATATTGGATATGGCTGTTCTAATTATACTGCGTATCCTTAAGAACCGGTATCCAAAATTGGGACTGTTCACCTTAAGGCCAATCTTTTAAAATTAAACCATCTAATGGGTTCTATTAATATCTAATTTCACTAATCTAACTTCAATTTTGTGCAATTTGACCAATTTTTTCCAAACATAGTCCGAAATTATTCGGTATTTAACTAATTGACCTAAAAATGAAAAAAATCATCAAATGATGTTTAAAATTCACAAATTTTATATCAATAGAAAGCTCAAGAGATAAGAAAAACATTGGTGTGCTCACCTCATTCCAAAAGTGTCATCGGTGGTCGGAAAACTTGTCGCATAAATTGGCCAAACTCCCTGTTGATGTATCTCTCAAACCATGAGAAATCGTGGCAAGCAGAGCATGGAAATGAGTTCAGAGGATCGAAAAATGGGGCAAAGGTGTATGGCTTGGCCTAGAAAGGCCAAAAAATGGCCAAATGGCCAAAAAATGCCAAACACAGTCAATCCCGACGCGTAGTCTAGCGGTTTGGATTGAAATTTGGCCTATATGGTCACCCAAAGGTGGGTAACAAGGGTGGCTAGCATGTATAGATAGATGGTGGCTGGAATTGGGCAAAATAGTGATGATCCGATTGAGCGTTAAACGGGTTCGTGGCGATCCGGTTTGGACCCGTGGATCTTAAGAGAAATTTTTCGGGTTTGGAGGATAAAATGGATATTTTGGGACTTATTTCCTGTTGGGCACACTTTTCAACATTCATATAGAGTCTTGGGTCACTAATAGATAAAAATCTGAAATTGATTTAGACACTGATATAAAACTAATATTCAAAACTTCTCAGAACCATAACTTTTTATCTGTAAATCGGAATTTGACGTGCCACTAGTCTATGCACTCGTATCGACAAGCTCTACATGATACATCGGTCAAACCAAAAATCTTAATCATAGAAAAAGTCAACCTTTGATCCACACACAGTCCATTTGGTCAAACCTGGTCAAAATTATACAACAAAAGTATTTTGATACGGATTGTTATAGTAAATGGAATTTTGGCACACTTTATGGTGTTAATTTCATGTTTATATAATTGAGTATATGTAAATTTGTGATTTGAAGTGTAGGGAATTTCTGTTCTGCATCTTATAGCTTCATAACCAAACATTTGCCAATTTCTTGGATGCAGGCGGAACTGCCAAATCACAATGTAGCATTGAAGAGGCTTTTCACTCTTTTTGACTGCTACAATTTGCAGCTAGAAAAGGAAATCTCTTGAAGATTGTGAATAAAAGTTTTTTTATTAATTGTAAGATACAATATAAGTGGGTGCTAACATATATCCGCCAAGCGTGACACCAACAATGTTTATAGTTGAGTGTTATGACTGTTAGTTAGCTAGTAGAAAGCGAGCCCAATAATAAATATCAATGTTTGAAGTTTTGAGTGTTGTGGCGATATTTATGTTCCTTCATCCAATGGAAGTGGAAGGCATAGAGTGGAAGACATTCCTCTCAAACTTCTTAAAAACTTCAATAAAATTACTATGGAATCAACAAACTTAAAATTAAATTTATTTCAATTATACACAAATACACGAACACCAATATTACAAAATAGGATCAATACAATAAAGCATAAGAATATCCACACATCACACATATTACAACAGTAGCATCAATGCATAGAAAGAAAATAATATTTATAGAGACATCACACAATTAAAGGACTTCTTGGACATTGTGATTTTCTTCAATCCTAATTTTTTCTCCAAAATCTTGATTTTTTCTCTAAAACTGATTGAGACTTAACAGAACAGGGGAAACCTTTTAGTTTGTAGCAATGACTAACCTCCATGTAGCGTAGCACCGGCATATCATTTT
The DNA here is from genome assembly GCF_031755915.1 of Ziziphus jujuba. NCBI lineage: Eukaryota > Viridiplantae > Streptophyta > Magnoliopsida > Rosales > Rhamnaceae > Ziziphus > Ziziphus jujuba. The sequence goes on from NC_083379.1 coordinate 9,337,717, forward strand.
GCAAGTCCGTCCAGTTCACATCCAATCGAGCCAAGAACTTCAAGCATAGACCCTCGATGTTCCAAGCAATGTGATGATTGTCATCCTCAACCTCTAGGGCTAAGTTGATAAGATCTCCATTTTCAATGGAAAGGTATTGCAATCTAGTAAGCCGGGAGGGACAAACCCACAATGGTAGAGTTGAGTGACGGTAATTCCTAAGATACAGCTCCTGCAATGCTGGAGGAGGAACTAGCCAATCCATCTTCTTCAAGATCTCTGAGGTGTTCCTCTTACAATTGCCAGCATCAATACCTAGAACCTTGAGGTTTTCGAGATGAGCTAGGACGTTCAGCTCGTTTTCTGAGACTTCAGTATCATCACTTAAGTTGATTCGAAGTACTCTTATCTGTTTAAGTTCTCCAAGCTCAATAAGTTGGCAGGAGTTTCCTTTCGACTGACTCATCACCATGAATCCAGATAGTTCTTGAAGATTAGATAACCCTCCCAATCCCCTGGGTAGGTTCTCAAGTGGACAAGCCTCGAGTCTAATAATATCAGCCTCCTTAAAGTTGTAATTGATGGATGTATACTTTTCAGATCGACGCATTTGGTCAAAACCAATAACTGAAGATTGAGAAGTTTTCTAATTGAAGATGGCACTGATTCTAAACCTCGAACTCCAGCAAGATTCAGATTCGCTAATCATTTGAGGGAACTAATCCACTTAAATAGCTTTTCTGCATTGATCTCTTTCAAGTTGCTATTTAAGATATCCAACACTCTAAGGGATGTCAGTGAGCCGAAATTCTTTAAGTCATGCTTCACGATATTTGACACCAATAAAATTAATGCTCTGATCTTCGACTTGTTTCCTAGTGGCTTTCCTTGCATGGCATTACTGAAACCTAACCACCGACATTCCTCTGTCAATCTTTGCTGGCCTTTTTCATCAAAGCTACAAAATGCCTCCTCCTGAGCATTCATGCTAATCAATTCCCGCACCATATCATGTATCTTACAGTTGTAGATCCTCCCATCATAGCGTCGTTGTTGCATAGCTTCGACAAGACACCTTTTCACTAGTTGCAAGAGGTATTCGTACCCCATTTCAATTGCTGATTTTGAGCCTTTGCCCTGGATAAGACCCTCACCAACCTACCAATGGATTAGTTGTTCAATTCTTACCTCGAAGTCTTCAGGGTAAATGGAGAAAGACAATAGGCATTGCTTTAGATGAGATGGGAGTTCATCATAACTCAGTTGAAGAGATGCCATAACCGATTTATTTATTCCTTCAGTTGTCAAGTCATGAAAACTTTCCCAAGTTTGAGTCCAACTAGCAAGGGATTCAATCTTTGGTGCTAATAAAGCTCCTATTGTCTTGATTGCTAGTGGAAGCCCCCCACACTTCTTCGTGATATCCTTGCCTATTTTCTCAAACTTGGGATTTGGACAAATTCCCTTATTAGAAGAAAATGCAAATTTGGAGAATAAAGACCAACTGTCGATGTAATTTAGAAAATCAGGCTTATGGATTCGCGAGTTTTCAATGCCCATATCATTAGCAACATTTTCATTCCTTGTAGTAATTATGATGGAGCTGCTTTTACCATCTCGTCTTGGAAAAATGGAGCACAGGGTTGTCCACCATTCCATATTCATTTCCCATACATCATCCATAACAATAAGGCAAGTCTTCTCAGCAAGAACTTGTTGAAACTCTCCAAGCAATTGGCTACTATCGAACCCAGATACCTTTTTCCCTAACCTTTCCAACATGTGCTTTAGAACATGCTCCTCCCTAAAAGCTCTTGAAACAGTAACCCATATGATCTTATCAAACCGACTTAGTACCTCATTATCATGAAAGATTTTCTGGGCAATGGTGGTTTTTCCCAAACCCCCCATCCCCACAATGGTAATTTGCAAAAGTGTTTCTTGGGTGTCAAGAATCCACCCTTTGATCTTCTTCAAATCAGCTTCCAATCCAACTGTCTCGGATGGGTAGGAATCTTGAGACATGAATCCTCTAGCATGGCTTGAATCTTCAGTGTGAATGGTATGATGTGGATCTCTTTGGAAACTACCCAAGCTCTTCTCTATCTGCTCAATTCTCGTATTGATGTCTTTCAATTTCTTTCCTGTCTTATACAAAAACAATGGATCAGAGAGGTATGAATGGAAGCAAGATCGATATTTCTTGTATTCATCTCTGACAATGCAATCAGTAAGAACGTTATCAGCATCATAAATCATTCCCCTAAGCTTGATTATAGCTGCCTTGGCAACTTCATTCTTATTCTTGAGATTCTCAGTGTCAATCATGAAGGCTATCATAAGATCAAGGCGTGACTCCATTTTATCAAACTCAACTTTGAAGTCCAATGCGTATTGTGCCTCGTTCTTTACTAGTTGAAAAAGGTTTTGGAGCATAGCATCTACCAGCTGAGACATGATTGCTTCCTACTTAATTTGTCTTCTACCTGTTACATATAATTAATTTCACAGTGCTGTTATCTTATTTTATCCCTCACTTTCATAATTAGAATTTAAAATATCAACATATAAACAAATAAATAAACAAAACTACAAATCATCACTCTCTTTTGTGTTGAAAAATTAATATTAAACTTGGATTAGAAGATTTGAAATTAAAGCGTTCAAGATATATTGAAGTAGTAAATTTGTATTTGAAATTTAAATAACTCTAGATTAGGTTGTAGTTAAATTTAAATGTATAATATATGTCTATTTAGAGACTTATATTTTATGTATTGAAATGTGAAAAAAAGTGCAAAGAAAAAAAAAAGAAGTAAAAAAAAAATAAATTGAGAAATAAAAATATTTGTTTTGTTCTTGTGAGTTCTGTTTCTTCCTCTAAATTGATATTTTTATTAAAAAAAAACCAACAATGGTATTAGAGTAGGATACTACACTAGACTTGTGATTAAAAGGGCAAAAAAAAAAAAAACAAATTCTCTGGTTGTTACAATCTGTAGGTAAGAAAAAAGATTTGAGAAATAAAAATATTTGTTTTGTTCTTATGAGTTGTGTGTCCTTCCTCTATATTGATATTTTTATTTTAAAAAAAAAATAAAAAAAGAACCAATACGGGTATCAGAACAGGTTACTACACTAGACTTGGAGTATCTGAACAGGTTACTACACTAAACAAAAATTTTATGGTTGTTACAATCTGTAGGAAAGGGGAAAAAAAAAAAAATGGTGGCTCCAAGTAACTCTATTCTAATTCCTTAAAATTATCTACTTTATTTTTCAAAGGTGAAGAATATCAGTTTTGGAGTATCAGAATGAAAACTTTATTTGTTGCCTTTGACTTATGGGAACTAGTTGAGAATGGTTATACAAATTATGATAACAAAGAATGAAGAGAAGCAAGACCAACTGCAGCACAACTGAAAGAGTTGACGGAAATAAGAAAAAGGATGTTGAGGCTTAATCTATTATTCAACAAGCTTTGGATGACACAATATTTGTAACACCCCATCCCAAATCACACCGGAATCCGTGCGCGTTGACCGAGGTTGACCGTTGACCGTTGACCGAAGGGGTCAAAAATTGACTTTTTGCTCCAGTGGGAATTTAGAGTTGACCAGGGTACCGTGGCGAATTGCACGATGCCACGAGTTCGTAGACTGGTAGCACGTCGAAAACGGAGCTACGGTTTGAAAGTTATGAGCAAAACAAGTTGCGGTCCAAACTGTCCAAGGGGTGTCGGAGTTGACTTTTTATTTATGGGGAAATGAGCTTTGACTCATGCATGGTTGTGAAGTGCTCTTCGATACGAGTTCACAGACTAGCGGCACGCTCAAAACGGACATCCGGTTAAAAAGTTATGGACGTTTGAAGTTTACCGGATACCGTAATATTTTAATATTTTTAGTCGATGAACAGTAAAATGCCACGTGTCAGCTTCTGATTGGTCCACGTGGCATGAACAGTGTCACACAGGGGTTTTTATTTGATAAAATTCTCGGGGAAGAGAGAGAAAGAGAGAGAGGAGAGAGAAAGAGAGAGAGAGGATCCAACGGCCACCGGAATTTTTCAACTGTTCCGGCCGATCTACAGTACACGCGCCGGCCAGAAAGTTTCCCCTCCCCATTTCCGGCAAAACCTCCAAGTTTCACGACCAACGGCCACCGCACGCGCCGCCGCCGGCGACGGTTGCCAGTGACGCGGCGGCTCGCCTGAAAGTACTGTTCCGGCGAGTACCCAGTTTCCCGGCCGGCTCTAGTTCACTGTGTTCAACCTCCTGAACCCGAATCCGGCTTCCGTTTCCACCAATTCGCGGCGGTTTGGGAGAATTGCGGAGCCGAAACCCGAAAAGCTTTCCGGCGAGATTCCGACCCTGTCGGGTTCGATCACCGGAAAGTAAGACCGAATCCGTGATCCTCATCACGCGAGCTTCGATTCGGTATATAACTCATAACCCTTTAGATATTGTTTGGTGTTCGCTCCCCGGGTACCCATTTGGGAATTACCCGAATAAAATATTAATATTTTTGGTTGGTGCACTGTGGTTGTTTAGGTGCACGTACAAGTGGCGGAGTTGATCCCGAGGAGGATCTTAGTTGATTTGCGTGCTCAAGGTGAGTGACCCACCTTCAAAAATTATTTTGGGCAATTAATTATGTTTAATTGGTATTTAAATTGGTATTTAAATTATGCTCATGTAGTGTGATTTATTTATGAATTATATTGTGGTTTAATTTATTATGCATGAGCAAAGTGTATTTTGGTAGTATTTGTACGTGGTTTTTAAAATTGATTTCCGGGCATAATTGGGTTAAATATTTTACGAAAATATTTGTTTAAATTTTATAAATTATGCCCGCGGTATTTTTATGGTTGCATCTCGTACTTCGAGAAAATTGTGGTTTGTTGGTTATCAATGTTTCGTACCGGGTTATTGAATAAAAATACGTGGGATGGTAAGTGTGAGAATTTAATTTATTTCCCACGGTGGTTTTTGGAAAAACGGTACGGTTGGTTAATAATGTTTATTTTTAGACGCACTCATACAGTATTGGTGTTCTGGTGTATGGTGTATGGACACGTGGTAGTGCGCGGTTATTATGTGGTTTAGCGTGCGGTTATTACTTCACTCGTGAGTTGCCATTGGATCGTGGGCAGGCAAGTTGTTATTGGCCACAGCCGCCCCCCTCCTTGGCCGGGTTGATGGTTTTAGCAGCGGTACTGTCGGGACGCCGAAGTGACCGTTGCAGGTTTCTCTCTTTAACCCCCCCGCCAGTCGGTGCTCGGGACGCTGGGTATCGGAGGGCATCACCGGTATATGGTGTGGTGCGTCGGTGTAAATTGCAAATAATGTTTTAAACCCCAAAGGTGTTCAAAATTATTTACTATAATTTATTACATTTTAATTATATATTGGGGTATGTTTTTATTTATTTATTGTTTATCAAATGGTTTAATCCCATGGTTTTCGTGAGGTATGCACACTGGGTTTTGCGAAAAAGTTTTAAAAAGGGAACATTTCAAACAGAGCGATTGGTGAGAGTTTTGAGGGAAAATTTATTATTTTCTAACAGTTATTATTATTTATTTATTAATTGTTGGTATTTGTTCTATTCCTTAATTGCTATTAATATTATTTTGTTATTACTAAAGGTGTTTAGTAGTTAGGGTCACTCACGGAGATGATTAGCATCTCACACTCTTAAATTCCGTTCCCTTAGGTGCAAGTGGTGGTAGACGTTCTTCCGGACCTAACCAAGTTTTCCGCTGCTGTTGTGTTTCGAGAAATACTTCTGCATTCTTTCATTTCAGTGTATTATTTCTTTCAGCCTTGTTGTATTTCTTTTGTTTAGCAATTCTTAAAGCTCTGTATACTATTGGGATACTTCTGTTTTATTTATGCACTGGACTGTTGTTTTTTAGAAGTGCTGAAATTTGTGGAACAAATTGTATTTTGCGGGAGGAATAAGGGGATGAGTATAGAAGTGTGTTTTCAATGCAGGTGACTTGTGGTAAGTAAATCCCTTAGGGGAGGCTCTGTCGGATTTTCCTTTGGAGGGTCCGGTAGGGTTTCCCTGGGATCAGGGCTTGTCTAGGGTTCCGGGGAAGGAATTCTGGATGGGTCCTAACAATATTCCCAAGGATAATGGGTGCAAGCCACTTCGAAGTGAGTATGGAGTAGTGAATCAGGTAAAAACTATGAGATCGCAAATACTAATTCGTGACTTTGAAACTTTGTTCATGAAAACTAGGAGTCAATTGATTTTCTTGCTAGGGTTATTGGTGTTATAAATCAATTAAAATCACTTGGTGAATATTGGATCAAAAAGTTGTTGAAAAGGTGTTGAAGAGTTCAAATTCTAAATCTGACAGAATCGTGGCAGCAATTGAAGAATCAAAGGATTTATTTCAATTATGTTTTTCTAGACTTAATGGTTCTTTAAAAATGCATGAAGAAAGATTGCACAGGTCTATTGAAGTTTGAGTAGAGCATCCTTTTCAGGCACGTTCAGACTACAAAAGAGGTAAATATCAAAATTTTTCAGGGTTGGAAAATCATGCAAAACACAAAAATTAGGATTTTCAGAATAAAGGACAAGTTGAGGCAGAAAACCAAAATGGTGAGAGGTATTCTCATAAGGATAATGGTATATGCATACTTATTATCACCGTAAGAAGATTGGGCATATTGAGAAAAATAGCTGTTATAAAAATAAGAATTCTAATATTCCTTATTGTTCCTCTTGTGAAAAATATGGACATAAGTTAAAAATTGTTGGCATAAACCAAAAACAAATGTGAATTCTGTTGAGGAAGAAAGTGAACAAATAATAAACAAGAATTGAAAGAAGAAAGTTCGTTTATATCTTGTGTTGCTGATATAAAAGAAAATAGTTGGTATATTGATACTGGATGCAGTAATCATATGATTGGTGATAAAACTGTGGTTTTTGTTTTAGATGGGTTTAAAAGCCAAGGTAAGGGGAATTGCTTTGGTTGACAGTGGAAGAATTGTGCACAATGTTATGTATGTACCAGGTTTGGCTCTACATTTGATAAGCTTGGGACAGTTAGTGAAAGCAGGTTATTTTGCAATTTTTGGTGAAGAAAGTTGCACGGTATGCGAAAAGGAAGATAATGAACCAGTGATGGTCCAACAAATTTGGTCAGAGAGGGCACAATTGAAAACAATTGATAATAAAACTAAAAAATACTTATTTATGAAGTGCATGATTAGTAATTTATATTTTCTATTTAACTATAGTGTTCTAATATAAAATCATGCAATAGTTATAATAGAAATAATATTTAAAAAGACAATATTTTACATTTAATAAACTCGAAAACTATATAGAAATTGATTTTTTTCTTTTTTTCTTTTGTATAAAAACTAGTTTAAATGGTGAAAAATATTCATTAAAAAAATGGTAAAAGATATTTTTAGATATTTTTTTCTAAAAGAAAGAGATTTGTAGGCTTACATGACAATTTTAAAAGTGTTTTTGCAACGTTTAAAAGAGTAATATTTAGTGTTAGATTACACAAATTCATTAAGCAAAAGAGGAAAAACTAAATAAAAGAAGGAAATATGAATTAAAGGGGGCACATGCCTAACTTTAAGTGATAATCATCCAATAGGAAAAAATAAATTAGCCAAAGTGTTTGAAAAAAAAAATAAATTGAGGAGGGCACTTATTTTCTCTTGATTTTTTGTTAGACGATGAGATGAAAAGCTAGATTCAAAAAGGTGGAAAAAGCTTGAAAAAGTCTTTTCAATTAAGAATTCACAAGCTATGGACAAGATGTTGATGTTGATGCTGATGAAGTTTGAATTAACGAGATATTTGGGTATCGACAAAGCAAGTAGGAATCTAAAATTCTTTAGAAAAGTAAAATTTTTTTTTGTTTGAATAATCTTTAAAAGCAGGAATTTGTAGACTCCAACAGAAAATAAATATCACAATGTGGAAAACTGAAATGGAAAGTGAATTTTCCTAAAGAGGTTTCATTTTAAAATTTTTTGAGAAATTAATTTTACATAATTTTTTTAAATATAGTTTTATCTTTTAATTTTAATGCACAAATTTATTTAATTACTTGTAAGTCTTATTTTCTTCTATAATTAACCAAATACTATAAAACAAATCCTAAAAAAATTTATTTTCAAAAAATTAAATTCTAGAAAACTGATTCTTGGGAATCAATTTCCTTCAATACTTTTTCCTTTACCAAACAAGCTATAAGGGACGGTTTATTGGAAAATTGATTCAAATTTGTATTCAAAAATTTAAATAAGTTAAAATTAGATTGTCGATCTTACTATTTTCGCTTACGGACCCATAATATCTATAACCACAACTTTATGTGCGCTGGAAGCCATTGCATGGCAACTACACAATCCATGACCAACTATTTCTATGCATAGAATATCTTGTATATGAACATGTCGTGTACATCAATATAATGCATGCCCATGTATATCTTCAATAGTCAATCTCAAACGCAAATATTTTATGCATATTATGTAATCATCGAAGTCTAACATAGTCAATATAACACATCAAATAACACATATTGGTTGAGGTGAAGATTTACTTACCTTCCTACTTGCACACGCTAGAGAAGAATTTTATGCTTGCTAGGAGATCTATTACTTAAAACACAAATCTTGGAACAAAATCACTTAGATTTCTACTTAAAGAAATCTCTCACTTGCAATAAAAGGGCTTGAAGAGAAATTTTGAAAGACTTGAAATGATAGCTTTTTCCCCCCTACTACGCTAAAGGCAAGAATTAGAATGAATGTGTTGAAGTGTGGCAATTTTGCCACTTGATGGTGCATGTCACCGGCTAGCATGCACACCTTGGTATCAAATCATTTCCTTTTATGAGTTTATTTTTTTTGTATGTTTTAATTTATGCAAGGTATATTTTGATAATGTTTTGTGCCTAAGTTATGTATGCAAAAGTATAGGCAAAATTATGCACAAAAGAGTAGGAATGTTATGCTTGAAATGCCTATGGTGCTGGATTCATAATTTCCAGCAACATTGTTCTACTATTTATCTTATATCTCAGGTTGCAAATGGAGTTTTGGGCTGAAATTTTGAGGGATGTCTACAGACATATATAGAAGACTATGGTTCAAAGTTCAGGTCCAAATGACATGGGAAAGTCCATTTTCTATTTCAAACAGATTGCTGTATCTGATGGGCCCAGTATGCAGAGTATGGGTCAGTTTTGGAGCTGTTTGGCCCATGATCCGGTTCCAGAACATTCCTAGCTCTTGGAACAATATTTATTGATGACCAAGGATGTTTCAAACCAAGTTTCATAGGCAGATACAAAGGGAAACTAAGTAGGTGAAGCTAGTTTGGTTGTTTACCCAAACTAGTTAAACAATAGGAACTTAGTTCAAACCATGTGCCACTTTTTACTATATTTGGAATAGACATGTTGCAGCTGGTTTTTGACTCTTTTGTGTATGAAAAGTTAGGTGTTGACCATTTTACTTTTTAAATTTCAAATACTTTACTCATTTTGTAAGCTCACATGCTTGGCATGTGTGAACTAGTTGTAATTTCAAGCTTATATTGCAAAATGAATGAAATGGATAAAGATCCAAGCCTCATTTTTCAAAAGCAACGTGGTCCCCTTCTTCTTATCTCTTCTTCAACATCTTAGAACACTCTAGAAACCCTAAAAACCAGAAAACACCATAACCAAAACCTAAAAACACAACTCACACACAACCATTCCCAAGAGCATCACCAAAAGCTTGCTTGTTGCTAACACTTCAAGCTAGCTTGCTCTTGGTCATAACCTTCTCACCCCAACAAAGTGGTATCAGAGCAAGGCACATTTTTGTGAGATTTGTGAGGTTTTTGGGCTGGTTCGTTCCTTGAGAGTGAAGAGATACTTGAAAGCACAAATATATTTTCATATTCCTTCATACTAGAAAGCAACATTCACATGGCTTCTTCAAGTTTTTCAACTCCTTCTCCTCCTATCTTCAATGGGGAGAACTACAACATTTGGAGTATCAAGATGCAAGCCTACTTGAAGGCTTATGGTCTTTGGGAGGTCACCATAAATCCCCAAAAACCCGAGCCTTTGAGACAAGGGGCAACGGTCAACCAAATCAAGCACCATGAGGAGGAATTGGCTAAAGGTTTCAAGGCTCTCACCGCCATTCATTCTTGTATTAGTGATACCATTTTCACAAGGATAATGGCATGTGAGAGTGCCAAAGAAGCTTGGGACAAACTTCAAGATGAGTTCCAAGGGAGTGCAAGGACAAGGCAAATGCAAATCCTTAACCTAAGGAGGGAGTTTGAGACCATCAAGATGAAAGACAAAGAAACGGTTACGGAGTTCACCACAAGGCTTCTTAATGTGGTGAATCAAATTAGGGTGCTAGGTGAAAGATTAAGTGACCAAAGGATTGTAGAGAAGGTGTTGGTCTCCTTGCCCGAGAGGTATGAAGCTAAGATATCTTCATTGGAGGAGTCAAGGAACCTAAATGAAATTTCCTTGACCGAGTTGGTGAATGCCTTGCAAGCTACGGAGCAAAGGAGGAGGATTAGACATGAAGAATCAATGGAGGCTGCATTTATGTCTAAACAACATCAAAAGACACAAAATCAAAAGAAGAACAAGCTTAAGGTCATAAAGGAGAAAGTTGAAACTAGCAAACCAGAGAGGAAGTCCTATGAACCTTGTCACCATTGCAAGAAGAAAGGTCATCATCCAAGAAGGTGTTGGTGGAGGCCGGATGCATTTTGCCATAAATGCCAACAAAAAGGTCATGTGGAGAGAGTATGCAAGGCAACCAAGAAAGATAAGCAACAAGCAAATGTTGCTAAAGATAATGCAAGTGATAGTGAATCCGAAGAGTTGTTTGTTGCTACTTGTTTTAGTAGCATCAAGAATGATGAAGGATGGATCATTGATAGTGGAGCAACACACCATATGTCTCACAAGCATGAGTGGTTCAAAAACTTGGATAGGAGCAGCCACAACAAAGTCAAAATTGGAAATGGAGCCTTGATGGAAGTGAAAGGCAAAGGAGATGTGGTGATACACACCACCAAAGGTATCAAAACTATCCATGATGTTCTCTATGTACCTTCTTTATGTGAGAACTTACTTAGTGTAGGTCAAATGCTTGAGAACAAATATGCATTACACTTCTCAAACATGACATGCACTATAGTTGATCCACATGGAAATGAATTAATGTGTGTTGGAATGAAGAACAAGAATTTTAGGTTGAATATGGATGAAAATGGTGCATCGGTTGCATTGAACACCAAAGTTGAGAACACCTCTCAACTTTGGCATAAAAGACTAGGCCATGCTAGCTTTAAGTCATTGGTAGGCACACATGAACTTGTTAGAGACATGCCATTGGTGGAGAAGCAAGAACATGTGTGTGAAGTGTGTCAAAAAGGAAAGCATACTAGGCTAGCATTTCAATCTTGTTCTAGGAGATCAAAGGAGAAGTTAGGACTTATACATTCGGATATTTGTGGTCCTATGAGTGTTCCATCCTTAAATGGCAGCAAGTATTTCATAACTTTCATTGATGATTACTCAAGAATGTGTTGGGTGTATTTCCTTGAAAGAAAATCACAAGCTTTGGAGAAGTTTGTAGAATTTATGAAGTTAGTACAAAATCAATCCGGTTGCACTATAAAGGTGTTAAGGACGGACAATGGTGGGGAATACATAAGTGAGGCTTTCAAACGACTTTGTAAGGATCATGGTATAATTCATCAATTCACTACACCATACACACCACAACAAAATGGTGTATGTGAAAGGAAGAATCGTACCATCATGGAGATGGCTAGATGTTTGTTGTTTGAAAGTGGCTTGCCAAAGAAGTTTTGGGCCGAAGGAGTTAATACATCCATCTACATCCAAAATAGGCTTTACTCAAAGTCTTTGAGGAGTAAAACCCCATTTGAGCTTTGGTTTGGATATAAGCCTTCTCTTGATCATCTAAGGGTATTTGGAAGCATTTGTTATATCCTAGTACCACAAGAGAAGAGAGGAAAGCTTGATGAAAGGTCACAAGTTGGTGTTTTGGTTGGCTATAGTGATGTGACCAAGGGATATAGAGTGTATAACTTGGAAACCAAGAAACTTGTGATAAGTAGAGATGTGAAAGTTGATGAGGAAGCTAAATGGGTTTGTAGTAAGGAGGAGTTGGCTAGTATGGATGAAGACAATCGACTTAAAGCTCATGATAATGATGAGGAACAAGGATATGATGAAGGTGCTGCCCATGATGATGAATATGATGAGAATGAGCTAGAAATCTCCATAGGGGCTGATTTGGAGATTGGTGATGGTGTGAGAGGCACAAGACCTCTTAATGAGATTTATGAAAGGTGTAATGTGGCATTGAGTGATCCAATCAATGTCCATGAGGCTATGGCAAGAAAAGAGTGGAGACAAGCCATGCAAGATGAAATTGATGTGATAAACAAGAATGACACTTGGAGCTTGGTAACAAAACCGAAGGGAAAGAATGCTATTGGGGTGAAGTGGATCTTTAGGACCAAGCACATACCGGTCAAGTATCATTCCTTAAGGGAATTTGAAGCAAGTGGTGAAGTGAAGTTGGAGTATGTGACTTCCTAGGAGAACTTGGCGGATATCTTCACCAAGCCATTGGGAAAGAAGAGATTTGAGATATTGAGAGGACTTCTCAACGTCTCATACAAAATTGCCAAGGAGGAGTGTTGAAGTGTGGCAATTTTGCCACTTGATGGTGCATGTCACCGGCTAGCATGCACACCTTGGTATCAAATCATTTCCTTTTATGAGTTTATTTTTTTTTGTATGTTTTAATTTATGCAAGGTATATTTTGATAATGTTTTGTGCCTAAGTTATGTATGCAAAAGTATAGGCAAAATTATGCACAAAAGAGTAGGAATGTTATGCTTGAAATGCCTATGGTGCTGGATTCATAATTTCCAGCAACATAGTTCTACTATTTATCTTATATCTCAGGTTGCAAATGGAGTTTTGGGCTGAAATTTTGAGGGATGTCTACAGACATATATAGAAGACTATGGTTCAAAGTTCAGGTCCCAATGACATGGGAAAGTCCATTTTCTATTTCAAACAGATTGCTGTATCTGATGGGCCCAGTATGCAGAGTATGGGTCAGTTTTGGAGCTGTTTGGCCCATGATCCGGTTCCAGAACATTCCTAGCTCTTGGAACAATATTTATTGATGACCAAGGATGTTTCAAACCAAGTTTCATAGGCAGATACAAAGGGAAACTAAGTAGGTGAAGCTAGTTTGGTTGTTTACCCAAACTAGTTAAACAATAGGAACTTAGTTCAAACCATGTGCCACTTTTTACTATATTTGGAATAGACATGTTGCAGCTGGTTTTTGACTCTTTTGTGTATGAAAAGTTAGGTGTTGACCATTTTACTTTTTAAATTTCAAATACTTTACTCATTTTGTAAGCTCACATGCTTGGCATGTGTGAACTAGTTGTAATTTCAAGCTTATATTGCAAAATGAATGAAATGGATAAAGATCCAAGCCTCTTTTTTCAAAAGCAACGTGGTCCCCTTCTTCTTATCTCTTCTTCAACATCTTAAAACACTCTAGAAACCCTAAAAACCAGAAAACACCATAACCAAAACCTAAAAACACAACTCACACACAAACATTCCCAAGAGCTTCACCAAAAGCTTGCTTGTTGCTAACACTTCAAGCTAGCTTGCTCTTGGTCATAACCTTCTCACCCCAACAGAATGAACTTATTCAATTACCATATTGGTTTGGTCTCCAAGTTTACCTGGCTTGGTACTTGGCTTGGTCTGCAAGTCTACTGGACTTGGTCTCCAAGTTTTACTTAGCCTGTATATAGAAGGAACTTAATTAACGTATAAGGCAAATCACTTCCCACCACCTGTCAGATAATAAGCATGACTAATCAAGAATGAATTCCATATAAATATGGCTAAGCAAACTGGATTCCATGTATCGAAATTCAAGTATGACTAAGCAACTTATCCAACCATCTGTCAACTGCCAAACAACTCCTTTTCCACTAGGCATTAATTAAATCTTATGCAATGACTAAGCAAAAATTAAGAAAATACATAAAACTTATAATCAATTTAAGAAATAAATAGTAATACGACTTGTGATTGTACGGTAAAACATATATGTTAAACTAGAATATTACAAAAGGCTAGCATAATTTATTTCGAATGTTAACTTGAGGATATCGTGCAAACTCGAGTAATTTTAGAAGGATATTTATGTATTTCAATTGTATTTTGAAATATACATGTATCAGTAAGTTAACTTTTTTCACATGAATTGAACTATATATATATATATATGCTGATCTCGTGAAATACAGGATGGATTAACTGAGATTAGACATATTTATTTGGCATATTATTCTTGTTTATATTTTTGTTCATATGTTTATAACAAGTTGATTTTTTTATTTTTCATTTTTTATTTTTTGTCTTGCTAAACTTTACTAGCTTAATTAAGGTGTTCTTTATTAGGAAGAATTATATAAATTAAAGGAATATTGACATAATTACAACTCAAACTGTATTAAATTTTGCACACTGCATCTTAAATAATCTTTTTTGGCAGCACCATTTGTCTTCTATTAAAGTGTCAAACGGAAATACTCACGTGCACGCACATGATTCTCCAGCAAGTGTGATCGATCTCATTTTACCCACAGCTCATCTCTCTCTGCAATTTTTTTCTTTTTCTTTTTCTGGGGGAAACAAAGGAAAATTCCACTGAACAAAAGCAATTAGATCAGATCAAAGAAAATAAAAAGATTAATTCAGATCAAGATCCTGGAGGCTGAATCTCACGTTTCTATATACTTAAAATTCACAATGAGTTGAAGTTCGAGTAGAACTTAGGATCCACAAATAACTTGGTTGAAGGCTGATGCAATAGCTTAAAAACCATTATTTACAGGTTGTACTTTTTTTAAATTTTGATGCTAGAAATTAGATTCCATTCCCACGGAGTTTCTTAATGTCCAAGATTTAATATCACCTATTAAATTTAACCGTACTATATAAAATGCTATCATCTAAGTTCTGAAATATCACCTATTAAATGCATCGTACAGGACATTTGACAAACAGTTAAAAGACTATAGCACAAAATAGCAACATAAATGTAGCGGCAACCTGCAGAAACTAAAATAGAGAGTCAATAAGGTCTACCAACTCTAAATGAAGAATTCTTTACAGCTGTCTGAGACTTCCTTACCTCCACACCTAAATTCATGCTTAAAAATACTTAATCTTCCTTGGCTGAGACACTAAACTACAGACTGGGTATCTCAATGGTACAGCCATAATCTGTACGAAGTACATAACACAACAATCATATTACAACATTTTCTCTCTGTCATTATTAGTAAATGCGAAACAGCCTCACTAATAAAAGCCCAAATTTAAAGCATGCAAGTGACCATTAGGATTTGATCAGCTTCATTTCACGTACGTGTACTGCTAACCAGTTCGATGTTCATGGAAAGAAATGGATAACAACAACAAAGTAACTCATATATAAAATTAGTAATAATAATAATAATAACTAAATAACCAAAAAAGCTATAAGCCAAAATAAGTTTGCATCATAGCCATTTCTTACTATCTAAGTTTGCATCATAGCCATTGCTGATAGAACATAACAGGAGAAAACAAAACCCAGGTCCATGAGCCTGCCTAAGTAAGAAATGTAAAATGAAAAGAAGAATGAAGTAAAATCACCATGAATACAAATTATGAAAGGATGTAATTCGCTGACAATTGTAACCTCTAAATACGTAAACCAACATGATTTTTAATCAGATATTTATCTAATTTTGATTAGTCAAGTATATTTACTGGAATACATAAACCAGAAACAGATCAAAAGAGGAATCATGCAATTTTTTGTGACATGGTCAATTTTATGAACATTACCAAAGTTGACAACATTGTTTTCGCATCAAAGTCCAAGTTTCTGTTTATTTTCTAGTAATACTAATAGCAAATTACTCTAATTCCAATATCAGATTCACCAAACCAGTAAAGTTTCCCCAATAGTAAAAGCAGGATCTGTAAATTGAAAAGGTATACAGATATGGATGCATGAAAAATGAAATAACTACCAAAAAAACTAAGAAAATATAAATTTCTTTTCAAAACTTCAATATAGAAGATGCCAGAATACAAAGCTAATTGAGATGGAACATTAGTATCATACACAACAGCAGAAATTGATCTGACAGTACCGCTTCCACATGCTGCGGAACGTAGCTAGGTTGACCTCCAAGGTCCAACAACTTTGTTGTAACATTCCCTTTTGTTACCTTTTTCATAATAAATCCTACCTGCAGATTGGTATGTATCCACTATTGTAATAAATTAATTTAATATATTCCCAGATGGAAATGAAAAGAACTCATTATAAGTGCAAAATTTACAAGCATTTGATTTATCCTTACTATGCAAAAATTAATGGTTATTAGCCATAAACCTTTTCAAAAGGTGTAACTCACCTTAATGATCATATCAATTTTCATCAGCCCTTGGAATCAGACAAAAGAAAAGAATATTAATACATACAAGCGAAGTTTTTCTAGTATTCTAAAATCCTATCGAAGATAGCTCCATTTCCTGCTTGAAAAGGAGGCTGAAATTTAATTCAACAATGAAATTGGCACAAACACCGCAAACAGCTGATACATTGAGGTTAAACATCATGAAAAGGCAAACTGATGATATTCCTGAAAATTTTGCCATCGCTGCAAAGAGGTTTTAGGTGCAATCAAAAGAGACATCTATAAAAAATCTGTTGTAGAAGCCTAGAACTAATTTCTATAATAAAAGCAGTAAAACACACAAATTTACCGAGGTTCAGTCAAAATCGACCTACGTTCTCGTTGCTCAGGCGTCAAGCTTCTGCACTATATGAATATTATGTTTACAAGCTTAATCACGGAACCTTTAATGGTGGATTCAAACAAGAATTCCCAAAACCAAACCCAAAATCCCAATAGACCCATTCACTCTTCGATCGCCATAGAGATGTCTCTCAAACCCACTCTGAGAACACAAAGAAAGACAAAGAAGAATGTCTCCGAAAGCTAAAGGGATTTCTTTTGCACAAAGCTCTACACGGTCTGCAACATTCTTTTTACTCCAAAAAGAAGAAGACCAGACTATTTAGATATATGTATATATGGAAATTTTATGGTGAGGACGGTCCGCATGAGGACCGCAGTATTAGTGACGGTTTTTCATAGTATTAACGACGGTTTTTTAGAAAATCGTCACCAATACTATGAAAAACCGTCACCAATACTGTGGTCCGCATGAGGACCGTCCGCACCATAGACGGACTGTATGTATATATATATATATATATCCAAAAGACCAGGAAACAATGCTTCAATTAATTTCTTCAATAGCTTCTACGTGGCAAGCAACCTGTGGTAACTAAAACCCATGCGAGATGACCTTTCTGCCCTTCGTTAATTGAAGGCAGCAAAATGATGCCGTTTTGATCCTGGTGTGTAAGTCTGTACTTTTACTCGTCTTTCTTACCTTATCATTAGCTTCTGAACACAGATATGGACAGCTTGATTTGAGGATTATTTTCTCACAAAATCAGTTTCTATCTGCAGTCACAGCTGTTAGAATTAAACTAGCTTTACATATTGTAGGACATACATTGACTACTAAAAATGTCCAGATTCAGGAATCAAACTGAAAATTCCTTTTCTTTACCATTTTAACAGTTTTAAGTGATTGAGTTCCATTATCAAGCTGCAATCATGCTCTTACTCTATAATGCTCAGCAATATGAAGCTATATATTTTGCCATTTTCTTAATATTCTTAAATCATAATATCCAATCTAGCAGCTGTAACTGTTCCATTCAAGTTCCTTTTTCTTTCCTTTTTCTTTAAACAAACCCCCTTTTTTTGTTGCCAGTAGAATATATTAGAACCACTGAGAAATTATAATATCATTTCAAACTAACATTTGGACCAGTAGAAATGCACAAGTTGAACAAAGTGCCAAATTTCACGTACAGGGAATGTCATTATATGGACATCCTTCGATAAAACAGAACGAAAGCAGAGCATTCTATGGGAAATTTTTATGCAATTGACTGCTGAAAACAATTGAGTTTTACAAAGTGTAAATATTTACATTTTAAAACTTACCTAAGCTATTAAAAGAGATATAGCATATGTTTGCTAAAGATGCAAAGTTTTAATGGTTCAAATTATCTTGCATAATCTGTTGTTTGGTGAATTAATTGTGTAAAACAGATAAGCAATTTCTGTGACTGACTCCCGTAGTGAAGGGTAGGATTTCATCTGACGTAGTGAAAAGCTGATCCAAGAGCAACAGATATGATGGTCATTGCCCTGCACATGATAAGCAAGTAACCTTGAGGCAATACAGAAAAAGAAAACTCTTGGCAGAGAGTATAGTAACTTGATTCAAATCAGTTTGGGCTAATAGGATTTTCTTTGCCATGCAAGTATGCAACCCAAACAGTTTGATTAGCCATGTCAGAAACTCTAATGATACAGAAAATGACAAGTTAAAGGTCTTTTCTACTATTTTTGAAATCACAGAGTTTTATACCCAAACATGGAGTCGAAGGCACTCTTAAGAACTAAACATAAGGACATTTTCCTAACTGAAGCAAAACCTTTGCTAATATCACCAAGGTCAGAAAAATAAGGAATTGACTGCAGCTCATTGACAACATAAGGACCAGCTAATGCTGGTTGAGATCCTTGAAGTGTCAGAAAGCCAAACAGAAGCAGTCTTCAGAAAACGACCAACTGAATTATCAAGGAAAAAATTATTAAAAATAAAAAATAAAAAAGGACATCCCTAGCTGCGAGAAATTCCCCCTTTTTAAGTTATTCTCTACAATTGCTTTATCTAGGGAATCATAACCATCCATAACATGATTTGATTCAGTGGCTTCCCTGCATCTCTTGTAATCAGCATACCTTAACTCCCGCTCAAATTTACATTACTAAAACAAAAATATGTATTGAGAAAATAAGGATGAAAATTATAATGTAACAATTACTTAGAAAACAAGTTTGGCATATGGCATTAGTAAAACTAATTATGCGCATTTTATACAAGGAAGTCAGAGATTCTCTAGATGCCAAGTAATTATATCATTGAGGAAAAATTCAATGTATTTTGAAAACAAGTAAAATCAATATTTAAAATGCAAGGCATGAACATAATGAACTTTTGCATTAAACTATGTAAAATAAAGGATAACTTATTCATGTATTGCAAAGAGTTTATGGTTTCTGACCATGACAGAACAGAAGTTAGCCATCTATGTGACAATCTAAGTAGACCAAGTAAGTAGGACTGACACAACCGATAAGGTCCTGTTGAAAAGTTATCCAATAAGAGACTCATTTAATGGTAAGTAATTTTTGAACCTGCAAGGCTAATCAATCTTATAGAGTAGGACTAAGCAACTAATTATTTTAAAACATTTAACGCAGTATGTATTCATGAAAATCTGATCTTAGTTCAACTTTCAATTTTTGAGGAAGGACAAGAAGAAAACATCCACTTGTACCGGACTGGAAAAGGGTCCCTGGGCAATCTACCTAATTTTAATTGGGCCTCTAACGTAGGCAAAAACTGTAACTCCTGGTAAAAAGTTTTCTAAAGAAAGATATTGGTCATATAAGTAGAAGTTTCCACACTCTTTTTTATTGTTTAAATGAGAATGCCAAACAATCAAACATCAATTTTTTTTTATTTTTTTTTTTGGCTGGCATGGTTTCATGTATATCACTGAATCAGAGTCAAAATTGAAGATGACGATGGACTATCTCCCCACAGAAATTTCACTGATTACTTTGGCTTCAATCGTGTTTGCTTTGCTGCTTTTATTGCTTCGGCTTGGCCGATGGGCTGGTTTGGAAGAGAAGAGCTTCATGGTCAGATATATTGTAATAATTTTCTGTATCGATATGAGCAGGTCCAATGGCATTTGCAGAGAAGATGGTATTGGCAGTGTTTTCGGTGCGTTTCAAAAATACTCATAAATGTTTTATTAACACTGCCTCTCTTGGCTGTTCTTTTCTTCCATATAACATAGCAGAATTTGTGCACGTGCTAATAGTTCTGTGGATGACAAGAAGCATAACAGATGATATTCCTAGTTGGGCTGCACTCTTCAATGGGCGAGAATGTCAGGACCCGTCCAAAATTTCTCACCGGAACCCTAGACAAGTCCTGATCCCAGGGAAACCCTACCGGACCCTCCAATGGAAAATCCGACAGAACCTTCCCTAAGGGTTGGACTTACCACAAATTTCCTGCACTGAAAACACACTTCTATGTACATCCACTTATTCCTCCCACGTTACTACAATATAATTCCACAAATTTACAGCACTCCAAATAAATAACAGCAAATCAGTGCATAATTAATACATAAATGTCCGAAACAGTATACAGAGCTTCATGAAATACTATTAAGCATAGAATACAACAAGGATGAAAGAAATATTACAATTGAAATAAACGAAGACAAAGGTAACTTCTCGAACTGCGACAGCGACGAAGATTTGGTTCGCTCCGGAAGAACGTCTACCACCCCTTGCACCTAAGGGCACGGAATTTAAAAACATGAGATGCTAATCATCTTAGTGAGTGACCTTATCTACTGAACACCTTTAATATTAATAATATAACAAATAAAGGAATTTAATTAATACCAACAATTAAATAGATAAATAAATAATCAACAATTGAAAGTAATAATTTCTCTCAAAACCCTCACTATTCACTCCGTTGGAAATGTTTCCCTTTTTAAAACATTTTCATAAAACCCGATATTCGTATTTTCTGAAAACCAAGGGATCAATTAATTTAATAAACAATAGATAAATACCCCAAATATAAATAAAATGTAATAAAATATAATAAATAATTTTTTGAACATTTTGGGGTTTAAAATTTCTATCCGAAAATTTATACTTGACGCACCACACCATATACCAGTGATGCCCTCCGATACCTAGCGTCCTGAGCACCGACTAGCGGGAAGGTTAAAGAGAGAAACTTGCATACGACGCTTCGGCGTCCAGACAGCGTCGCTGCTGAAACCGTCATCCCGGCCACGGAGGGGGGCAGCTGATGAGCAATATGTAAGACTTACCTGCCCTCGGTCCAATGGCAACTCATGGGAGACATAATAACTTGCGCGCTAATCCACATATACAACCAGAATACCAATACTGTATGAGTGCGTCTAAAACCAATTATTAAATTTCTTATTACCGTACCGATTTTCTAAAAATCACCGTGGAAATTATACCAGTTTTCAAATTCACCATCCCACATTTTCCTTTAACATTTCTGGTACGAAACCATCGATAACGATATACAAATAATTTTTCTCGTAGCACAAATTCCATCAAATAATATTCTACGAGCATAATTATCAAATTTAAAACCACCAATTTAAACAAATATTTTCCTTAAAATATTTAAACCAATTATGCCCAAAAATAATATAAAAATTCAAACATAATTAATTAATGAAAATACTTTGCTCATGTGTAATAAATACAATTAAATCATAACAATAATTAAAAATCCATTAATAAACCAAATTTTCATTTAGCAGCAATAAACATACACGTACTTATAAAATAATATTTTTTCCAAAATTATAATTAAATTTCCACCACATGAGCAAAATTCGAATACCAAATTAACACCAAATAAACATAATTAATCACCCCAAAATAATTTTAAAGGTGGGTCACTCACCTTAAGCACGTATATCAATCAAGATCCTCTGCAGGATCAACTCCACTATCCATACGTGCACCGAAAACATCCACAATACACCAAACCAATTATATTAATATTTTAATCGGATAACTCCCAAATGGGTACCCGGGGAGCGAACACAACCGACAACCAAAATTGACGAGTAATATACTGAATCGAAGCTTGAGTGACGAGGATCACGAATCCGGTCTTACTTCCAGGAGATCGGACCTGAGGTAGCCGGAATCTTGCCAGAAAGCTTTCAGGATTCAACTCTTTGATTCTCTCAAACCGTCGCGAATTGGAGGAAAATGACACAGGATTTGGATTCAGAGGGAATTAGTGGAGAGGGACTGGAGACGGGACTGGGTACTCACCGAAACAGGGATTTCTTCGGCGAGCCGTCACGGTCACCGGCAACCGTCGCCGCCACGGGCGCGTCCGGTGCTCGATGACTGATATTTTTGGGGGTTTTGTAGATCGAGGGGAGAGGGTTCCAACGGGACCGGCGATGAGGTAAACGGAGGTTGGAATGTGAAGATCTCGGCGGTTGAAGGAATCGGCGTCGCCGCCAAAAAAAGCCCCGATCCGGGGGTGTCACCGGTCGGTTGGCCGTGAGATTTTGGGATTTGGCCGGGAATGGGGAGACGCTTCCGTTTGGCAGGCGCGTGTAGCAAGAATCGGCCGGAAAATTTGACAACTCTGGTGGTCGGCGATTTTCTCTCTCCCTCTCTCTCTCCTCTCTCTCTTTCTCTCTCCTCCCCTGTCGTTTTGCCAAATAAAAGCCATCGTGGGTGAACAGGTGGGTGACACTGTTCACCCATGTGGACCTCTCAGATGTCGACACGTGGTATTTCACTGTTCACCGATTCAAAAACATTAAAATATTACGGTAGTCGGAAAACTTCACACGTCCATAACTTTTTAACCAGATGTCCAATTTAAGCATGCCGTTAGTCTATGAACTCGTATCGACAAGTACTTTACAACCATATAAAAGTCAAAAGAAAATTATACAACTATAAAAAGCCAACTCCTGGCACATTTTGGACAATTTGCACCTCGACTTGTTTTGCCCATAACTTTCAAACCGTAGCTCCGTTTTCGACGTACTACTAGTCTACGAACTCGTGCCAACGTGTACTTCGTAACGGTACCTCAGTCAACCTAGAATTTCATCTAAGTCAAAAAGTCAACTTTTGACCCCTTTGGTCAACGGTCAACCTTGGTCAAAGTTGGAAAATTTCCGTTGTATCTCGGGACAGGGTGTTACAGAGCAGGTGATTGAACTGTCAGTGTAAGTTTCTCTGCTTTCAAGAAAATCCCAAATGCCATCCACACATATATAATTCCTTATCGAATTCAAATTGATTATTTATTTTTTATCTTCTTACACTGAAATTTGAGAATAGGTGATGATGGCAACCTTCTTGTTTATAATTCCAAACAAGAAGCAAAAGGGTGAGAAGTTGATGGACTGGAACAAATGCAAGAAACTACCTTGGAACATCATATTGCTGTTAGGTGCTGGCTTTGCCATAGCTGATGGTGTCTGGACTAGCGGCCTGACAGATATATTGTGAAAAGCCTTGGATTTCTTGGAGGAAGTTCCATATTTAGCCATTGCCCCTGCTGTCTGTCTTATAAGTGGGACTATCACTGAGTTCACATCAAACAATGCCACTACAACCCTTGTGATTCCTCTGCTGGTTCAGATTACACACAGTATGCATGTCCACACACTTTTGCTTTTGGTTCCTGGAGCAATTGGTGCACAGATTTCATACTTGCTCCCAACAGCAACACCTTCAAATGTTGTTGGGTTTTCAACTGGCCATATTGAAATCAAAGATATGACCAAGACTGGTATCCCACTTAAGATTGCTGGAATTGCTGCACTTTCCCTTTCGATGCCTACACTTGGTAATTAATTACTAATCCATCCTTTAATCTTTTGCTCACCTGTTTCATTAATCTTAATAGATTAGAAAATTTGTAAGCATTATACTGTATGTGTGTCATTAGTAACTGTGTTTTGCTTCTGCAGGAGCTTATGTATTCGGGACGAACGAACCAGTGAAATAACTGGCAAATGCTTGCACATTATATATATATACATAGTTGTTGTGAAATTCAGAGAATCAAGAACACAAACAGTTTAACGAGGTTCGGCCAAGATAATGCCTACGTCCTCGATGCTCAGGTCTGAGCCTCTGCTCTTATTATCTGATGAGGAAATACAAGCTTCACAAAGTCTCCAATGGTGTTTACACAAAGAACACCCAAACATCACTTTGTGATCCCTTTACACCCTCATTAATCTCTCAATGTTTTCACAAAGAAAACTACAAAGAAAACTTACAGAACCTTTCAATGAATTGAATCAGTAAAGAAAAACCCTGAATTTCTCTCTCTCAAACCCTAAACTCAACTCAATATATGTTCTGCAAAATCTGTGATTCTCTAGCTCGAGGAAGAAGAAAAACTGTTTATATGTATAACTGTTGAGAGCTGACGTGGAAAAACTCGCTGGCGTGGACCAATTAAGCTTCTCATAACTGACTTAACAACCTCACTTGCCATTCTCGTGTTTCAGTTATCTTAAAACAAATTCCAAAAACGTTGTCGTTCCTTCTTGAATCACTTGAACTCCTCCCAGAACGCCGTCGTTTCATCCTCTTCCTTTCTTTCTTCAGATCACAAGTTCGAGTATCTGAAGCTGGACAATATCTTATATTTCCTCAGCTCTTGAGGATTATTTCTTCACAATAGTATTAGTCATATCAAGAAACGACAAAGAACTATTTATAAGATCAGCAACAGCTTGACTGTTCTTGGGACGACGAAGTTTATCAATTCCTGGTGTAGGAAACGGTCAGATCATTGTATAGGCACCATGAAAGAAGTCACTAGAGAAAATGACAGAAGGGAAATTTTTTACACATTAATTTTCTGCAACATTTTCCCATTATCGTTTTATCTTTCCGTTGTTCGTACGTAGTTTTCGTTTGTATAGCTATATAACGATTTCTGTTTTTAGAGATTGGAACCGTTTTCAGTCTGAAATTTCATATTGTGAAATATATTTAGGCTTATACTCATTCATGCTCCTTTCGAGTAATTTTGGCTGCTCATTTCATGCCCAAGCACATTCTCATTACAGCACATTTTAAGAGAAACTACAGAAAGTACAGCTGCTCGGTATGCACCTTTTGACGCAGAGTAGAGGACATGCCTCTCAAACTATAAACTTCTTTGTAAAAGGTTGGCCTGCCAAAGTTTGGTTCTCTAAAAATTATATAAACTAGACTTAAATTTCATTTAATGGTACACAAATACATCATCCTTTACAGAAAGGGGCCTAGAGAATTTAGAAGTACAGCACCCAAGAAGCATAACTCCATTGCATACCGAACATATATTTACAATGGCAGCGTCAATGTATAGAAAGCAAGTATAACAATCTCCAACTCATACAATCAATGGCCTTCCTTGACATTGTGATTTTTTTTTTCCCCCTGTAAATCAATTCCTGAATCTTGATTTTTTCCTCCAAACCCCTGGAGACTTAAAGAGTAGGGGAAATCCTTCAATTTGTGGAATGACTAACCTCCAAGCTATCTGAGGCTCTTAGAAAACTACCCAAGCTCTTTTCTATCGGCTCCATTCTCGTACTGATGTGTCTCAAATTTGTTGCCAGTCTGGTGGAAAAAAGAAGGGATCGTGAAGGAATGAGCCCAAATGCAACACAATGTTTCTTGTATTCATCTCGGAGAATGCAATCAGTGAGAACATTGTCAGTTTCATAAATGATTTCCCTGAGCTTGGTTAAGATTGCCTTGGCAACTTCGTTCTTATGCTTGAGATCCTCAATGTCACTAAGAAAGGCTTTCATAAGATCAAGCCGAGTCTTCATTTGCTCAAACTGTCCTTTGAAGTCAAGTGCAAACTGAGCTTGGTTCATAAAGAGACGTGAATAATTGCTGCATAAGCGGTCTGGACTCTAGATCATGGCATCTACGACAGCCATGACTTCCCACTTAATTTGTATTTTTATCTGTTACATATATACAATTTGGTAAAAATCTTGGAAAAGCCTATCTTATTTTTATTTATTATAATTTAGTTTCTCCTAAAAGTAACTCTTGGCATAATTCAGAACTTGTAAACTAAAGCTAATTGCAAATTTTAATTACAGTATGAAGGAATGAACCGCAGTGAAACTAATTAGATAATTCGTCAGAAGAGACATACCCAAAATATGCATATATATAGATGTAAAATATATTGAGAGATCCAAGTCAGTTCGGAAGTGAGAGAGAGGGTGGAGGAGTGCTTCAAATGCTGTGTTCAAAAGCCAAAATGATTAAATATATCTAATATCAAATTACAATGAGGTTGATAACCAACCAATTGGCAGAGTTTTATGTTTGGGTTTCTCTCACCCTCTCTCTCTTCCTGAAGAAAAGTGGCTTAAACAATTAGGTGGGAAAAGTGGGTGAAAAGTGCGGTAAATTAATAGTTTTCTGAAGATGAAAACATTGACGCTAGAAAACAAATATTAAGCTAGTACAAGATAGTGATGGATGGCAAGTGCTAATCACATATGGAGATCTTTACTTTTATTATTACTATTTATCATTATATTTTCGGCTGCCAGCAAAGTAAGGCCATTTTTTTTTCCCCCTCCCAAGCAGCGAAAAAACCAAAAAAGAAAAGAGAGCCGGAGCTCCTCTATCATATTGATGATTTTATTTCTCGGGAAGTAAAATTCAAAATTATGATAAAAATATGAAAGTTCAAAATATAAAAAATATTTATAAAATTATCCAAAATTATTTTTAAAAAATTAATGAAAATGTATTTCAAAAAATAAAAATTTTGATTAAAATTTTAGAATTAATTAATTATTAAATTGACTATTAAATTATAAAATATTAAATTTTTCTTAATCCACCAATTTATAATAAATTTTAATAGTTAAAAAGATACTATTATTAATAAAAAAATATAAATTTAATAAAATTATTTATTAATTAAAATATATAAAATAATTATTACAATTACATTATATTTTATAAATTATAAATGTCATTTCAATACTATAAAAAACTTTTCAGTTGAAAATTATTTATATCTTTCTAATTCTCATTCTAAAATATGAAACATAAGAAATAATTATTAAAATATATATTTTCTTAATAATTTTTCATATAATTATTAATATACCATTGATATAAATATTTGAGAATTAAATTTCTACGTATTAAATATCATCAATATTGAAGTTTTAAATCTTAGTTTACAAAAAATATAATTCCTATATATTTTTCAATTTTTATCTACTTTTTAATTTCTATATACTTTATAATATTTACACAAATATTAAATTTATTATTATAAAACAATAGATAGGTAAATTTATAATTTGTGATACTAATTTTTTTTAAGAATATAATAGATAAACTTATCTAATATAATTTTAGACATTATTTGTTAAATGTGAATTTTTTTTATTTTTATTTATCTAATTATTGAAAGACAATTAAAAAGTAAAAAAAATAAAGTTATCAATAATATTAATTTGGGAAAAAGTTTTATTAAACATCAATAATATTTATAAAAAATATTTGATAAAAGTTTTAAAAAAAAAATCATTAATATTTTCAAAATTTCAATGAAAATTTATAAAAGTTTTTGTAAAAATTTTAAAAATTTGCATGAAAATTATGGATTTTTTTATCCAAAATATGAAGGATTTGATGTAGATATTATAATGAAAAATTTTATTGAAATTGTGAAAAAATATCAAAAATGTTGATAGATATTATGAAAATTATTCCTATTTCCACTTAGAAGCTAAATTTTCTTTTGATATATTTAAAAAATAAAAATTTCATAGAAAATTTTGATATTTTAAACTATAATATAAAGTAATTATAGACTTCAATATGAAAAAAGAAAAAAAGTAGTTATTATAACAAAAAGAAAAAAAAAATAGAAAGGTAAATCTAACAGTGTAAAATGAAACTCAAAAAACGGCTTTAGGCACCTAAGGTAAGGTAGGCACTACTCATGAGTCATATCCCCACGGTTAAAAGATTGGAAGTTTCAAACTAAATGATGGATCAATTATAGACGTTAGTACCATCTTCAATAATAAATATTATTTTATTATTATTATTTTTAAAATTAATATGACATAAATATTTAATAGTAAATATTGCTATCAATGCAAAAAAATGCATTTTTTTATAATGATACATATTAAAAAATGATATAGTTAAATTACAAATATTATTGGCTAATTATCAGATTTATTTTTATTAGCTAAAAAGCAAAATTTATAATAATTTAAATATGAAGTTAAAAAATATGAAATAGCGGTTGACCTCGTTACAGTAGAATTCACTACTAAAATTTGGTAATTAGTAATTACAATTACCAAATTTTGTAATGTATCATTAGAGAAGACCTATATCAAAATTTAACATTTCAATGACAAAATGAATGCCATTAGAGATGCTGAATGTTTTTTTTTTTTTTTTTGAATAACCTTATTCAAATGTTAATTTATTTTTTTGGGGATAAATTCCACTAATGAATATATATATATATATATATATATCATATCATGTTTCATTTTGTTATTAGTTAGTCAATGAATATATATTGAACCTAGATTGTTTCGAGGGATAAATTAAATATCTTCAAATAAAATCTTGCTCCAAATACAGGAGTACATACGAAACGGATTGTAATGATTGATTGCTTTGAGATGTCCTTATCAGATAATATAATAGTAAAAATAATAATTTCTTCGGATAATAACTCTCTCGAATTCCCACCTCTAATATGTATTCATATATATATATATACAGATTTGATTATTTTGAAGTGTCCTTGATGGAAAATTTAATACTAAAAATAATTATCTTTGCGGATAATAAGCCCTTTTCAAATTCCCCCCCCCCCCCCCCCCCCCCCAATATATACAATTTTGTTAAGCCAAACGGTGAGTTTCACATCTTGCCTTAAATCCCAAAGAGCTTAAAAGTTGAACCAAAGAGCTTAAGAAACCCCAAATAGAAAGGTACCAATTTTAAGTAAAACTAGTGGAATAGAATATTCAAAGTTGATGATGGAGATAGAGATGGTCCTGATTCGAAGGGTGTAGAGGTGTTACTGTGGGTCAGCACACTCGGGATCATCGTCCAGCTCCTTTCTCCTGCGTACGGATGCTCCATTGCTCTTCGTCACTTCCTCTTGCAGTCAAAGATTCTGTGGAAACTTCCAGAACTGAATTGCAGTTAAAGTCGGACAATTTCAGAGAGAAGAGCAAAATGTTTCACAAAATCGTGTTATTTTTCACCTTTTTCTGGAGAGTGGAAGATAGGGATCGGTATTTTGCTGATCGTGCTTT
Organism: Ziziphus jujuba; assembly: GCF_031755915.1. Taxonomy (NCBI): domain Eukaryota; kingdom Viridiplantae; phylum Streptophyta; class Magnoliopsida; order Rosales; family Rhamnaceae; genus Ziziphus; species Ziziphus jujuba. The sequence continues at coordinate 9,366,984 of NC_083379.1, forward strand.
CTAAAGGACGAAGAAGAAGGTGTTCTATAAGGGACTTTGGAATTTTTAGCGCAAAAATGAGGCAAACAAAGAGCGCACCATTTATTTCAAAAAACAAAAAAGAGCGTACCGTTCAAACAAAAACGTAAACACATTTAATATATATATATATAAGGAAAAAACACACCGTTTTATTAAAAGGGTGTTAAAAACTGGCCTATAGCAATTTCTGTTAGGTGCTTTTTTTTGTTTTTTTTTTGTTTTTTTTTTTTTTTTTTAAATCAACGACAGCCGCTCTCTTCTGCGGAACTGTATATATATTTTATGAAAATATATATATAAAGCTTAGTACGAAAATATATATAAAGCTTAGGACTTGACATTATCAATAGTTAGAAAATATCAATCTATTTTTCCAAGACTTCACCAAAAATTTTAAAAACTATCGCTTAGGACCTTGAAATTAACAATAGTTAGAAAAAACATTTATTTCATATTTGTTTTTTTAATCATTTTATTGATAGCAATATTATTATAACATGAAAAATATAGATCGATTTTACGCACCTTTCACGTAAATGTAGATTCACCCCAAGAAAAAAAAAAAATTTAATGTAAATGCGAAAAAAAATGAATTTCATTATTAAAAAGATAATAAAATAACCACATCTCTCTCCTAAACAATTATGTATAGGTTCTATACCACTACATTATAATATATATCACTGTTCATTTAATTGTTACAAATATCTAACATAAAATAATAACATTTTTTTTTTAAAAAGATAATATAATAATTCTAGATTTTATTCTAATATCTCAAATCCATTTTTCACTTTAGAATTTTGAAATCACAACCTTCCAAATATTTTGAATCTACAATTTTCTAATAGTAAATATAAATGTTTAGCAATTACACCAACTATAATATAATAAAGATACATTGGCCAATTTAACATCGATATTCAAAAATAAATAATTAATGAATTGATTTTTAAGTTCTTAAGAAGTGCATAATTTTAACGAATTCGTGATCATGGATTCATAAATGCAAATATAATCATAACATTGCTGATGCATATACAGTGTTGTCATCTATAGTTTTAAAATGTAAATCAAATCAGAATACAAGTTGGGAAAATGTGTCCTCTTTTTTCTTAATCAAATTGCCAAGCATTTCGGATTGATTGTTTCACATGAAAAACTTAAATTATTTTTAGGAATACTGATACTATTGCATTCCCAATTATATCCAATTTTGCATATTGTATTATAAATAATTTTTTTTTTTTAGTATTTTAAGTTTTGAACTATTGAAATCATACAGTGAAGATAGTTAAATATAATATATGATAGATGTATTTTTTTCATCCATTATTAACTTGAAATTGTTTGCAAAAAGGCCCATTTTGCTTTCTGTACTAAAATTACGTGTTAATCGTGTGTGCTATTTCGGTTAAATTTTTTACAGAAAATGCAAAAGAATCTATGATGTAAGTTTTTAGTAATTCAAGATGTAAAATGTTAAGGAAAAAAAAAATATATATATATATATATATATTTATGATACAAGCTACAATATCCAATAATTCGAAACGCAATAATGTCGATAATATTATTTTTGTTGCTGTTGTTGGTGAACATTTTTTCTTATTATTATTTATTGTTTTTGAAGATAATTCATTGATAACTACTTAGGTCACTAGCTTTGTGTACTTTAAGTCAGTCTCCCAACGTAAAGAGAAGCATAAAAAATTATAAAAAAAAATACTTTATAGTAGGACCGATATAGATTGGATTTTTTTTTCTTTTTTTTTTTTTTTTTTTTTTTCTTTTGCTAAAAGTAGAGATTGGAATCTTTAGACAATATTATCCTCGAATTTTAATCAAAATTCTGTCTCACGCATCTAGATCTTTTTTTTTATGCCCTTTATTCCGTCTCCTTCTCTTTTTTCTTTTCTTCTTCTTTTTTTTTTTTTTTTTCTGTGGGAATTAGTAGTCAAGAACAAACCGAAAGGGAGGGTTTCATTTTCATTATATAGCGGATTAATGCTGATGAATTGCTAGTTAAGCTGATAACCACTCACTCACCGGAACTGACTATTCTTTCTGAAGATGAGTAGTGAACCTTCTCTCTCGCATTTTACTAAATTTAATTTTCTCCTCTACTTCTTCCTTTGGCTGCTGAGTTCCCAACTGATCAAGTTTCAGATTGTCGCTCAGCCCTTGAATGATGATGATGGTACGTACTAATTGATATTTAGTTTTGATCATGGAATATAAATGAGTGTAATTACGTGTAGCTGTTGGATTATATATGTTTGACATAACGTATAATTCAACTGTTTTAAATAATTATATTCATTTATTTTTATACAAAAAACTAAAAAATTAAAAATATTTCCGTCTAAACTGGACGACATGGTTATGATATTATAAAATTAATGCTTTAAATTCAACGCTTGATGTACTTTAATTTTTTTTTGGGTAAAAAAATTTTTAGAGGTCAGTGACAATAAAATAATGTTTGCCATGCATGCAGTGTCAGCTTCGGACATAATAGCAGAAAAGTTGGAGTTGAAACCACCACCAGATTTTAAGGACCAATATTGCAACAACACTGCCGCTGTTTATGAAGAGGGCGTGTATTGCGACTGCAGCTACAACAGCTCCACCCTTTGCCACATCGTTGTCATGTATATATACATGCATGCATATAAATATTAGACATAGAGGGTCCCGTGTATAATATATATTCCAATTATAGTAGCTGCTATAAGTGATACTTTAATAAATACTTTAAAACTGAAAATTCAATTGAAAAAGTTGAAACCTTTAACAATTATCATTTATTCATATCTAAATTTAATTGTTATTTTCAAAATAATTTTTGAAAATCAAAATCTATATAATATATATATATATATATATATATAGAGAGAGAGAGAGAGAGAGAGTATTTGTTAGTTTTTTCATTTATTTACCCAGTAACCCTTCGTTAATTAATTAGCATTTGATTATTCATCATTTTCCTTTTTGTCATGTACGCACTACGCAGTCCGCTGAACAATAGAGGTTTGACCGGAATAATTCCTGCTGAACTGGCCAGCCTTACGTATCTAGAAAGACTGTACGTATATACTACGTTGATTTCTTTTGGCTTCTTATAATATTAAATGATCAAAAGCAATATTGTTTGACTAAAGTTACAAATCTACTATTAAATTGTCATGCTTTGAAAGTACTAAGAATAAAGAATAATTGATGTTATCTAAATTTAAATTTAAGTTATATAAATATATTTTCGATTTTAAAATTGTCATTCCATATTATTCTGTATAAAAATTATTTATGATTATTAACTAAATATTTTATTAGTTTATTTTTTTTTCTAAAATAATTAATTTTTTAAAGAAAATTTTACATTTTATAACATTTAGTTTTGTTTCTTTCTATAAATACGAAACCACTGTTGACTTTATTTACTCGATGTTATAAACTTTTTTTGGGATAACTTTTGTTTTTGTTTCATTTCATGAACACCAATATGTTGTTTATAAACCACTATTTGGCATAACTTTCCTTTTATTCCTTATTATTTTCTAAGAAGGGCTTATTATTACAGTCCTTTGGTTTGAAGAGTTTCTCGATTCCATGGAAATTTCAAAAGATTTTTACTTGAATCTTTATAATTTAAGAATCTCTTTTGGAATCTTTTTTCTCTATGACCCTAATCGTGGAATTTTGTTTAGATCTTAGAATAGAATCTTCATGATTAAAAGTCTTTTTTGAAGAATCTTTGAAAATCTTTTGGGATCTTAGTCTTATGTCTTTCCTAATTTGCTTCGCATCTTAGTTTGGTGAAAATATTTCATATTTTTGGTTGTTTTCTTCATAAAAGGTCTCTTCCACCTATGAATAAGAAAATTCAAATTAAAGGTATATTTGATTCATGAAATTTTACCATGTTTAAATTTAAATTTATTGTCACATGCTGAAAATATATAACTAACTATAAAATTTAACATTTAATTAATTTTTATCAAATTTGAACATTGGCTAAACTTTGATTTTAAGTAAATATTTTTATCAAATATATAAATAAAAATTATCAATTTTTTATTTTTTATTTTTATAAATAACTATTTACATTTTTAAAGGAATTTTTATTCTTCATACCAAATATAGCCTAAGTATATTTTCAAAACCTTAAGCTATATTTTATATCTAGCAATATACATAAGGTCAAATAAAGTTGATTTAGTTGGTATATCTTTTATATCAATATGTATAAAGTTGTAGATTCGGATTTTACTATATTTCACAAACTCTTATAGTCCTCCAAAACAATTTTAAAATTCAACTGTTGAAGTAATTTAATAACTAATAATACAGAGATTGATGGAAAAATATCATGATACTTTTGATAGGAAAATGATTAAATATAAATTTATATATGTTTATTGTATATAAAATATTGAGATGATGACTATAAAATATCATGAAAGAGTAATAAACTTGGAGAATTTAATTAATACCCATTTTTATATTAATATTAAAAAAAAACTAGTACCTATTTTTGAAGGTCCTCAATTAAAGATCTAGTCAGGCTTATATTTAATGTATTATCCAAATGTATACATATATAATAATTATATATTTCGTCGATCTGCAGCGATCTTTCTAACAACAAACTTCATGGTGGAATACCTGATGAGATGGGAACTTTGAAGTTTCTCTACATTATGTAAGTGCGTAATTTAGTATAAGGAAATTAAATTTATTGTTAAAGACAAAAATAAAATAATTAATTGACTAGAAAAATAAAATGCTGATGGAATTTTATGCACTTCCAGAGATCTTTCAAATAACCAATTGACCGGGGAAGTTCCACGTAGTCTTGGAAATTTGAATCCTTATGTTTCGTAAGTCTTTTCAATGTCTTATTAAATGTAAAATGTGCGAAAATAAAATAATAATAATAATAATGATAATAAATATGTTAAAAGATATCTGACAACGATCCTTAATATTGATAAAATATATCAAAATATAAGCTAAAAAATTTAAAGTAAATCAAAAGGAATATAATGAATAAAAAAAACGTTGATGCAAAATTTTATTTTGTGGTTTTAGTACAGCCTTTTTTTTAATTAATATTATTATTATTATTATTATTCTTAGTTTTGAGCATAAAATTTACAAAATGTAAATGTTTTTCTCCGCAATAGAAACTCTACATGGCTCTTTTTCCTATCTGGAAGCAGAGGTTTTCCCAGCAGTTTTGACGACAATGATACCCATCTATGTGCTACTTTCAAATTGTACGTCTTTTTCAGTTTTTACGTTTGATTTTATTTGAATTTCTAATTTATGTTTTACTTTAAGGTAGTACTGAGGATACCGGTAAGTCTACAAAAAATTGACTAACATTGTATTGTAAAATAATGTGTTATTATTTTGTTAATTTAAATATAAATAAATGAACAATTTGTTTTTATTTTTTAAAAATGATGTAATTATATATAAATTAATAACATTTTTAAAGTCTTCTCAAACAACAAAAACTGTGGGGAATTTGATCCAATACCCTTTTTTTTAAGGAGCCTAAGGAAATCTACCCTTTTCCTTTTAAACTTTTTATATCTACCCATCGTTTTTATGTAATTTCAACTATACCCTTATCTCCTAAATTATTCCAAAACACAAAGCCTAACAGAGGCCATATACACTCCATTGCAGCAACGGCAGTTGAAGCTTCCTCTTTTTTTCCCATGGAGACTCTGCTTCGGTGGGTATTCATGCCCTTTCTATTTTTTTTTTTTTTTAATCAGCTCCATAAAAACCCCCATTTGTTTTTCTTCAATCTCCCACATCTAGGCTCAAACCTTGACAGAAATTTTTCTCTCATTTTCAATCAGATTTTGCATTCGACCTCTATTATCTCATGGATTCGAGGTATTTTCTTGCAATTTCTCTATGTTTCTTTTGTTTTTCCCCCGATTAATCCCTTTCGGTCCCAGGAATGCTCTTTCTATTTCCCTTCGAAGCAGCTCTCTTCCTCCTGCTGGAACGTGGTCTCCCGTCGGAACGTCATCTCTTCGCAGCTCTCCAATTTGAAAATCCTAGTGAGTTATATTCAAAGTCTACTGTTCTTCTTCTTCGATGCAATTGTTTTTCTTCTTCTCCTTCAATCTGCCTTATTCTTCTTCTTCTTCTTCTTCTTCTTCTTCTTCTTCACATTGTTCCCTTAGCTGCATTATCAAAGGACTTAGGGATTTCATTAATAGCTACAAAAGAAGGAAATTTTCTCGAAGCTGAGAGGATTTTCTTGGGAGGTCCAAAAAGTGCAGGAAAATTTTTTCAGTGTACCGAGAGAAGGGGAAGGAGGAGGAGGAGGAGGAAGAGAGAGCGTGACGAGAGTGTCTTTGAATTTAGGTGGCTCCACCAGATTGAGAACGAGGTCGGACCTTTTCTTGGTGGTGTGTAAGTGCTTCAGCATCTTGACTTCCTCTACAGTTGTTCTCTGTATTGCTGTTAATGTTCTCTCCGCCATTCGATCTTTCAAGGACAGATATGATGTAACTCTCTCTCTTTCTCTCTCTTTCCTCACTCTGTTATATTTTTACAAAAATAAATGTGTAGCTATGGAATTAATCTTTGTGATTGTTTAGTGTAGGTTTTCGATGGGATATTTCGGTGTTATGAGGTTTTGATTGCAGCTTTTGTGGTTCTAGATGAGACAGAGTGGGAACTCATCATCAAGTTCTGGAAGGTTGGTCTTAATTCTTTAATCTCAGTTGAACATGATTGAAATAGTACTTGAGCTGGTTGAAGCATTTCTTGTTTGATAAACCATCTACACCCAACAGATATTCCAACAGTTGTGATAATTCGAGAAAACCAATTAATAGCTGTTATGATAGAAGTTAAAAAAGTCCCATGATAAGAATCCTGTTCTTGAATACGAGAGAATACTAAGTTTTAACTCCCAAATTCAGCAACTTTCTACACCCTTTTGTCTCCAGGCCAAATAACAATTCTAGCTTAGAAGTGAAAGACACTAATTTGTGCCATTAAACAAAACCGTGTATGTATACTCAATTTCATTTTAGACTAGAAAACATTCTTAAAATCATAATTTATTATCACATGATACATAATCTGGTGATGTTTGTTTGGGTATTTCATTTATTTTTATTGCTTCAGTATATTTCTATAAATTTATTTGGTTCTTCTTGAAATTGACTTCTAGAATTACAGAAGAAAAAATATACATATTATAAATAAAAAGTGAATGACTTATATATATGTATTTAAATATAGGGGTAGCCAAGTCTGAGCTTATCTAACCAGATCATGCAGGAGTGCTTTCCACTGGTCCGCTGAGAATTTATTTGCTAGTGTTGTTGGTTTGTATCAGCATGATTCTATATCAGATACAGGTGTATATATATATATATATATATATATTTTATGCTATTCATGTGAGCACATTAAAATTCTTCATATATAAAAAATTGAGACCTTTCTTTGCTATATATATTTTTTAACCAGTGATATTTAGTTTTTTTCTTTTTTAATGGAAATTTTCTTTAGATCCAGTGTACTTGTCCAAGAATCGATGGATATATAAGGTTGAGTTGGCAAGTTATGTAAAGCAGCTTTATGCACAAACCTCTGAATCAGCTAGTTATGTATGGCACGACATTGGTCTTCCAACAAGTAGGATGCTTGTTTGGTACAAGGTATATTATATTTATATTCATTAACAAGATCAATTTTCTTTCCCAACTAAAATGTGACTTCAAAATTTCAATATTATTTTAGAACATTCTCTTTTGCATTTGTTTCAGTCAACATTCTCAGCTCCTCTTGGTACTGATCCAGTTGTGGTTGATTTGATGGGATTGGGAAAAGAAAAAGCTTGGATAAATGTCAGAGCCTTGGAAGGTATTGGCAAAATTTTGAAGCCAATGAAGATGGTTGCAGTTATATTTGTAGTTATCGTGGAGCATACAATAGTAGTAAGTGTAATACCCCGTCCCAAATCGCACCGGAATCCGTGCAAGTTGACTTTTTGCTCCAGTTGGAATTTCGAGTTGACCAGGGTACCGTGGCGAAGTGCATGATGCCCCGAGTTCGTAGACTAGTAGCACGTCAAAAACGAAGCTACGGTTTGAAAGTTATGGGCGAAACAAGTCGAAGTGCAAACAGTCCAAAAGGTGCCGGGAGTTGACTTTTTCTTGTGGTGTAATTTTAAGTTGACTCTTGTATGGTTGTAAAGTACTCGTCGATACGAGTTCATAGACTAGCGGCACGCTTAAATCGGATATTTGGTTAAAAAGTTATGGACGTTTAAAATTCGCCGGATACCGTATTATTTTATTATATTTGGCTTAAGTGCACAGTGACGCCGTGTCAGGTTCTGATTGGTCCACGTGGCATGAACAGTGTCACACGGGGTTTTTATTTGATAAAATTCTCGGGGAAGAGAGAGAAAGAGAGAGAGGAGAGAGTCCGACCGGCGTCGGAATTTTTCAAATTTTCCGGCCGAATTACTGTACACGCGCTGGCCAGCAAGATTCCCCTCCCCATTTCCGGCAAAACCTCAAATTTTCACGGCGATCGGCCGCCGGTCCTGTTGGATTGCTCTCCCCACGATCTACAAATCTGCAAAAAATCATAGCCAACGGCCATCGCACGTGCCGCCGCCGGCGACGGTTGCCCGTGACTGCGGCGACGGTTGCCCGTGACTGCGGCGGCTCGCCGGAAGTTACTGTTCCGGCGAGTACCCAGTCTTCCGGTCGGCTCCAGTCCACTGTGTTCGACCTCCTGAACCCGAATCCGGCATCCGTTTCCGCCAATTCGCGACGGTTTGGGAGAATTGCGGAGCCGAAACCCGAAAAGCTTTCAAGCGAAATTTCGACCCCGTCGGGTACGATCATCGAAAATTAAGACCGAATCTGTGATCAGCATCACTCGAGCTTTGATTCGGTATATAATTCGTAAATTTTAGATATCGTTTGGTGTTCGCTTCCCGGGTACCCATTTGGGAATTTTTCGAATAAAATATTAATATTTGTGGTTTGGTGTACTGTGGATGTTTAGGTGCACGTGCGAGTAGCGGAGTCGATCCTACGGAGGATCTTGATTGAGATTCGGGCTTAAGGTGAGTGATCCACCTTCAAATTGATTTTGGGAATTTAATTGGTGAATATTATGTGAGATTTAAATATTGGAATTTAAATTCTATGTGCCAAGTAAATATTTGATTTATTGTGGAATTATTTGTGAAATTATTGGATTTAAGAAAATGTGCATTTTACAAATTTATGCCATGTGAAATTATTTTATAGGTTCGAGAATTTTGAAATTCTTGTGGTTTTAATATTAAATTGGGCATGATTTGATTTTCAAATATTTCAAAGAAAATATTTGGTTATGTTGGTGATTTCAATTTTTATAAAAATGCCCATGGAATATTATGAGATTTAATTATTATATTTTGAGAACTATTTGTGCTATTGGGAAAATGTGGATATTTGAAATGGTGGATTTGGGAGTTAGTGGATTTGAAAATCATGGAATTTATGGTGTTGATTATAAAGAAATTGTGGGGAATTTCCCGGTTCAAGCGGATGGAATATACCTGCTGTGTTTATGCAAAATGTGAAATTTGTTATATAATTTAAATATGTGGATTTTATGATTTTTAGATGCATCGTGCACGTACTGGTGTTCTGATTATATGTGATATGGTTAGTGTGCACACGGTTATGATTAGCGCGCAGGTGGGTGTGAATAGCGCGCAGGTGATATTATGAGGTTGTCCTGTGGTTGCCATCGGATGAGGGTGGCCACCCCTCCATGGTCGGGACACCAGGTTAGCAGCGGTGCAGTGGGACGCCACGCGGCCGTATGCCGGTTTCTTTCTATAACCTCCTGTCTGGCGGTACCTCGGGACGCTGGGTACTGTTGGCACCACTGGTATATAGTGGGTGCATCAAATGATTTTCAGAACTGTGTTTTAAAAATAAAATGTTTTAAAACTGTATTGGGATTAAAAATATAATTATTACCGTTTCTGGTATTTATTTGATGTCTTGGTTTTCGGGGAATACGAATAAAGGGTTTTGTGAAAATGTTTTAAAAGGGAAACTTTTCCAACTGAGAGAATTGTAAGGGTTTTGAGAGAAATTATTATTTTCCAATTAATTATTATCTATCTACTGTATTACCGTGGTATTATATTGTATAGTAGATAGGGTCACTCACTGAGATGATTAGCATCTCACACTCTTAAATTCCGTTCCCCTAGGTCCAGGTTGGAGACGTTGATTGTCCTGGGTGAGCCCAACGTCTCAGTTCATTGCCGAAGGTTTAAGAAGTTTTTTTTCTTCCCTTTTTCCTCTCTATCTTGTATTGCTTCCTTATTTGTCATTGTATAAATTCCGCATGTATCTGTATAATGCTCTGTATACTATATTGGATGTGTAGTTGTTATTTATGCACTGGGTTGCTGCTGTTTTTATTTTTTTGAAGTGCTGAAAATTATGGAATCAATTTGTAGTTTGCGGGAGGAATAAGGGGATGTTTTTAGAAGTGTGTTTTCAGTGCAGGTAAATTTTTTTGGTTAGTCCTACCCTTAGGGGAGGTGCTGCCAGATTTTCCGTTGGAAGGTTCGGTGGTATTTTCCTGGGATCAGGGCTTGTCTAGGGTTTCGGGGAAGGAAATTCTGGACGGGTCTTGACAGTAAGTGCCTAACCAATTGATCATTACAGCGTTAATACTTAATTGCTCGAGCTCCTGTGAATCCTGCGGGAACGGAATAACATTACTTGGAGGACCCGTCTTAAACGACATTGTTTTGGCCTTCGAAACAAAGAAAAACCACTGTTATTGTATCTTCCCATTCAATTTGTACAAAAACTGAAAGTAACTACCAATAGAATTTTGAAAGATTTCTGTTTAGTGCTGAAAGGAACATTTTGTTATCCTTTTAGTTGTTGTATGTGTGTGTTATGCAACGTTGTAAGAATGTAATTAGTAGCTCAAGTGCTTAATGTGTGTGTTATGCAATGTTGTAAGAATGTAATTAGTAGCTCAAGTGCTTAATGTGTGATTTGGTAAAAAAGTCGTTGGTTTCATGTATTGTTTTGTTAAAAAAGTCATTTGTCGTATTGTTTTGGTAAAATAGCATTGTGTGTACGGTATTTTGTATGTTTTTTACAGTTACAGAGATACTAAATATAACTTCATTAATGATCTTCAACAAAAGAATCCACAAAAAAGTAGAAAAAAGTGGAAAAATTTCAAACAAAGTTGATTATCGATGATGCATCGGTAATTACTTATGCCAACGGTTTCATCGATAATTACCGAAACCCTATTGGTATTACAATTTGTCCTTGCTTGAAAACTTACCATAGGTTTCATCGGTAATTACCAAAACCCCTATGATGATCACATTTTACCAATTTTTTTGCCCCCACTAGTCCCCTAATGTGTGTTAAATGCAACAACATGCAAAATATACATTCTTCAATGATCCTAAGTAGAAAAAACCCAAAAATTTCTGAAAAAGCTCTCAAATTGGCACAAAAATTTGATTACCATAGGGCCTTCGGTAATTACCGATGAAACCTACGGTAATCAATTTGCAATTGCTAGAAAAATTATCGTAGGTTTCATCGGTAATTATCGAAACCCCTATGGTTATCACATTTTACCAATTTTTGGTCCACACAAGTCCCCTAATGTGTGTTAAATGCAACAATATGCAAAATATACATTCTTCAATGATCCTAAGAAGAAAAAACCCTAAAAGTTCTGAAAAAATTCTCAAATTAGTACAAAAATTTGATTATCATAAGGCCTTCGGTAATTACCAATGAAACCTATGGTAATCAATTTGTAGTTGCTCCAAAAATTACCGTAGGTTTCATCGGTAATTACGAAAGCCTTACAGTAACCAAATTTTTGTGCCAATTTGAGAACTTTTTCAGAACTTTTGGGGTTTTTTCTCCTTAGGATTATTGAAAAATATATAGTTTGTATATTGTTGTATTTAACACACATTAGGGGACTTGTGGGGGCCAAAAAATTGGTAAAATGTGATAACCATAGGGGTTTCAGTAATTACCGATGAACCCTACGGTAATCAATTTGTAGTTACTGGAAAAATTACCGTAGATTTCATCGGTAATTACCGAAATCCCTGTGGATGGATACCTAAGTCATTTTTTATTATTTTAAGGTTAAAATAGATATTGAAAGGTAGAGAAAAAATGATAGCAAATGAAGGGGCAGATATCATTCAGCTCATCCCAAAATGGATATTGGACCAAATTCCCCCAAAACTTTATCGCAGGGATCCATCAATGAACGAACTAGAAGGGCCCATACCAGAATCCCTGGGAAACATAAAAGTGTAAGTCACTGAAGTCTATTCTATATACGTCAACTTCCTAAATTTCTTTTGTGATTGATATGTAGCACGCTGTCACATGAACCTTTTACTCGCAAACTGTCAAGCCTCTTTTGGAGTTAAGGGATTGTGAGGGATCGGGCTTCCTGTTTGTTACGCTGCCCATATGGCCGTAAGGCCCATTACAAACAACTAATTGGTTTTTGATATTTAAATTGCAGTACTAGTATTACAAATAATTAAAGTATAAATTAAACTAATTATTGTAGGAGAGTGGTTGCTGGACAAAATTAAGAATATTACTAACTTTTCTTTGGAAAACCATCATATAAACTTTTAAATTTTCTTGTCTAACTGTTGATGGACATATAACTTTAATTTAAAACTTAATAAACTTTTTTTTAATGAAAAATTTTAATATATTGTAATTTAGTTAATGAACAATAATTATGAACCATTGGATAAAACTAGCAGTATAAAGGACAACAAATTATTTATCAAATAATGTAGCAAATGACATGATTATATATTAGTGATTGTAAAATTCATATAGCATAAACATGATAACAAATTAATTACAAATTGTTCAGTCATTTGCAAGTATTGAGTAAATAAATTTAGCAAACAATTTGATTTCTATAACATTGCTTAGATTGAATAATAGTAGAGGTATCAAAAGTCTACCAATATACTTATTATTAAGTGATAAGTTGCCATTTTTTAAGTGATTGGTGAATAATGCTAGAGCATAAAAAATCTATTAAAATATTTATCAAATAATGAAATGTCAAACACTGCTTAGATTGAATAATAGTAGAGGTATCAAAAAGTCTATCAATATGCTTATTAAGTGATAAGTTGCCATTTTTTAAGTGATTTGTGAATAATGCCAGAGCATAAAAAGTCTATTAAAATATTTATCAAATAATGAAATGTCAAATATAACTTATATCTCCCCATATTTTATTTATTTGATTGTTCACTTATTCATATTTATGTTATATTAATTTTTCAACCAAAAAAATAATATCAATCAAAATGTCTACTAAGATTACAAAGTATTGAAGTGTAATGTTTTTAAATAGTTTGTATTTAGCTACACTTAGTGATCTAATTTTTCATTTATTCATAGTTAGGTTATCTTAATTTTTCAACCAAAAAATAATAATAGTCACATTGTCATATGATAAACATGTTGGCGAGATTTTTGGTACTTTTTTTTTTTTTCTATTTTTCAAAACTTATATATATTTTTAAAAAATACTATATATTTTCAGTAATTTAATTTAATTAATTTTACAAAGAAAAAAACTTAAAATAAAAGAGGAAAACACTGCCTTTCTCAAATTAAAGGATCCCGGATTTGGATTCAGGGGGTTGAAATCAGTGGAGAGGGATCGGCGGTGCAACTGGGTACTCGCCGGAATAGTGACTTTCGGTGAGCCGCCACGGTCACCGGCAACCGTCGCCGGCGGCGGCGCTTGCAATGGCCATTGGCTGAGATTTTTGGCGGTTTTGTAGATCGAGGGGAGAGGATTCCAACGGGACCGGCGGTGAGGCAAACGGAGGCCAGACGGCGAAGAGATCGGGGTTTGAAGGTTTTCGGTGCCTAGCCAGAAAATGCTCCGATCCCGGCGCGTTGGAGGTCCGGTGGCCGTGAAATTTGGTGGGCTGGCCGGAAATGAGGGGGTGGTGAGGGGTGGCTGGCGCGTGTGGCCTGAAAATGGCCGGAAATGGGTCAAACTGCGGTGGCCAGCGTCATGAGATTTTGGGGTTTGGCCAGAAATGGAGAGGCGCTCCCATCTGGCCGGTGCGTATAGCCCTCTGGTGGTCGGACGGTGGCAAACCGGTGGTGGCCGGTCGTTTCTCTCTCTCCCTCTCTCTCTCCTCTCTCTCTTTCTTTCTCCTCTCCGTCGTTTTTGCCAAATAAAAGCCACCATGGGTGACACTATTCATCCACGTGGACCAATTAGGTGACGACACATGGCATTTCACTGTTTATCGATTCAAAAACATTAAAATATTATGGTATCCGGCAAACTTCATGCGTCCATAACTTTTTAACTGTACGTCCAAATTAGGCGTGCCGCTAGTCTGTGAACTCGTATCGAAGAGCACTTTACAACCATACCAAAGTCAAAGCAAAATTCTACAACGATAAAAAGTCAACTCCGGCACCTTTTGGACAGTTTGAATCTCGAGTTGTTTTGCCCATATCTTTCAAACTGTAGCTCCGTTTTCAACATGCTACTAGTCTACGAACTCGTGCCAACGTGTACTTCGTAACGGTACCTTAGTTAACCTAGAATTCCAACCGGAACAAAAAGTCAACTTTTGACCCCTTCGGTCAATGGACAAAGTCAAAGTCAACGGTCAACGGTCAACCTCCGTCAACGTGTAAAAATTCCGACATGGTTCGGGATGGGGTGTTACACCATCACACCGTCCTGCGCGTATAGCCGTGCGGTGGCTGGAAGAGATGCAGTAGGGAGAGAGAGAGAGATTGATAGGAAGGAGAAATGAAAAGAGAAGGAGAAGAAGGAAGAAGAAGAAGAAAGGAAGAAGAATGTAATAGCCCAGACCACCCGCATCAAGATATTGTCCTCTTTGGCCCAGGGTTCACACCCTCTCTTCCCCCTGGCCTCAAGGTTTTGCTCACAAAACGCGTCTTGAAGGGAAAGGTATCCACAGTCTTATAAAGACCGCTTCGTGCCCCTCTCCAACCGATGTGGGATGTTACAATCCTCCCCCCTTGGGGCCCAGCGTCCTCGCTGGCACACCGATCCGGGTACTGGCTCTGATACCATTGTAACAGCCCAGACCACCCGCATCAGGATATTGTCCTCTTTGGCCCAGGGTTCACACCCTCTCTACCCCCTGGCCTCAAGGTTTTGCTCACAAAACGCGTCCTGAAGGGAGAGGTATCCACAGCCTTATAAAGACCGCTTCGTGCCCCTCTCCAACCGATGTGGGATGTTACAAGAAGCCCGTGGGGGCATTTTCCCACGTGGGGGAAAGGGAAAAAAAAAGAAAAAGAAAATAAAAATAAACATATATATATATATATATATATATAAAATAATATTAAAATAATATAATATTCAAAAAAACTTTGCAGATCCATAACTTGTAAACCACATATCCATTTTGGGCGTACCACTAGTCTATGAACTCGTATTGATGAGTACTTCACAACCATCCATGAGTCAAAACTCAACTTTGCAAGAACAAAAAGTCAACTCCGGCACCCCTTGAGCAGTTTGGACCTTAATTTGTTTTGCCCATATCTTTCAAACGGTAGCTTCATTTTCGACGTGCTATTAGTCTATGGACTCAGGTTGATACATACTTTGCAACGGTATCCTGGTCAAAGAGAAATTCCATCCAGATCAAAAAGTCAAATTTTGAGCCACTCGTTCAACAGAAGAAAATTCCGATGTTATTCGAGACGGGGTGTTACATTTATTTTTTACATTTGATACCCTCTATTTTCTAAAAGTTACTAATGGACTTCTTATGGTTCATCTATTTTCAACCTTAAATTCTATTTTTTTCCGCGTTTCTTTTAAATTAAATGGTATTTTTTTAAATAATTTAAGCTGAGTTAATGATCACAAATTAAAAATATAAAAGAAAAAAGATTTAGAATATAACATCAATATTACCCCTATAAAATGATGTTAAGAAAAAATATTATTTTTGACAGATTAATTATTTATTGATAAATGAATATTTACTAATTCAAAAAGAATTTTATATTTTTACTACTTAGATATAGATAAATATAACCAAGATATACGTATGACTTATAAATATGCACATCAACGGTGATCATATGATCTGGTTGACAATTATATATCTTTTTGCAGCTAAAAAAGGTCTTTTAAGCATTAGTAATATAGAAATAATTGTTTGCTTCTAAATGAAAAAAATATATGTATATTTTTTATTATTTATGAACTTTTACAATTAGATTGTCCCGGAAAACATCTCACTAAATGATATAATGCGATGTGTAAATTTTATATAAACGTCATACTAGTTTGGGTGGGACATTTTCCCATATAGTCTTGACAAAAAATTCCTTCACAAGAGAATGAATACGTATATGTGTGTTTGCATTGTGAAAAATTAAGAATGATTTTGCGTTCAATTTAGTTACAAAGAAAAGGGACTTTATATGTATATTTGGAAAAAAAGTAATATAAACTAATTGTTTGCTACAAAACGAAAAAATATATATATATTTTTTTTATTCATCAACTTTTATTATGAGATTGTTCGAGAAAACATCCCACTAAATGATCTAATGTGATGTTTAAATTTATATAAATGCCATACTGTTTTGGTGGGACATTTTTCCATAACTTCTCGATAAAAAATTCCTTAATAAGAGAATGGATATGTGAGTGTGTGGTGGGGTGAATTGTAAAAGATAAGGAATGAGTTGGAATTCAGAAAATTATGAACGAGTTTGAGTTCATTTTAGGTACAAAGAAAAGGTAAAAGGCTTTATATGCATATTTGGAGAAAAAGTTCAATATGGAAAATAGAAGCTGTAGGTAAAAAGTTCCTTAGTATTATTTATTATGAATTTTTATGTGTTATTTATTTATTGTATACATAAGTAATATTAATTTATATATTTATTAGGTCAAGAATTATTATTTTAAGCAATTAGCGAGGTTATTAATTTACTACATTGGTCCAAGTACCGAGTCAGGGAAATTTTTTATTGTTTAAAAGAGATTATTAATTTAGCAAACATTCATTGAACCATTAATATTTAATGATTTCGTTACAAATAAATAACTTTTAGGACTTTGAGGATATCAAATACAATATATATATATATATATATATATTTAGAAACCTTGAAATGAACCTTTTTGTTATTATTTTTTTTTTTGGTAGTAAAACTAAATGAACTTTGTCCAAACTAATGGGTGGTAAGGTATTTCTAACCTTAATTTTTAAAAGAATATTAGTATTTATCACTGTTAATAATCATCATCGTGGAGCTATGGTGTTATGCAAATAATGGATTGGGTGCATTTAAGATTTTTTTGATAAATAAATTATCTTGTGGACATGTAGAATTATTAGTGGTAATCATCAATAGTGATAAATAATATTTTTTTAAGGATAACTACATTTTTATACTTGTGAAACGTAATAATTTTTTTTTTTTTGTGGGTAATTTGCCCTTTATATTATAAAAGCCTTCACAACTCCCCCTCAACTATTACTTTTTTGTTAAATAAGTCCAATCATATATTTTAATAAATAAGTATGATGAAAAAAATTTCGTAAATAAATATCACGAAAGTAACTCATACTACTATGTTTAGAAATTATTTTGTTTAATTTAATTTTACTTTTTCACAATATGCATCACTAATTTTATCTTAAGCATCAAGCATAAAATAAAATAAAATGATTGGACTAAATTGACAAAAATATAAGAAATCGGGGATCATAAAGGGATTTATAATTTGATTAGCATATTACCACAGGGTTAGGCCAGTTTTACTTTCGGAACATGTTTCCTTTCTTAAACTTCTTTTTCCCAATTTTTTCGACTATTTTTAAAATAAAATTGCTTATTGATTTTCCCAACATCTATAATCTTCCAACTTCAGGAATGAAAGCTTGGGCGCTGTTGATTCTCTCTGCTCAACCTTTTCCATGTAAGTTTTGATAGACTAGCTAGCTATCTCTTTCCTTATAATTTACAGGTGTATATATATATATATATAAGTTAGATTCATATCAAACTTTTTTTATTAGCTTGATTACATTAAAAGTTAAAATTTAAAATTTAAAAAATGATCAAATAAGAATTTAGATAACATACGAAAATTTTATTTAAAGAATGTGAACTTTGTTGGAATTCGATTATTAATAAATATAATTTTAAATATTATGCAATCCAATGGTTGAAAAACGAAGTCTTGATATTAGTCCTAATATTAAAAAGAATGGTTTTTTTTACAATTCCAAAATTACTTTTTACAATTTCATTCTTTATACATTGCTACATTAATATATAAAAAATGTAAAATTATTTAATACAATATTATTTATCCCTAAAATATCCTTAATTCATACCATCCCAAAATTATATATCTTTTATAAATAAAATTTCTTTTTACAATTCTAAAATAACTTTATACCATCTCTTACTTAAAATACTCATTTTTTCTTCTTTCTCATTATGAACTAGGATTGTTTTTTTTTTTTTTTCACTTTTTTTATCCACCCGATTGTTTATTTGAAAGAAAAAATCAACAAATACAGTAATGGTGACTGGGATTGACGATCTCAATTTTCAAAACAATTACTCTTTTCAAGATAAAAAAAAGTTTTATTAATATTTTACTATCTCATTAATTCAAAACAAGACAAAAATGGTTTTATTATTATTTTAATCCCTTTCTTGTTTCTTTTCTTCCAAAACCATTAGAAAAAAGCAAAAAATTCTCTTTCATTCTCAGTCTCTCTGTTTATCATTTAAGTTTTTTTGGTTTTGAGCAAAATGGAGTGCATGATTAGCAGATAAAGTTGTAGCAGAGTTTGATTAGAAAAATATCAATCTTGAATTGTTGTTCATCATCTTTATTGGTCCTATCTTCTTCTTCGTTCAATAGATAAAAGCTAAACAATATAATGTTGTTCGGATGGACACTTCTGAACTATTAAAAAGTTCGGTTTTAAACTTCTAAATAAAAGATGAATTTTAATATACCAGATCAAATATAACTTCATGGTCGTTGGTAAACCATCGCCGATTAAACAAAAAAAAAAGGGGGCATGTTTCATAATGTACGATATTTAATATTTGTACTTACATAAAATGTTCGATAGATAAAAACTAAATATTTCAATAATATTCGGATGGATTGTTCTGAATAATTAAAAAATGTTCAGTTTTAAACTTTCAAATAAAAGACGAATTTTAATATATTCGAACTGGTCGTTTGTAATCGGTACAAAAAAAAAATCCAAACTAAAATAATCATCACAAAATAAAAAAAATAAACAAAAAAATAAATATATCTTACTTTTTCATATTTTTGAGCTTCTCTACTTTGTGAATAATTGTTGTCTCTGTAACTTTAATTTTTAATTTTTAATAGAGTATAAGATAGATATATGTTTGAGAAGAAGAATGAGATTGTATAAAGAAATTATTTAAATACATTTAGTTAACAAATATCCTTAATAGTAAATTTAAATGGGGATAAAAATGTAAATTAATAATAGAACTGTATTGAGTTCAAATGGTAGTGCAACTAGAAACTCCCTATTAAAAAACCTGATTTGAGTTTGATTATTTATATATATATATATATATATATATACATAAAACTAGGTTTTTATCAAATCAACAGATGGTTTCATCATCGAAACTTCATTTTTAACTCTTGAATCTATTTAAGAGTTGAGATTTAAAAATTTATTTATGGTCATCTAGGTTCCACAAGATTTATTTTGCCTAAGTAGAATTTTAGGATATTACTAAACTCATATTTGATCAATAATAAAATTTTAAATTCCAGTTCTTGAAGTGATTTAGTTGCTAATAATGAAGCCTTCAGTTTGACCTGATATGAGCATAGTAGTGGACCTAGGAAATTTTTCTAAGGAGTTGTTAATGTTGGAATTTTTTTTTTGAGGGGCATTATATCATATGACAATGTTTACTTATTTTTAAACTTATAGTGTGTGAAATACAAGCATATACAAAAACACAACATTTGTATTTTGCTATATTGTAGTCCAAGTTAGATTATCTACCAAATTATGGGTTAAATTTTCTTTTTTTTTTTTTTTGTTTTTCTATAAATTTCTTTCAAAGAAAAATTTAATCTTCACTGCTTTGGTAATAAACAATAAATTGCTGGCAAAGTTATAAACTAGACACACTCCTTAAGACAAAAATAAATAAATAAGTTTTACTTTTGTTACAATTTTAAAAATTAAAGTAGTTGAAAACCATAAAAGAAAAATAACAAAAGATACGTCATAAAAAAATAACTACTTAACTTCTTTATAATTAAAATGAAAATGAAATAAAAAATTATATTAAGAATGTTAATTAAATATGTTTATTTCACACATTCAGTGGTTTATCATACAATCGGTTGAGTGGAGGCATACCGGCAAGTCTCGGGACTTTGAAGTTCCGTACATCCCTGTAAGTTTATACATATATAAAATGCTATCATGTCACGTAATAGTTATCAATGGGATTAATATGCCTTTTGATAAGTTAAATGATTATAATTTACTTTTTCAATTTAATTTTCTGAAATAAATAATTATTGCATATTAAATACTATCAATTAATCATATAAGCAATGTTCCATTAATATTTATTATCGATAAATAACAAAATTCATACGTATAATCTTAATTGGAAAATATGAACATAAATAAAATAAATAAATAAATAAAAATGCTCAGTCAATGAACTTGGTTGACATTTTGTATCTCAAAATCAGTCAGGTAAGCATTTCCAATCACACATATATGCAGTACCAGTAGTTCAAGTGATAAATTTTGCAATTTTAAATCATTCTCACAAGATCAATATTGTCATTATGGAAGGGAGTTGGGTGAGAATAACCTCAATGGTTCTTGTGAAGTCCCACATCGGTTAGAAAGGGAAATAAAACACTTCATATAAATGGATATGGATACCTTTTTCTTGTGACACCTTTTAAAACCTTGAGGGTTAGATTGTAAGAGGATTTTCCAGACCCAAAAAGGACAATATTGCATGCCGGTGGTCTGGACTGTCACAGATGGTATTAGAGTTAGACCCGGATTGGTGTGCCAGCGAGAATGCTGGACCCCAAGGGGGGGATTTTGAAGTTCCACATCGGTTGAAAAGGGAAACGAAACACTCCATATAAGTGGATGTGGATACCTTTTCCTAGCGAGGCCTTTTAAAACCTTGAATGCTAGGTTGTAAGAGGATTCTCTTCTCTAAGTCCAAAGAGAACAATATCGCATGCGGGTGGTCTGGACTGTCATATTCTCTTCTAGCGACACTTGGAAATTTGACTTCACTATCATCCCTGTAAGTATATGTCCATAAAACCATATTTAATTCAGTAAATATAATTTAGAAAAAAATATTTTTTTTTTGTTAAAAATACCAAAGTACCAAAATTGAGAGTGATAAGTAGGATATGTTTATATATAAATTTGAATATGTGACTTCAGCCGGTTGCAATCCAATAATTTCACCGGTCCTTTGCCAAAGAGTTATGGCAAACTTTCGGGCCTCCAAAGATTGTAAGTTAATTTGCTTTTCCACAGTTAATTCACATATAATCCAGCTTAATTAAATTTAACATTTAAGAAAGCTTGATTGGTCAATGCAGTTCAATATTTGGGAATTCGTTGTCTGGTCATTTCCCCGACTTCATTACGAATTAGACTTCTATCAGCACTCTATAAGTTTTCTTATATGGTTAATTAATTAATTAACTTGTTAATTAAAATTGGTTATAAACTTTTGTGATATGTTTCTTTACAGAAACAATCTAATAACAATGCCTACATTCTCTTTTGTATGTGAAGTTGTGAATTTGAATAATCTAATGATTAAAAAGAAAGAGAAACTTTTATGATATAAAATTGATTTTTTTTTTAAATGACAGTAATTTAGCTAAATATATTTTTTTACACTTATCATGCATACAGCTTGCTCTACGGAAATGACTTTTCGGGCAGGATACCTCCAGAAATATTTAATTTGTCAGGTCTCGGTGATCTGTAAGTTTGTATTCATGCTATAATAACTTTTTCTTTTCATTTTCTTTTTTGTGGATAAAATGCTATCTATAACTTGTTTGGTAACTATTGACAATAAAAATATAAAAAAAGAAAGAAAGAAAAAAAAATTGTTTTGTAACATTTTAGGTGTTATTTGGTAAAACATTGGTTTTTGATTTTTTATACTTAATTTTATGTAATTTATTTATTTCAAATGATAATTATTAGTGTTAGTTAAAGTCTTTTAAACACTTCAATTTTACTACAAATTTAAAGCATAGGAGATTAAAAAAACACCAAAAAAATTAAAAAATAGTTTGAAATGGTTTTACGATCTATTTTTATGTTTTTTTCTTTTTTTTTCAAAGTTATAGTTATTTGATATGTCATTAAATAAAAAAATTATGTAGAATTAAGTTAAAATCAAAGCAACAGGTGACACTTTATATTTTGGTTTTCAGTTTTTCCATTCTATTTAAGTAATCAAACATACATGAATGATGGATGGCAACGACAGTACTTATTTATAGTGACGTAAAGAAAAAAAGTTTATCAAATGAAATTCATTTTACAAATAGTTTTCGACTTTGTGTTAAAGTATACTAACCTAGTCTTTCATTGGCTAAGTTTGGAAAGTCTAAAGAGTATAATCGGTTGAACTTTTTGGGTGGAATCCCAAGACTTAATATAGTTTGGAACAATTATCAATTTGATGTACGTTTTCTTTAACATTGCAGCAATGTTATACCCAATTTTTTTCTTTTTTTTTTAATCCTGTAATTATATGAGAAGTCTAACTGTTATTTAAAGGCCAAACCAATTATACGTAATTAAAGTAAAATCTTTTAAAAAAATAAAATTTAATATAAAAAAAATAAATATTAGAAATCAAGCACCTGGTTATTTGTTCTATTTTTTACAGGATGATAAGTGATGTGCTGTACTCTTCTTTCCAATTCCCACCGGTTTCAAAGCTATCCGACATAACTAATCTGTAGGTAAATTAATTAATTATTATACTATGTGTTGCATGAAAAATATTTGTTAGCAAGCATTTATCCCTTTATGACAAAAAAACCATTATCTATTTATGACCCAAAAAAAAAAAAACGTTTATATAAATATTGAGAATTTTGAACAATTTTAAAGAATCAGGGGTGTATTTAATATGAATTTTAAAAGATTTTTCATTTTATTTTAAGTAAATGACTTTTAGTAAGATCACAGACTTTTATTGATTTTTATTGAGTATACAAAATTATAAAAAAAATCCTATAGACTTTTATAGATTTTTATTTAAAATAATATAAAAATTTTTAATAGATGTTGATAAACTTGCATTGAATAGTTTTTATTGCAATAAATTATATTTTTCATGCTAATAAAAATATTTTCTTCAAAGAATAAAAAAGACAAGTCGCTTGAAGAATGAAAAAGTGTTTAAAAAGGACCACAAAAAAAAAAAAAAAGTAAAACTCATAATGGCTTTATATTTTTTCCGGTACTTAAAAATATCAAAAAAACTTTACTGTGTATGAAGTAAAGTAAAAGAGATAATAAAAAATGATAAAGAAAAAAGACCTTTCTTTTAATCCAAATTACTGGTTCATTGCACTTTGGGATGTGTATATTTTTTTTATTAAAAAAAAAAAAAACAATTGTTACATTCTTTTACTTAGAAAAAGGAATTGTTTGTTTGAGAAAAAAATATTCTTCTGTGACATTTTTGTGTTTTTGTTAGGCCTTTTCACTATAGTTTGGAAATATCTACTACGAGGAACTATCGTATATACATTATGATATTTGACCCCCACAACCTCATCTGGTTTCTACACGGTAATGAGAAACTGCGAGATCACGGGTGCAATTCCTAGATACCTTTTTAATGTGTCATCATTAAAACATTTGTAAGTTATTATATTTATTATCCATTTAATATGAGGTCTATAAAATACTGTTTCGCTTTATTAATAATGTCAAGCATTAATTTAACGGAAACATCTCTTCGTCAAATTTCTATATTAATAATGTATGCTTTACATAATTTTATCCTGTAGAGATTTGAGTTTCAACAGCTTAACTGGTGATATTCCAGAACTTTTGACCAATGATTTAAACTTAACCTAGATGTAAGGGAAATCATAAATGTAACATAAATGTAACAGTTCAGACCATCTGCATGCGATATTGTCCTCTTTGGGCCCAGCCTGCACGGTTATGTCAAAACACGTCGTAAGAAAAAGGTATCCACACCACTTTATAAGGCGTGCTTCGTTCTCCTTTTCAACTGATATGGGATTTCACAATTCTCCCCCCTTTTTTATATTCCATTATAGTTTGAGTAATGATAAACTTTTATTTCATTTTAAAGAACAATTTATATTTTTTTTTACTTAATTTATTTTAGTTCTTTATTGATGTTCTTAAATGAGATATTACCATAACAATAGCAAAAATAGATAGTGAGATGAGGCCAGTATTGAGCCTACTATCAACATGAACCATGACAATATCACAGTACATGGTGAATAGCATAATTCAGTCATAATGGCATATAATTAAATTTCATAATTTGTTTTAGAATGCTGAAATTATTGAAAGCATCAGCATATGACCCTCTACATGTTGTAAGGGATCGTTTATTCTCTCATGTCCTAGTAATATGGGAACTAATGTCATTACATGTCCACGTATTTATATATCTCAGAGATCTTTCCAATAATAACTTTTCGAAGTTCGACTCCAAATTACTGAGAAAAAATTCCGAAAATCTGCAAGGATTAACACTGATTTCTCAAATTTCTCTCTTTCTCCTCTCTCTCTCTCTCTATACATATATATATGTACACACACACACGATATCATTGGTAAATTTAATTGCTGTAAATAGGGTAGATTGAAGTTCAGCTATGAAACTTATTACTTAATCCTCGTTTTTGCAGGAACCTTTTTAATTGCTGTAATCAACCCATTCTGCCAAATATGTAGGTTATTGTTTGCTCTGTTGTGCTAAATAACTAGGAGAAATTCGCACAAATTTTTTTTCTTTTTTGGTAAATGATTTCTTAACAATTTGATGGTCAAAATTCCAGGACTAATTTTTGGAATCAGATGAAAGGGAAAGGGTGTCCTAAAGGGAAACACATGAGTATGTTAATTTATTTTTAAAACATATGTGCATTGCTAATCTAATGATGAATGTTTCAATTTTAAGTTTTCATTATTTAAATTAAAATTTCGGATTACGAAAGAATGGGCTTCTTGGATCTCCAGAATATTCATTGTTCATTAATTGTGGTGGTGAGGGAACATTTATTAATGGGCATCAATGATAATGAAACATCACAATTTTTTATAAGCCCAAAAGGAAACTGGGCTTATAGCAATTCTGGAGGCTTTTTGTCAACATCTTTGAATTCCAGTGATTATATCAAAAGAGGGAAATGTGGAATTTCAGTAGCTGACGCACCTCTATATGAAAAGGCTCGCCTCTCTCCGACCTCCCTAAAGTATTATGGGGTTGTTTGCGTAAAGGTGGATACAATGTCACACTTCATTTTGCTGAAATTGTTTATGCTGAAGACACTTCATTTTGCTGAAATTGTTTATGCTGAAGATGAAGAGCATAGCAGTTCAATGAAAAGGATTTTCCATGTTGATGTACAGGTAAATAACCAATTTTTTTTTTTTTTTTTTACTCTAATATTGGCAAAATTTGCCAATTTCAATTTTTGAGGAACTTATTAGAACTTCTTGTAAATTATTATAGGGTGAGAGGCAATTAACAGATTTCAACATCAAAGAGAGCGCAGGAGGTCTAAATAAAATCATAGTAAAAACAAATCTCACAGCAAATGTTGCTGATAATGGTGTGTTGGAGATCCACTTGCACTGGGCTGGAAAAGGGTCCACGGTGGATTTATCTTCTTCTAGTGGGAATCATCGAACTCGTTCTAGTGGGCCTCTTATTTCGGCCATCACTGTAACTCCTGGTAAAATGTCTTACTAAATTAATGTTTATGTTCCTTTCGGTGAATATTATTGAGCATACGAGAAATTTTGATTGTACAGATAGAAGCTCTAACACTTTTTTTTAAAATTATTTTAATTAAGAACCTGAGAAAATCTAACATTAATTATTTTTTTTTTCTAACATTAATCAGAGTTCAAAATCAAACGTAAGAAGCTGTCTCCTTTAGAAATTTCAATGATTACATTGGCTTCAATAGTATTTGCTGCGCTGCTTTTGTTGGCTTTGGCTTGGGCAATGGGCGGGTTTCGAAAAGAAGAGCTTCACGGTAAGATAAACTACAACATTATGCATATAGGATAACAAACAATCAGTTTATTATATATACGTTTAAATATCATTTTATACTTTCTTTAATTTTTTATTTTTTTTTATTTTTTATGGAACAGAAATAAATGTAGGTCAAGAGAAGCCTGTCACCCTCAAACAGTTAAAAGATGCGACTGGAAAATTCAGCAAAGAAATGGAGATTGGCAAAGGGGGCTTGGTAAAGGGGGCTCCGGGACAGTTTATAGGGTAAGTTTTTAAAGGGCAGTTTCTACCTACCAATGTATTTGAGAAAAACTCTTGTCTAATTAATACTATCGTGTCTGCAGCACACCTAACGATGCATGAATCATCCATGGTCATAATTTTTCATAATTTCTTTCCCAAAATATATCTATATATATATATATATATATATATAAATGTAACTTCTTATATTATTTGCACATTGCTAGATGGACCCATTCAATGTCCAAAATAAATTGTCATAGATTGTTTTTGTCAACTATTTTGGTTCATGGAACCACCTTCAATTTTCATATCCTTATCTATTGAGTAAAGGTTAACTTGGATATAAAATACAAATATTAATTTGTTTTTTTTTTTATAAAATATAAATAATAATTTGTCAATTGAATGGATGCAGGCTCAACTGACGCCAGAATATAATGTAGCTGTGAAAAGGATTTTCATTAATTCGATTGAAGGGATCAACAAAACGAAAAGTGAATTTTATAATAGGTTACAAAAATTGGCACATGAGAATCTGGTTCGACTATTTGATGTCTATGTTGGAAAGGACATGTATTTGCTCATATACGAATATATGGCAAACAGATCCCTTCAAGATGTCTTGCTCGGTGGTATTCATTTTCTATACTTGCTATCATATCTCTAGCGTTTTGCTTCAAATACTAACACACACACACACACAAAACACACAAAAAAGAAAAAAAAGAAAAAAAAGAAAAGAAAGAGAAATCATATAAGAGTTTATTATCTAGAGATGAATTAATTAAGTGTCTCATTTTCTATGGATTTTTTGATTAAAATATACAAAATTGCAGTTACTCAAAAGTGTTTTATTCTATTTCAAAAAAAAAAAAAAAAAATCCTGTTCCAAATTACATGACTTATAACATAATATATACACATATGGTCATTCTTTCACTGGAGAGAATTCTACCCAGAATCATCTTGAACACGATGTGTGATATTGTCCTGAATGATTCTGAAAATATTTTTTTCTGGATGATATATACATATAGATATATGTATGTATTTTTTGTAGGATACCAAAACTGATGATCAAAGTGTCATAGGTTAAGGTTAAATGATGGCTCTATTTATTTTTCCCTCAAAGTAATTATATGGGAATTGAAGTAGTGACTTAATAATTTGCAGAATCAAAATCCAAGATCACATTAGACTGGGAAGCTAGATTTAATATATGCCTTGGAATAGCGAAGGGTTTGAAGTACCTACATGAAGAGCATCCAAGAGGACCTAGTTTGAAGATGGTTCATAGGGGTATTAAACCTACGAATATTGTAACACCCCGTCCCAAATCGCACCGGAATCCGTGCACGTTGATCGAGATTGACCGTTGACCGTTGACCGAAGGGGTCAAAAGTTGACTTTTTGTTCCGGTTGGAATTCTAGGTTGACTGAGGTACTGTTACGAAGTACACGTTGGCACGAGTTCGTAGACTGGTAGTGAAAGTTATGAGCAAAACAAGTTGAGGTCCAAACTGTCCAAGGGGTACCGGAGTTGACTTTTTATTCATGCAAGGTTGAGCTTTGACTCATGCATGGTTGTGTAGTGTTCGTCGATACGAGTCCGTAGACTGGCGGCACGTCCGATTTGGACATGTGGTTTGAAAGTTATGGACCTGTAGAGTTTTTCAAATACCGTATTATTTTAATATTATTTTTAAAACGCGTAACGATGTGCCATGTGTGACTTACTGAAGGTGACCATGTGTCACCATGGTGAAATGCCACATGTCAACCATGTGTAAAATCAAATTATTTTTATTATTATTTTAAATAATAATATTTTTTATTTAATTAATTTGAATTTATTTGTTTTATTTTCCTTTTTCTTTTTCTTTCTCTTTTCTTTTCCCCACGTGGGAAAACACCATTTCTTTTCTTTTTTTCTTTTTCTTTTCTTTTTTCCTTTTTTTCCTTCTTCTTTCCCGAGCACCAAAACACAAAAAACACAGTTTTTTCTCCCACCGGTCGTCCCTCTCTCTCTCCTTGCTACACTTTTTCCGGCCACCCATACAGTACATGCGCCGGCCACCGTCCAAGCCCTCCACCTTGCGACCTCGGCCACCAAATTTCCCTGCCAGCCGCGGCGAAGTCGCGGCGGCGAGGTGGAATTGTTCCGGCGATTCTCGCCGTTTCTGACCAACCCAGCCCGTCCCATACCTCTATTCCACTATTTTCGACCCCTCTGAGTCCATTTCCGGGGTTATTTTGCCCAAAATCCCCACCGTTGGAAAGATCCCTCAAGATCAAAACCGGCCGAAGCTTCCCGACCAAATTCCGACCACCTCCGGCGGAATTGGGTTCAATGGAGACCGGATTGGTAATCCTCGTCGCTCAAGCTTCGATTCGGTATATCATTCGCCTAATTTGGTTAAAGTTTGTGTTTGATCCCCCGGGTACCGGGTATTATTTACCCGATTAAAATATTAATTTATTTGACTGTCTGTGAATTTTGTTCTAGGAGCACGGGTGAGTCATGGAATTGATCCTATAATGGATCGTGGTTTAATTGCGTGCTCCAGGTGAGTGACCCACCTTCAAATTAATTTTGGGAAATTTACTTGGTGAATATATTATGTGTGATTTAAATATTTGGAATTTAATTTCTATGTGCCAAATATTTATTTGATTTATTGTGGAATTATTTGTGAATTTATCGGATTTAAGAAATGTGCATTTCACCAATTTATGCCATGTGAAATTATTTTATGGTTTTGCGAATTTTGAAATTCGGGTGGTTTTAATGTTAAATTGGGCATGATTTGATTTTCAAATATTTCAAAGAAAATATTTGGTTATGTTGGTGATTTCAATTTTTATAAAATATGCCCATGGAATATTATGAGATTTGATTATGATATTTCGAGAAATTATTTATGCTTGGAAAAATATGGATATTTGAATTGATGGATTTGGGGGTTGGTGGATTTGAAAATGATGGAATTTATGGTATTGATTATAAAGAAATTGTGGAGAATTTCCCCGGTTCAAGCGGATGGATTATGCCCGCTATGATTATGAAAAATGTGAAATTGTTTTATAATTTAAATTTGTGGATTTTATGATTTTTAGATGCACCGTGCACGTACTGGTGTTCTGATTATATGTGATATGGTATATGTGATATGGATATTGTGCACACGGATATGATTAGCGCGCAGGTGGGTGTGAGTAGCGCGCGGTTGATATTATGAGGTGTCCTGTGGTTGCTATTGGATGTGGGTGGCCACCCCTCCATGGCCGGGACACCAGGTTAGCAGCGGCGCAGTGGGACGCCACGCGACCGTATGCCGGTTTCTTTCTATAACCTCCTGTCTGGCGGTACCTCGGGACGCTGGGTACTGTTGGCGCCACTGGTATATAGTGGGTGCATCAACTGATTTTCGGAACTGTGTTTTAAAAATAAAATGTTTTAAAGCTTTATTGGAATTAAAATTTATTATTACTGTTTCTGATATTTATTTGATGTCTTGGTTTTCGAGGAATATGAATAAAGGGTTTTGTGAAAATGTTTTAAAAGGGGAACCTTTCCAACTGAGAGAATTGTAAGGGTTTTGAGAGAAAATATTATTTCCAAATAATTATTATTTATATACCTATTACCGTGGTATTATATTATATAGTAGATAGGGTCGCTCACTGAGATGATTAGCATCTCACACTCTTAAATTCCGTTCCTCTAGGTACCAGGTTGTCGGTGTTCATTTGGAGCGGACTTGATCTTCCTCGCTGTATTAGTTCGTGCGGTACCTTGTTCTTCTTTTACTGCAGTTGTAATATTTCTTTCACTCTTGCTGTATTCTATATCTTGTAATACTTCATAAAGCTCTGTATACTGTATTGGACACTTATGTATTTATATTGCACTGGATTACTGTATTTTTATTTTGAAGTGCTGAAATTTGTGGAACCAACTTGTAGTACTGTGGGAGGAATAAGGGGATGTTTTTAGAAGTGTGTTTTCAGCGCAGGTAAATTTTTGGTAAGTAAATCCCTTAGGGGAGGTGCTGTCGGATTTTCCGTTGGAGGGTTTGGTGGTATTTCCTTGGGATCAGGGCTTGTCTAGGGTTCCGGGGAAGGAATTCTGGACGGGTCCTGACAAATATCCTTCTTGATGGAGGCCTAAAGTCTAAAATATCAGATTTTGGGAATTCAGTCCTCTATGCAGAGGATTACCAAGATAATCAATTTAATAAGGGCATGAAAGAAGAAGCATCAAGGTAAGTAAACTAATAAAGTAGTAGGCCATGACACATTTTCTATTTTATCTTAGTTTTTCAATAAAATTGCTTTTAATTACATATTATAAAATGAGACAGGAGTATGATTCTAAAATAAAAGGTTGCATTGAGAGTAACAATGTCAGGACCCGTCCAGAATTCCTTCCCCGGAACCTTAGACAAGCCCTGATCCCAGGGAAACCCTACCGGACCCTCCAATGGAAAATCCGACAGAGCCTCCCCTAAGGGATTTACTTACCACAACTACCTGCACTGAAAACACACTTCTATAAACATCCCCTTATTCCTCCCACGATACTACAAATTGATTCCACAAATTGCAGCACTTCAAAATAAAAACAGTAATCCAGTGCAAGATAAATACAACAAGAGTGAAAGAAATATTACAACTGCAATAAAAGAAGAACAGGGTACTTCACGAAGTAAAACAGCGAGGAAGATCGAGTCCGCTCCGAATGAACACCGACAACCTGGTACCTAGAGGAACGGAATTTAAGAGTGTGAGATGCTAATCATCTCAGTGAGTGACCCTATCTACTGTACAATATAATACCACGGTAATAAGTATATAAATAATAATTAATTGGAAATAATAATTTCTCTCAAAACCCTTACAATTCTCTCAGTTGGAAAAGTTTCCCTTTTAAAACCTTTTCACAAAACCCTTGTTCGTAATCCCCGAAAACCAAGACATCAAATAAATACCAGAATAGTAATAATTATATTTTTAATTCCAATACAGTTTCCAAACATTTTATTTTTTTTAAAACACAGTTCTGAAAAATCATTTGATGCACCCACTATATACCAGTGGCGCCAACAGTACCCAGCGTCCCGAGGTACCGCCAGTCAGGAGGTTATAGAAAGAAACCAGCATATTGTCGCGTGGCGTCCCACTGCGCCGCTGCTAACCTGGTGTCCCGGCCATGGGAGGTGGCCACCCTCATCCGATGGCAACCACAGGACACCCTCATAATATCACCTGCGCGCTACTCACACCCACCTACGCGCTAATCATATCCGTGTGCACAATATCCATATCACATATAATCAGAACACCAGTACGTGCACGGTGCATCTAAAAATCATAAAATCCACAAATTTAAATTATAAAACAAATTTCACATTTTGCATAAACACAGCGGGTATAGTCCATCCGCTTGAACCGGGAAATTCTCCATAATTTCTTTATAATCAATACCATAAATTCCATGATTTTCAAATCCACCAACTCCCAAATCCATCAATTCAAATATCCACATTTTTCCAAGCATAAATAATTTCTCGAAATATCATAATCAAATCTCATAATATTCCATGGGCATATTTTATAAAAATTGAAATCACCAACATAACCAAATATTTTCTTTGAAATATTTGAAAATCAAATCATGCCTAATTTAATATTAAAACCACAAGAATTTCAAAATTCGCAAAACCATAAAATAATTTCACATGGCATAAATTGGTGAAATGCACATTTCTTAAATCCGATAAATTCACAAATAATTCCACAATAATTCAAATAAATATTTGGCACATAGAAATTAAATTCCAAATATTTAAATCACACATAATATATTCACCAATTAAATTCCCCAAAATTAATTTGAAGGTGGGTCACTCACCTGGAGCACGCAATTAACCCACGATCCACTACGGGATCAATTTCACGACTCACCGGTGCTCCTAGAACAAAATTCATAGACAGTCAAATAAATTAATATTTTATTCGGGTAAATAATACCTGGTACCCGGGGGATCAAACACAAACTTTAACCAAAATAGGCGAATGATATACCGAATCGAGGCTTGTGGAACGAGGAGCGTATTACCGGTCTCCATCGACCCCAATTCCGCCGGAGGTGGCTGGAATTTGGCCGGAAAGTTTCGGCCGGTTTTCAATCCCTCGTATCTCGCACACCGCTTCGAATTTTTGAGATTGGAGGCCATTTTTGAACTCAGAGGACCCAAAATAGGGAGAGAGGAGGCTTAATTTGGA
This sequence comes from Ziziphus jujuba, assembly GCF_031755915.1. Classification (NCBI taxonomy): domain Eukaryota; kingdom Viridiplantae; phylum Streptophyta; class Magnoliopsida; order Rosales; family Rhamnaceae; genus Ziziphus; species Ziziphus jujuba. The sequence goes on from NC_083379.1 coordinate 9,399,998, forward strand.
CTGGGCTGGCCGGAAAACACAAGAAAAGAGGAGAGAGAAATTTTACCGGCCGGCGGCTTCTCCGGCCTGATCGGCGCGCGTCCGGCGGCCGGTGACCGTAAAAATTGGCAGCTGAGCTAGCCTCCTCCCTCCGCTCCTCACTGGCCGGCGCGTGTACTGTATGGGTGGCCGGAATTTAAAAACATGGGAGAGAGAGAGACGGACGGGAGAGAAAGAAAGAAAGAAAGAAAGAAAGAAAGAAAGAAAGAAGAAGAAGAAGAAGAAGGAGAGGAACAGGATCGGGCCTTGTGGCGTTTTTTCCCACGTGGGGAAAAGAAAAGAAAAAGAAAAAGAAAGGAAAAAGAAAAAGGAAAAGAAAAAGAAAAAGAAAAAGGAATATAAAAATAATTAAATAATTAAATAATGATATTATTATTTAAAATAATAATAAAAATAATTTGATTTTTACACATGGTTGACATGTGGCATTTCACCATGGTGACACATGATCACCTTCATTAAGTCACACGTGGCACATCGTTATGCGTGTAAAAATAATATTAAAATAATACAGTATTTGAAAAACTCTACAGGTCCAGAACTTTCAAACCACATGTCCAAATCGGACGTGCCGCTAGTCTACGGACTTGTATCGACGAGCACTTCACAACCATGCATGAGTCAAAGCTCAACCTTGCGTGAATAAAAAGTCAACTCCGGCACCCCTTGGACAATTTGGACCCCAAATTGTTTTGCTCATAACTTTCAAACCATAGCTCCGTTTTCAACGTGCTACCAGTCTACGAACTCGTGCCAACGTGTACTTCGTAACGGTACCTCAGTCAACCTAGAATTCCAACGGGATCAAAAAGTCAACTTTTGACCCTATCGGTCAACGGTCAACAGTCAACCTCGGTCAACGTGCAAAAATTCCGACATGGTTCGGGACGGGGTGTTACAAACAATGTATGCTCTAATAATATTTGATGTTGATTTTGAAAGATGCTTCTTAATGATACAGCGAGTATGTGGCTCTTGAGTACCTTATGTACGGAACCATATCATATAAATATGATGTTTATGGTTATGGGGTGGTTATACTCGAAATTCTTTGTGGGAGGAGAAATGCGGAACAAAAATTGAACAAGGATGAGTTAGAGTATCTTGTAGATGAGGTAAGCAAACAAAGCAGACTTGTGCCTTTCCCTTTTCTTGTCAAATTTAAGCATGTGTATCCTATTTATGCACTTATTAAGCCTTAATTTTGTCTAGGTAATTCATATAGTATATGCATGAAAAAAGTGCAAGAGAATTTTATTTTCAATCTCTGTACAAGCTGATAGCATTAGATAAATATTGCTGCAGGTTGTTGTCGCAAATTCACAAGGAAGGCTCCGTGAGATGGTCGATAAAAATTTTTTGGGGTATGATGAAAAAGAAGCCATAACAATTCTAAAGTTAGCTGTGAGGTGCATCAATATATCCACCAGTTTCAAGCCCACAATGTCTGAAGTTGTGAGTGTTCTGACAGGTGAGAAAACTATTGATGATATTTGGAAGCCTGACTCCACCCAGAATCTTTGCCAAAATTGTATAAAATCTCTACATGAAGATGATGGTGTTGTAGAGCTTCGGCATGCCTAGCTTTTTCTGGTGATTAATGTGCAATGAAAGCACACTGTTGTTGATTGTGCTTGTTGGTGTACTAAATTTCATGTTAGAAAGTGTGAAATTGTACTGAGAGTGTAAAAAATAAAGAATGTTTATGTGAAAGTTTAAAAAGATAGTAAGTGTGAAGAAAGCAAGTGAGACCAAAGTTGAAGTAATCACAGATAGAAACAAGTGAAGTGAGGTCCATTTGGTGCTCTTGCTTGTATTGTGAGTGTATGTTAGCAAGTAAATTGTGTATTGTGCTATTGTAAAATAATTTGAATCCAATCGCTTGTGATTTGAATTTAAACCTATCTCATAGAAATGTACAATTACCATGTATGACATGCTTTCTTGATCATTTATGTTTCTTATTAAACCTTTTAATGCATGCTGTCATTTATTATCACTTTCTACAATTCACCATCCTTTCAATATCTTCTTTTTATCTTCAAAAATGCTACTCAAGATTTATCAAAGCTATGGAGATTGGTAATTGAATTTTCTCACTGTTTATAGTTTCAATTTCATATCTATATAATTGAGTATGTGTAAATTTGTGACTTGAAGTGTAAAGAATTTTTGTTCTACATCTTATGGCTTCATAACCAAACATTTGTCAACCGCTTGGATGTAGGTAGAACTGCCAAATCACATTGTAGCTCTGAAGAGGTTTTTCACTCTTTTCGACTGTTGGAATTTATGGATAGAAAAGGAAATCTCCTTAAGATTATGTGTAACACCCCATCCCGGAGTATATTAGAATTTTTCTTGCATTGACTGAGTTTGACCGCCTTTGACCAAGTGGGGTCCTACCAGAATTTTTCTTGCATTGACAGAGTTTGACCGCCGTTGACCAAGTGGGGTCCGTTTTGACATTTTGTTCCAGATAGAATTTTGCATTGACCGTTGAAAACGGAGCTACATTTTGAAATATATGAGTAAAACAAATTGCAGTTCGAACTGTTCGAGTGGTGCCGTGTTTGACCTTTTGTTGTTGTAAAATTTTGTTTTTACTTATGTATGGTTATCAAGTACTCACCAATATGAGTTCATCGATTAGTAGCATGCTTGATTTGGGGACTTAGTTAAAAAGTTAAGGACCTGCAAGACTTTTCTAAGCTTGTATTATCATGTCCACAACTGTATGCATGTGGAAAACATGTGCACAGTATCCACCGACATTGTGTCACATGTCACTTATTTAACCAATTCGTGGTTGCATAGTGGCACCCATCGATGATTTTTTAATTTGTGGGACATGTGAGGTGAAGGTGAGAGAGAGGAAAGAGAAAGAGGAGATAGGAAGATGAGAGAGAACCAACCAACTACCGTTTACCTATTTCCAACCACCACCAACCCATATGTGCTTGACCACTGTGTGACCCACCTTGAAATCAACTGACTGGCCAAGAATCATGGTCAGATTGTTGATGACAAGCCCAAATCGGAGCAATTTCTGGTAACGGTGTTGTCAGCTTCGTTGGCTGATTTCTTTCAATTTGGCCACCCATTTTTGACACTGTTAGTCCCACCAAGTTACCCACCCTCTAATCTACCTCCCCACTAATTTTCACAGCCAATGGCCATCGAATGCACTGTCGGTAATGACCATGGCACCTCGCAATAAAACTTGGTTCTGGCAAGTTTCCGACGATCCCACCTACCATTTCCCATTAATTTGACTTGCCTAAAATCAAATCCGAGGCCTTTTGTCTCCAATTCTTAACAAATTGAGAGATTTGAGCATGTCTACTTGGAATCCTTCCTGGATAGATTCTGGCCACCACAAGTCTAATCTCCGGGAGGTAAGACACAATCCGTAATCCTCGTGTTATAAGCTTTGTTTTGGTATATCATTTGCATATTTTGGCCAACGTTTTGTGTGAGCTCCCCTGGATACCTATGTGTAATATATCCAAGTAAAATATTATTTTAATCAGTTTGGTGTAATATTGATATTTTAAGTATGCATGTGATTCGTGAGATCGATCCCATGGAGGTTCTTGATTGATTCAGGAACTTGAAGTGGGTGATCCTCCTTCAAAAGCTATTTTGGGCCGATTGCAAAATATATATTTTATGTTGTTTGAAATTATGAATAATAATATCTGTTTAATATTTAAGAGAATTTCCATTTAAATTTATATTGCCAGTTTATGATAAATTTTAAGATATGTATTACTGCAATATGTATTTTTGAGGTTTTAAAGAATTATTGTTTTAATTTTGTTAAATTTATTGTTGATTTTTTTATGCATAATAATTGTGTTTATATGAATTTAATTATATATGAATTTTATGTGGTTTTCATGATATTTTTGATTCAAACACTAGATTTAAGCATTTGAGAAAATAATTGTTTTAAATTATTATGCTTAAAAATGGATTTATGCATTTAAATATTTGTGGATTTGGTTTTATTGTGATAAAATTAATGGATTCAAATTGATGGATCTATGGCGATGATTTAAAGAAAGAGTGAATTTTAATGGATTTAAAAGGATGTAATAAACTCGGTGATATTTATGCGATTTACAATTTTATGATTTTATATGTATCATATAGCACTTGTTTTCTGTATTATATAAGTTGTGATTGTTAGTGTGCAAGTATATAGAGTCTTCCTATGGGAGTCATGGACCTGAGGCTAGGCAGGTATGATGTATAGTAAGCATCAGCTATCCTCCTTCCATAGTCAGGATGACTGTTGATAGCATCAGTGTTGTTGGAACACCAAAGCTACTGTTTGCGGGTTTCTCTCTTTAACCTTCCCGTTAGAATGGTGTTGAAGACACTGGGTACCATCTCGCACCACTAACATATAGTGTGGTGCATCATATTATTTTCTCGACAAAATCTTCAAAACAAAAATGTTTTAAATATATTTAGATTTGAAATGTATTAAATCAGGTCTTTATAATTTATTTTATTTTAATGTTTTAAGATGTAATTTATCAAAATTTTATTATTCATTTTAAACTAATGTTTGGAAATGCACTTATTCATGTCTTTATTATTTATTTTAATTTGAGATTTTAACATGAATTTTCTTGTATTTTATTATCTACTTCGAATTGAGATTTTATTTAATTAAATATTTAAATGTTACTTTTATTATTATTAGTTCATTGATATGATTATTCAAAATTTTATAAATTATGTATTGAGAATAAATTTTAGCATAGTTTATAGCATCAATTCCATGTCTATAACACTCAACTAATATCAGTGTTTGAAGTTTTGAGTGTTGTGACAAGATTTTGTTCCTTCATCCAATGGAAGTGAAAAGGCATAGAGTGGAAGATATCCCTCGCAAACTTCTTAACTTTAATAAAATTGCTATGGAATCAACAAAATTATAGTTAAAGTTATTTCAATTATACACAAGATACACCAACACCAATATTACAGAATAAGGCCAATAGAATAAAGCATAAAAATATCCACACACCACACATATTACAACAACATCATCAATGCATAGAAAGCAAATAATATTAATTGTGACATCACACAATTAAAGGACTACATGGACATTATGGCCTTCTTTAATCTTAATTTTTTTGCCAAGATCCTGATTTTTTCTCCAAAACAACTTTAGACTTGACAGAATAAGGAAACCTTTTAGTTTGTAGCAATGACTAACGTCCATGTAGCATAGTACAGGCATATTTTTTGCAAGTCTGTCCAGTTCACATCCAATCGAGCCAAGTACTTCAAGCACAGACCCTCGATGTTCCAAGCAGTGTGATGATTGTCATCCTCAATCTCTGGGGTTAATTTGATAAGATCACCATTTTCAATGGAAAGATATTGCAATCTAGCAAGTCGAGAGGGACAAACCCATAATGGCAGAGTTGTGCGATGGTAATTCCAAAGATAAAGCTCCTACAAGGCTGGAGGAGGAATTATCCGATCCATCTTCTTCAAAATCTCTGAAGTGTTACTTTTATAATTGCCAGCACCAATAGCTAGAACCTTGAGGTTTTCAGGATGAGCTAGGACGTTTAGCTCGTTTTCCAAGATTTCAGTATCATCACTTAAGTTGATTCGAAGTACTCTCAATTGTTTAAGTTCTCCAAGCTCAATAAGTTGGCAGCTATTTCCTTTCGACTGACTCATCACCACAAATCCAGAGAGTTCTTGAAGATGAGATAACCTTCCCAATCCCTTGGGTAGGTTCTCAAGTGGACAAGACCTCAAGTCCAATAACATCAGCCTCCTCAAAGTTGTAATTGATGGATGTATCCTTTCAGGTCGTCACATTTGGTCAAAACCAATAGCTGAAGATTGAGAGTTTTCTAATTGAAGATGGCACTGATTCCAAGCGTTGAAGTCCAGCAAGATTCAAATTTGCTAATCGTTTGAGGGAACTAACCCACTTAAACAGCTCTTCTGCATTGATCTGTTTCAGGTTGCTGTTTGAGATATCCAACACTCTAAGGGATGTCAGCAACCCAAAATTCCTTAAGTCCTGCTTCGCAATATTCGACACCTGTGACATTAATGCTTTAATATTTAATCTGTTTCCTAATGGCTTTCCTCGCATGGCATTGCTGAAACCTAACCACCGACACTCTTCTGTCAATTTTTGCTGGCCTATTTCATCAAAGCTACAAAATGCCTCCTTCTGAGCATTCATGATGATCAATTCCCACACCATATCACGTATCTTGCATTCATAGATCCTCCCATCATAGCGTCGTTGTTCCACAGCTTCGATAAGAGACCTTTTCACTAGTTGCAAGATGTATTCGTACCCCATTTTAATTGCTGATTTTAAGCCTTTCCCCTGAATAAGACCTCACCAACCCACCAATGGATTAGTTGTTCAGTTATTACCTTGAAGTCTTTAAGGTAAATGGAGAAAGACAATAGGCATTGTTTCAGATGAGATGGAAGTTCATCATAACTTAGTTAAAGAGATGCCATAACTGATTTACTTCTTCCTTCAGTTGTCAAGTCATGAAAGCTTTTCTAAATTTGAGTCCAACTAGCAAGGGATTCAATCTTTGGTGCTAATAAAGCTTTTATTGTCTTGATTGCTAGTGGAAGCCCCCCACACTTCTTTATGATATCTTTTCCTATTTTCTCGAACTTGGGATTTGGACAGATTCCCTTATTAGAAGAAAATGCAAATTTGGAGAACAAAGACCAACTGTCAATGTCATTTAGAAAATCAGGCCTGTGGATTCGTGAGTTTTCAACACCCATATCATTAGCAACGTTTTCATTCCTTGTAGTAATTATGATGCAGCTGCTTTTACCATCTCGTTTTGGAAAATTAGAGCACAAGGTTGTTCACCATTCCACATCCATTTCCCATACATCATCCATAACAATAAGGCAGGTCTTATCAGCGAGAACTTGTTGAAGCTCCTCGAACAACTGCCTACTATCAAACCCAAATACCTTTTTGCCTAACTTTTCCAGCATTTACTTCACAACATGGTGATACGAACCTAGGACGACCTGCTCTTAAACCCATATTATATTAGCCCGGATCTTAATTAAGTTCAAGTTCTAATGGAATGGACCTCAACCCTTAACCAACCTGTGGTTAGAAACCTTGGTATAATGTAGACGCCACAATAGGGGATGAAAAACCTATTGATAAGTCAAGCTAAAACAACCAATTCTCTAATGGTGTTTTAGGTGTTCTTAAAGAACAAAGAGATAATTAATCTCACAAGTATTTTCTTAATCAAATCAAAGTTGTTTTATTATTGAAAAATAAGCCTTTAAATAGGCTTGAAAGAAACAAAATAAACCCTAAAAAATAATTCAAAATCGGACTCCTATAGGAATTAGGAAACTTGACCGAATTCTAATATGTCCTAAACTAAGTTTCCTAAACTAAATTTGATTAATTAATTCCTTTATTATGAATTAGGAATTAATCAATTTACAATGAAAATAATAAAATAATAACTTTACTAAACTTATTTGTCCAGAAAATAAATAAATAAAAACTAAAAAGTAATGGTAGTTTCCTAAAACAAAAAGTAGAATAAAATTAGGAAACTATAATACTAGCTTTTTTGACTAATTTGACTTTGACCAATATTTGACCTCTTTGAGCTCCAAATCAGCTTCTAGATGCTTTGTAGGATGCCAAATAAGCGGAATATGAAGTCCCACACGTTGCCCATGCTTGGAAAAATAAGAAAAGGCTAATACAGTAAAATACAGTAAAGCCAGCAAGCAATACAGCAAATTCGGCCAAATTGTTGATGTTGTCCATACAAGCCCTTTTTGATTGCATTTGAGGCTGATTTAACTTGATTCCATGACCTCTTAGGCATATGTATTGAACCCATAAAGCATTGGAACCATTTCATGCTTCTCGGACTCCAAAAATGTACCAAAACTGTCACCTGGGTCCGTATCGGCTTCCACCACTTGGATGCTTCAAATAGGCTTTGTATTTTCAAGTATGGACAAGCTCTGTTCAGATTGATTACCCTCTGTATAAATACTCCCAGGTTTCCCTTAAATCTCTTAATTTGAGCTCTTGTGATTGGCCTAGTCTTCATCCGTGTCGAGTTAGCACCCCAGCAGGTTATCGGTGGAGCGGGCTCGGGCGGAATCACATCATTCCCCTCCTCTTGAAAAGGATTTGTCCTCAAATCAAGATCATCACCTGCATCAAAAGGAGTTAAATCAGCAACATTAAATGCAGCACTCATGTTATACTCACTCGGTAAATCAAGCTTGTAGGCATTCTTGTTATTCGGCTCCAAAACTTGAAAAGGTCCATCCATAGGCGTCATGAGCTTTGACTTTCTTTGATTAGGAAAGCAACCCTTAAATCTCTTAATTTGAGCTCTTGTGATTGGCCTAGTCTTCATCCGTGTCGAGTCAGCACCCCAGCAGGTTATCGGTGGTGCGGGCTTGGGCGGAATCACATCACATGGTCTTTGCTGAAAGCTCTTGAAACACAAACCCATATGAACTTATCAAACCAACTTATTACCTCATTATCATGATAGATTTTCTGGGCAATGGTGGTTTTTCCCAAACCCCCCATCCCCACAATGGCAATTTGCAAAAGTGTTTCTTGGGTGTCAAGAATCCACTCTTTAATTTTTGTCAAATCAGCTTCCAATCCAATTGTCTCAGATGGGTAGGAATCCTGGGATATGAATCCTCTAACATAGCTTGAATCTTCAATGTAGATGTTATGATGTGGCGCTCTTTAGAAACTACCCAAGCTCTTCTCAATCTACTCAATTCTCATATTAATGTCTTTCAATTTCTTACTTGTCTTATACAAAAACACTAGATCAGAGAGGGATGAATGGAAGCAAGACCGATACTTCTCGTATTCATCTCGGACAATGCAATCAGTAAGAATGTTATCAGCATCATCAACCACTCCTGTAAGCTTGATTATAGCTGCCTTGGCAAAGTCATTCTTATTCTTAAGACTCTCAGTGTCAATCATGAAGGCTATCATAAGATCAAGGCATGACTTCATATTATCAAACTCACCTTTGAAGTCCAGTGCAAATTGAGGTTCATTCTTTACAACTGTATATACTAATTGCAAAAGGTTTTGGAGCATAGCATCCACTGGCTGAGACATGGTTGCTTCCTGCTTAATTTTTCTTTTATCTGTTACATATAATTAATTTCATAGTGCTGTTATTTTATTTGGTCTCTCACTTTCATAATTAGAATTTAAAAATATCAATATATAAACAAATAAATAAACAAAACTATAAATCATCACTCTATTCTGTGTTGGAAAATTAATATCAAACTTGGATTAGAAGATTTGAAGCTAAAATGTTCAAGCTATATTGAAGTGGTAAATTTATATTTGAAATTTAAATAACTCTGGATTACCTTGCATTTAAATTTAAATGTGTTATATAAGTCTATATGTTTTATGTATTGAAATGTGAAAAGAAGTGTGAAGAAAAAAAAAATGAGTAAAAAAAAATATTGAGAAATAAAAATATTTATTTTGTTCTTGTGACTTCTGTTTCCTTCCTCTATACTGATATTTTTATTTTTTTTAAAAAAAAAAGCCACTAGTGGTATTGGAACAGGTTACTATACTAAAAAAAAAAAAAAAAAAAACATGGTGTCTCCAGGTAACTCTCTTCTAATTCCTTAAAATTATCTACTTTATTTTTTCAAAGGTGAAAACTATCAAGTTTGGAGTATCAAAATGAAAACTTTATTTGTTGCTTTTGACTTATGGGAGCTAGTTGAGAATGGCTATACAAATTATGATAATAAGGAAGGAAGAGAAGGAAGACCAACTGTAGCACAATTGAAAGAAGTGAAAGGAAATAAGAAAAGGGATGTTGAGGCTTAATCTATTATTCAACAAGCTTCGGATGACACAATATTTCCAAGGCAAATGGTGCAAGAAAATCAAAAGAAGCTTGGGAATTACTTCAAAGTGAGAGGAGGAACGAATCAAGTAAATACTATGAGATCGCAAATACTTCGTTGTGACTTTGAAACTTTGTTGATGAAAATTTGGAGGCAATTAATGATTTTCTTGCTAGATTTATTGGTGTTATAAATCAACTGAAATCACTTGGTGAATGAATATTTGATCAAAAAGTTGTTGAAAAGGTGTTGGAGAGTTTAATTCCTAAATTTGATAGCATAGTGGCTGCAATTGAAGAATCAAAGGATTTCTCTCAATTATCTTCTTTCTAGTTTTAATGGTTCTTTAAAAATGCATGAAACAAGATTGAATAGGTATATTGAAGTTCAAGTAGGGCATGCTTTTCAGGCATGTTCAGATCAAAAGAGGTAAATAGCAAAATTTTTCAGGGTTGGAAAATCATGCAAAAGACAAAAATTAGGAGTTTCAGAATAAAGGAAAAGGTGAGGCAGAAAACCAAATTGGTGAGAGGTCTTCTGATAAAGATAATGGTGATATGCTTACTTGTTATTACTATAAGAAGAAGGGGGCATATTGAGAAAAATTGCTGGTATAAAAATAAGGATCCAAATATTCCTTATTGCTCTTCTTGTGAAAAATATGGACATGAAGTTAAAAATTGTTGGCATAAACCAAAAACAAATGTGAATTTTGTTGAGGAAAAAAGTGAACAAATGATAAAGAAGAATTGAAAGAAGAAGTTTATCTTGTGTTGGTTATATAAAAGAAAATAGTTGGTATATTGATACTGGATGCAATAATCATGTGATTGGTGATAAAACTTTGTTTTTTGATTTAGATGAGTTTAAAAGCCAAGGTAAGGGAAGTTGCTTTGGTTGACAGTGAAAAAATAGTGCAGAATGTTATGTATGTACCAGGTCTGACTCAAAATTTGATAAGCTTGGAAAAGTTAATGAAAGCAGGTTATTTTGCAATTTTTGGTGAAGAAAGGTGCACGGTATACAGAAAGGAAGATAATGAACGAGTGGCAGATCCAAAACAATTGGTCAGAGAGGGCACAATAAAAAATAATTGATAATAAAATCAAAAATTACTTAATTATGAAGTGCATAATCAGTAATTTATATTTTCTATTCAACTATGATAGTGTTCCAATGTAAAATCATGCAATAGTTATAATAGAAATAATATTTTAAAAACAAATATTTTACATGTAATAAAATTGAAAACTATACGGATATTGATTTTTTCTTTCTTTTTTTTTGTACAAAAAACTAATTTCAATGGTGAAAGATATTCGTTACAAAAATGGTAAAGATTTGTTTAGATTTTTTTTTCCTTAAAGTAAGAGATTTGCAGGCTTGCATGTAAATTTCAAAAGTATTTTTGCAATGTTTAAAAAAGTAATATTTAGTCTTAGATTAGACAAATTCATTAAGCAGAAAAGGAAAAACTAAGTATGTAACAGCCCAGTCCATCCGCATGCGATATTGTCCTCTTTGGGCCTGGGGAATCCTCTTACAACCCAGCCTTCAAGGTTTTGTCAAAACACGTCGCAAAGGAAATGTATCCACATGTTTATAAGCCATGCTTCGTTTCTCTTTCCCACCGATGTGGGACTTCACAATCCACCCCCCTTGGGGTCCATCGTCCTCGCTGGCACACCGATCCGGGTCTGGCTCTGATACCATCCGTAACAGCCCAGTCCACCCGCATGCGATATTGTCCTCTTTGGGCCTGGAGAATCCTCTTACAACCCAGCCCTCAAGGTTTTATCAAAACGCGTTGCAAGGGAAATGTATCTACACGCTTATGAACCATGCTTCGTTTTCCTTTCTAACCGATGCGGGACTTCACAAAGTAAAACAAGGAAATATGAATTAAGGGGGGCACATGCCTAAATTTAAGTGATAATCAATCAATAGAAAAAAGAAAAAAAAATTAGTAAAAGTGTTTGGAAAAATAAATTAAGGGGGGTGCTTATAATTTTCTCTTGATTTTTTTTTAGAAGATGAAATGAAAAGCTAGATTCAAAAAGATGCAAGCTTGAAAAAGTCATTGCAATTGAGAAATTCTACAAGCTGTGGACAAGATTGATGCCGATGAAGTTTGAATTAAGGGAGGGTTTATTGGAAAATTAATTCAAATTTGGATTGGAAGATTTTAATTAGAGAGTTCAAAATTGAAGTCGTAAATTTGTATTTGAAATTTAAATAAGTTATGATTAGGTTCTCGATGTTACTATTTCCACTTACGGACCCACAATATCTATGACCTCAACTTTATGTGTACTAGAGGTCATTGCATGCCAACTACACAATCAATAACCAAGTATTTCTATGCACAGAGTATGTTGTACGAACATGACATGTTCATCAATGTAATGCATGCTCATGTAATATCTTCAATAGTCAATCTGAAATGCAAATATTTTATGCTTATTATAGAAGTCTAACATAGTCAATATAACACATCAAATAATGCATATTGGTCAAGGTGAAGATTTACTTACCTTTCTACTTGCACACACTAGAGAAGAATTTGACACTTTAGGAAATCTATTACTAAAAACACAAATCTTGGAACAAAATCACTTATATTTCTTCTCAATATAAAGAAATTTCTCACTTGCAAAAAATTGGCTTGAAGAGAAATTTTGAAAAACTTTAAATGATAGTGCTTTTTTTTTCCCCCCTGCTATGCTAAAGGCAAGAACTAAAATGCATGAACATAAGTTCAATTACCATATTGGTTTTGTCTCCAAGTTTACCTAGCTTTGTACTTGGCTTTGTCAGGACCCGTCCAGAATTCCTTCTCCGGAACCCTAGACAAGCTCTGATCCTAGGGAAACCCTACCGGACCCTCCAATGAAAAATCCGGCAGAGCCTCCCCTAAGGGATTTACTTACCACAAATTACCTGCACTGAAAACACATTTCTATACTCATCCCCTTATTCCTCCCACAAACTACAAATTGTTCCACAAATTACAGCACTTCTCAAAAACAACAATCCAGTGCATAAATAAAACATAAGTATCCCAATAGTATACAGAGCTTTAAGAAGTGCTAATCAACAGAAATACAACAAGGCTGAAAGAAATAATACACTGAAATGAAAGAGTACAGAAGTACTTCTCGAAACACAACAGCAGCGGAAAACTTGGTTCGCTCCGGAAGAACGTCTACCACCACTTGCACCTAAGGGAACGGAATTTAAGAGTGTAAGATGCTAATCATCTCAGTGAGTGACCCTAACTACTGAACACCTTTAGTGATAATAAAATAATATTAATAGCAATTAAGGAATAGAACAAATGCCAACAATTAATAAATAAATAATAATAACTGTTGAAAAATAATAATTTCCCTCAAAACTCTTACCAATCGCTCCGTTTGAAATGTTCCCTTTTTAAAACATTTTCACAAAACCCGATGTACATACCTCCCGAAAACCAAGGGATTAAACCATTTAATAAACAATAATTAAATAAATACATACCCCAATATATAATTAAAATGTAATAAATTATAGTAAATAACTTTGAACACCTTTGGGGTTTAAAACATTATTTGCAATTTACACCGACACACCACACCATATACCCAGCGTCCCGAGCACCGACTGGCGGGGGGTTAAAGAGAGAAACCTGCAAACGGCACTTCGGCGTCCCGACAATACCGCTGCTGAAACCATCAACCTGGCCAAGGAGGGGGGCGGCTGTGCACAACAACAAACTTGCCTGCCCACGGTCCAATGGCAACTCACAGGTGAAGTAATAACCGCGCGCTAAACCACATAATACCTGCGCGCTACCACGTGTCCATACACCATACACCAGAACACCAATACTGTATGAGTGCGTCTAAAAATAAATATTATTAACCAACCGTACCGTTTTCCAAAATTACCGTGGGAAATACATTAAATTCTCACACTTACCATCCCACATATTTTTATTTAATAAACCGGTACGAAACATTGATAACCAACAAACCACAATTTCCTCGAAATATGAGATGCAACCATAAAAATACCGCGGGCATAATTTATAAAATTTAAACAAATATTTTCGTAAAATATTTAACCCAATTATGCCAGGAAAATTAATACTGAAAACCACGTACAAATACCACCGAAATACACTTTGCTCATGCATAATAAATTAAACCACAATAAAACCATAATTAAATCACACCACATGAGCATAATTTAAATACCAATTAAACATAATTAATTGCCCAAAATAATTTTTGAAGGTGGGTCACTCACCTTCAGCGCGTAAATCAACTAAGATCCTCCTCGGGATCTACTCCACCACTCGTACGCGCACCTAAACAACCACAGTGCACCAACCAAAAATATTAATATTTTATTCGGGTAATTCCCAAATGGGTACCCGGGGAGCGAACACCAAACGATATCTAAAGGTTACGAGTTATATACCGAATCGAAGCTCGCGTGATGAGGATCACGGATTCGGTCTTACTTTCCGGTGATCGGACCCGACGGGGTCGAAATCTCGCCGGAAAGCTTTTTGGGTTTCGGCTCCACAATTCTCCCAAACCATCACGAATTGGCGAAAACGGATGCTGGATTCATGTTCAGGAGGTCGAACACAGTGGACTGGAGCCGACTGGAAAACTGGGTACTCGCCGGAACAATAATTTCAGGCGAGCCGCCGCGGTCACCGGCAACCGTCGCCGGTTGCGGCGCGTGCGGTGGCCGTTGGCTGTGATTTTTTGCAGACTTGTAGATCGTGGGGAGAGCAATCCAACGGGACCGGCGGTGAGGCAAACGGAGGCCGGACGGCAGAGAAATCACGGTTTGAAGATTTTCGGCCCCTCGCTGGGAAACACTCCGATCCCGGCGCGTCGGTGGTCCGATGGCAGTGAAACTTGGTGGGTCGGCCAGACTTGAGGAGAGGATGAAGGGTGTCAGGCGCGTGTGGCCGGAAAAGGGTCAATCGGCGGTGGAGGGAAAAACTCGCCGCCGATCTTTGAACGTCCGATCCGGGCGCGTCCGGCGGCCGATCTCCGTGAAACTTGGAGGTTTTACCGGAAATGGGGAGGGGAACCTTGCTGGCCGGTGCGTGTATAGTGACTCGGCTGGAAACTTTGAAAAGTTCCGACGCCGGTTGGACTCTCTCTCTCTCTTCTCTCTCCTCTCTCTCTTTCTCTCTCTTCCCTGAGAATTTTATCAAATAAATGCCACTGTGTGGCACTGTTCATGCCACGTGGACCAATCAGAAGCTGACACGTGGTGTTTCACTGTTCATCGACTCAAAAACATTAAAATATTACGGTATCCGGCAAACTTCACGCGTCCATAACTTTTTAACCGGATGTCCGTTTTAAGCGTGCCGCTAGTCTGTGAACTCGTATCGACGAGCACTTCACAACTACGTATGAGTCAAAGCTCATTTCTCCATAAATAAAAAGTCAACTCCGGCACCCCTTGGACAGTTTGGGCCCCAACTTGTTTTGCCCATAACTTTCAAACAGTAGCTCCGTTTTCAACGTGCTACCAGTCTACGAACTCGTGGTGTCATGCACTTCGCCACGGTACCCTGGTCAACTCGAAATTCCAACTGGAACAAAAAGTCAACTTTTGACCCGCTCGGTCAACGGTCAACCTCGATCAACGTGCACGGATTCCGGTGCGATTTGGGACGGGGTGTTACAGGCTTGGTCTCCAAGTTTTACGTAGCCTCTACATAGGAAGGACTTAATTAACTTAAGGGAAATCACTTTCTAACACTTGTCAAATAATAAGCAGGACTAAACAAGAATGAATTCCATTTGTGGAAACATAAATATGGCTAAGCATGTAACACCCCGTCCCGAAATACGTTGGAAATTTTCACGTTGACTGAGGGTTGACTAAGTTTGACCATTGACCAAGTGGGTCAAAATGTTGACGTTTTGCTTCAAAGGGAATTTTGCACTGACCAAGGTACCATTGCAAATTACATATCAATCCGAGTCCATAGACTAGTAGCACATTGAAAACGAAGCTACGGTTTGAAAGTTACGAGTAAAACAAGTTAACGTCCGAATTGTCCGAGAGTATCGAAGTTGACTTTTTATCCTTGAAAAATTGAGTTTTAACTCATATATGGTTGTCAAGTACTCGTCGATACAATTTCGTATACTAGTGGCACGCCTGATTTGGACATATGGTTTGAAACTTACGGACCTATGAAGTTTTTCTCAGATAGTTACTATTCATCAATCTATTAGTATGCGTGAACAGCAACACCACGTGTAATATTATAAAGGGTGCCATGTGTCACGACAAAAAAATGCCACATGTCAGCAATAATTAAATATTACCTTATTTTCTTATTATCATTTTATTATTTTATATTATATTATTATTTTTATTATTTTATATTATATTATTATTTTAATATTATTTTATATATTTGTTTATTTATTTTCCTTTTCTTTTTCTTTTCTTCTCCCTCAAGTGGGAAAATACCCCCCCGCTCTCTCGTGAAGCTTCTTCTTCCTCTCCCTCTCTTCCTCCCCGTGGTTACTCTCCCTTCCTCTCCTTGCGTCGCCGTTGCTCATCTTGGGAAATTGCCATAATCCAGCTGGCCTGGGCTTCACCGCTATGTTTAACCGACGACCCATGACATCGGCAACGCTGTGGTGCTTGCCGTCAGCAGAACGGCCGGAGACGCGCTAGAAACTCCATAAAAGCCGGCGGTGAGCTCCATTTCAATATGCAGGATTTTGGCCGTTTCCGGCCAAATGTTTTGTCTTTTTCCCCAAATTCGAGCATCCTGAAGTTGATGGTGGGCTCCGTTTGCCTCGATTCGAGCTCATTTGTGGCGTACGAAGAAGGTGAGCTTGATAGTGGCTTTTGACGGAAAATTTGGCCACCACTGGCGACATTGAGGCCAATGGAGGTTAGTACTGGATTCCTTACCTCTTTAGCTTTCAATTGATATGTTAATTGCAAATCATAGTGTAGTATTTTAAAAGATGTCATTTTTGAATAAATTAGTATAATAAATATGAAAAATTGAAAATATAGTTGTATTGTGTATATACCTGTTTATGTACACATGTGTATGTGTATATTTGTAAATGCAAATGTGTTTCATGTATATATATATGTGCATGTGCATAAGTGTGGGTATATAATGTTGATGTGCATTAGATTGATATGTATGCACACATATATATATATATATATATATATATATATATATATTTTGGGAATTTTTGCTCATGTGTATAGATTTACTTTATTGTTAAAATAATGTGTATGCGTATATGAATAAGTGTAAGCGAACATATAAATATACATATATATATATATATATATATATATTATTGAAATTTTTGTTATATTCAATTACATGATTGTTTAAAAAAAAAAATATGAAATTCCATGGATTCGATAAAAAGTGTATATTTATATGGCTGTAAATATATTTATGTCTTTAGATATTATTTATTCATGGATATGGAATTTTGTTAATAATAGTTAAATCACTGTTGAAATGTTATGTAAATTAGAATGTTATCCGTGAATTCAAATATGTGCACGTATTTTATAATGCGATTTAAATGAGATTGTGTGCAAGTAAATTTCAAGAAGATTTATGAAAATATTTCTATTAATTATTGAGCTCAAAAAAATTGTATTTATGCATTTGTTTATTATTTATTTATCTATTAAGGATGTACAGTGATGAATTTAAG
This sequence comes from Ziziphus jujuba, assembly GCF_031755915.1. Classification (NCBI taxonomy): domain Eukaryota; kingdom Viridiplantae; phylum Streptophyta; class Magnoliopsida; order Rosales; family Rhamnaceae; genus Ziziphus; species Ziziphus jujuba. The sequence continues at coordinate 9,417,718 of NC_083379.1, forward strand.
CTGATGGGATTATGATGATGGTCTAAAGAAAATGTGATGTATATGGATTTGAAAGAAAGTATTTAATCCAGTGGTATTTATGAAATTTTGATACTTGAGAATATATGAATTATTGGATAATATTTAAAATTGTGGAATTAATAATGTGTAAATTTTACTTGGTTTTAATGATATGTTTGATATAAATTGAATTGAAGGTTGGAGAAAAATAATTATATCAAATTATTGTGATCAAGAATATATCTGTATATTTAATTATTTATTATTTATTATTATTGTTTATGTATTTGATAAAAGCATATGAATTCAATTATATTTTATCTAAATTTTATATTTTATAATATTACAAATTTATAGTTTTTAAGATGCACCCATAGACGTATTGGTGTTCTGTACTGTATATGTGATTATGATAAGCGCGCAAGTTGTAATGTCTCCCGTGAGTTGCTATGGACCTGAGGGCAGGCAAGTTTGATACAGTGGCCATAAGCCGCCCCCCTCCATGGCCGGGATGACGGTTATAAGCAGCGGTTTTGTCGGGATGCCGAAGCGACTGTATGCAAGTTTCTCTTTTTAACCTCGCACCAGATGATGCTCGGGACGCTGGGTATCATAGGGCACCACTGGTATATAGTATGATGCATCAAGTATCTTTTATATGTACGTATATATTTATTTGTATGTTATATTTTTTGATATTATGTTGTATATACCGCACCGTATGGAGGCAGTGATCCAATGTGATCCATGTAGAGCTAGCCTCATAACTATGTTGCTTATGAGTTCAGGAGATCGGACGTCCAATATGGCAACCACCCTGGTCTGTGTTGGTAGTAGAGTGCCGACGACAGCTGGATTCATGGATGGCACAGTATGTAAGATGGTATCGTATATATCTCCGTTACGAGTGTGCATATTTTATTATATGTTACAGTTTAAACTATTATTTTACCTCATATTATATTATCTATTCGTAATCTGATTTTCTAAATATTATACATAATTGCTTTTCTCGTTATTACTATTATTATAATTTTTATTGTTACTATCATTTATTATTATCACCACCATCATCATCATCATCATATTATCATACAGTATCTTCATATAAGTATCACAGTCTATGGGCAAGAAAGATGGCCATCGGCAAGTATAATAGATCTTGAGCAAGTGGTAGCCTTTGGGCAAATATAATAGCTCTTGGGCAGGTATGATTATGAAATAGCCATGGGCAGATGATAGCCTCTGGGCGAGTATGATGGCACTCAGATATGTATGGTTATATGGCAGCCGCTAGGCAATTTATATTAATATCATTATTATCATTAAAATGTTTACTATTATTATTGTTGATGTGGTGATTGTTTTGTACCATTCTTTCTATATTACGCATCGGTATATTCATAAAACGATATTTGAAATGTATTTGATATTTGCAGTACTAAGTGGGTGGTGTGGGCAGACGTGAACCTGTGATGGTATATTTCGGTTGGTTATCTACTAAATTATTTCTATTGTATATATGTATGTATGTTTCATATGACTTGTTATCGAAATGCTGCAACTATGGGTATTATTGTAGTAAGGAGGGAGGAATAAGGTGGTACAATATAGGAGTGCGTTTTCGTGCAGGTAAAATTTAGGGCATATCCTACCCTTAGGGGAGGTGTTGCCGGATTTTCCATAAGACGCTCTGGTAGGATCTTTTTGGGATAAGGGCTTGTCTAGGGTTCCGGAAAGGAATCTTGGATGGGGTCTTGACAAAGCAACTTAGATTCCATGTATCAAAATTCAAGTATGACTAAGCAACTTATTCAACCATTTGTCAACTTCCAAAACAACTCTTTTTCCACTTGGCATTAATTAAAGCTTATGCAATAACTAAGCAAAAATTAAGAAAATACATAAAACTTACTTAATCGATTTAAGAAATAATATTAAAACGACTTATGTTTGTATGGTAAAACACATATATTAAACTAGAATATTACAGAAGGCTAGCATAACTTATATCATGTGAGGATATTAATTTGAGGATATTGTGTAGATTTAATCATCTTTAAAAGGATATCTATGTATTTCAACTGTATTTTAAAATACATGTGTATCATTAAGTTAACTTCTTCACATGAATCGAACTATATCTATACATATGTTGGTCACGTGCAAGGGAGGTGGCTTAAATAAGATTAAACATATTCTGTCAGGACCCATTTAAGATCTCTTTCCGGAATCCTAAATAAGCCATTATCCTAGGGAAAACTCTACCGGACTATCCTATGAAAAATCTAGCAACATCTCCCCAAAGGGCAGAGCATGTCTCATAAATTGCCTGTACAAAAATGCACTCCTATATCATACCCCACCTAATCCCTCACACCTTACTACAATAAATTCTGCAATTGGCAGCACTTTGATAACTAATATAAATATATATGCATATATAAGAAATAATTTAAAAATACGAAATACCTTTAATTAATCGCGTCCACCCATACCGCCCACTTAGTACTGTACATTTCAAATATCATTTTACAAATATACGTAATATAGAATGAAGAATAATAAAACAACCACTACATTAACAATAATAAAGTAATCATTTTAATGATAGTAATAGTATTAATATAACTTGCTTGAGACATCTACGTACTTGAGGCTTCCATATTTGTTCGAAAACTTATATACTTGCTCGAAAGCTTCCACATTTATCCGAAGGCTAACATATAATACTAATAATAATAATAAAAATAATGATAAATGATAATAATACCAATAAAAATAATAATTAGAATAAGAATAATGATAATAAGAATAATAATAATAATAAAGAATAAATAATTAATAATCATAATAACAATAATAATAATCACAAAATAGCAATAATAAAAATAGTAACAATAATGATAATTAATGATAATAAATAATGGAATTAATACTAAAAATAATCATAATAAATGATAACAACAATTACAATAACAATAATAATAACGATGATGATAATAATAATAATAATAATAACAATGAAAATAATACTAATAATAATCATAGGAACAATAATAAATGATATTGATAATAATAATAATAATAATCATGATTAAATAAATAATTAAATACAACAATAAATAGAAGGATAATAATAATAACGACAACAAAATCAATTAAAAATATTATCAAGTAATCAAATCATGAATAGATAAGGTAACATAAGATAAAATAATATTTTAAAATCCTTAACATATAATGACACACTCATAACGGAGGTACATATGATACCATCTAACATGTTATGCGATTCATGATTCCAGCTGTCGACGGTACCTTACTACCAATACACCGAGGGTGGTTGCCTAGATTGGCTATCCAATCCTTTGGACTCGTAGGCAACATAGTTACGAGGCTAACTCTTTATGGACCACATCGGATTGTCGTCCCATATGTTGTGATACATAAAAACATAATATAATATAACATACATATATAAATGTATATATATATATATAAAGATACTTAATGCACTATACTATATAGCAGTAGTGTCTGACGGTACCTAACGTCTCGAGTACGGTCTGACAGAGAGGTTAAAGAGAGAACCTATATACGGTCGCCGTTGCGTTTCAACGGCACCGATGCTTATAATCTGCCATGGTTAAACAGTCGGCCGAGAAGGCGATTGATGCTCATTGTGCACGAAACTTGCCATACCTCGAACCCATAATTCCCACAAGATGGCCATGGCTATATGCACACTAACCATACTAATAGCCATCCCGCGACTAAGGCAGAGAAGACTAGTGTTAATTTTGCATTATATCCTGCCTACCCTCATGGAAACAACCTTAAATATAACTTGCGTACTGATCCATAATAGCCACCTGTGGCCAAGGAGAGGGGCGGCTAATACTCACAATGCAATACACTTGTCAATCCTCATGTGTATGACATCCATAGAATAGCCATAATAAATAACCAACAGTCATCCTGGCCATGGAAGGGATAGCTGATGCTCACTCTGCATTAAACCCTACCTACCTTTAGAACCATAACTTCCCCAGGAAAACCTTATAAACTTGTTCGCTATTCTCGTATATAGTATAGAATACCAGTACTGTATAATGTATCTAAAAAATATAAAATTTTTAATATTATAAAATAGTTGAATTTTGATAAAATACAATCGAATTTATGCAACTTTACCAAATCCAAAAAATTTCACATTCTTGCTTTAATCCATCATTACCAATCCATTAATTTACATAATCCATCTCTACCACCAGAAAATCAAGTTCATGAATAAACAAATTAATTAATTAATACATAAATATATTTTTGGAAATACTAAATTTTAAATAAATATATATTTTTTAAATCCATGAAATCAATTTACACCAAAACAATATTAAAAAATACAGAAAAAATTATACATAATTAAAATCACATAAATGCATTATTTATGCGTCAAAATTTCAACATTTAAATTAACAATAAATTTAATAAAAATTAAACCATAATTTCATAAAGTTACATAAAAATTAATTTCCATAATTTATCAGAAATCAAAACGTGCCTTAATGCACATATATATTTCAATTTATTCCAATTTTGTCATCAAAATTTCAAATTGAAATTTATTAAATATTCAACATACAATATAAAATTTTCAAATATTTAAATATCACAGTATATGTATAATTTAACATCTAATATAAATTTAAAAGTAGATCACTCACATTCATATATATATATATATATATATATACATACACACATATATACGAAATGTATATATTTAGAAACATGAATGTACATATATGTACATAAACTTGTATACGTATATAATTTACACTTAAGCACATGAATATAAATATTAATTTAAGAATGATAATAAAACTAAAATCATAAAGCTAAATAATGAAAATAATTATCCTTCTTTATACACAAAATTTTCATTATAAGCTCTAGATGCGCATATCAATCAATTAAGTACCAATTTCTAATAAAGGGAGAATAAAATGAATGCTTTCATGCCTCAAATCTTTAAAAAACATACCTTAAATCATTAAATTGAATGGACTTAACGTAAATATATGCATATCTATATATATAAATACATAATGATATATACACATCTCTATATAGAAATTGAAATACACAAATATATATATATATATATATATATATATGTCCGTATATTATTCCAAAACTCAACAATATGAAGGCCAATTTTTAGCCACCCTTGTATATATACCTATATATATATATATATATATATATTTCTCAACTATTAGTATAAGTATATATCTGTTGATATATTTATTTATAATTTGTCCACTCACAGCAATTGAGGTGCCGTGCCTAAACCAAATTCACTTAACAGTCGCCTTGGTTGGCTTACCGATTCGCTCCTTCCTTCAAACTTGAAAGAACCCAAAAAGATCCTGCTAAGTGGTGGTCCGAGTACATAAAAACCGGTGAGGCAGGGGCCATTTCTGGGTTCAAAATCAAGGGGTTTATAGGAGAAATTAGACTCTAAAACTTGTTCCAACAGATTCAGAGGCTTCAAATCCTTTGGAGACAAGTTAAGGATCAAAGTGGGTAGACAAGGATTTGAAGAAATCTCTTTCCCCTTCCCCCTTTGGTCAGAGACAAAACTAGAGACAGAGAGAGAGAATGTGGGAGACGAGCTGTCCAGACAGGTGAAGAAGAAGCAGAAAAGAAAAAGAAAGAGAACGAGTGGAAGAGAGATCCCATCGGGAGAGAGAGAGGAGAGAGAGGAAGAGATGGAGGAAGAAGAAGAAGGGAAGAGATGAAGACAAAGAAAGGAGGAAATGAAAATTCTTTTTCACCCCCACGTGGGTGAGAGAAAAAAAAGAGTAAAAGCAAAAATAAATAATAATTAAATAGTTAAATAATAAAATAATAAAATGATTATATACACATGGTGCGTTATCAATGCGATACACATGCACATTCCATATGATTACACATGTCACATTTCAAAGTCTCTTCTGAATATTATATTACTTGATAAATCAATTTCGGAAAAAATGAATATAATTTTACATATATGTCATTTTTTAACTATATATCCAAATTAAACATGCTGCCAATTTACGGATTCATTTTGACGAGTATTTTACAATCATATATATTTGCAGACAGGATATTACATATTTCATTGGCATATTATTCTTGTTTGTGTTTTAATTCATATGTTTAACTTTATTATAACAAGTACTAATTACACTACTAAACGAATTCTATATAGTACCATTATAAATATATAATTTAACCCCTATTTAAAATTACTATTAATAATATTTACTAATTAAACATATTTGTATGCAAAAGTATTGAATTGAACATTATAAAATGTGTTCAGAAATATATGATTAAGCATCTCAAATATATTTAAAAGTATATGATTGAACATTTCTAGATATGAAAATCTTGAATGTGTTCAGAAGTATACGACTGAATATCTCAAATGCATTCAGAAGTATGCGACCAAATATTTTCATATATTAACATGTCAATCATGTTCAAAAGTATATGATTGAACATTTCAAATGTGTTCAGAAATGTATGATTGGCCATCTTTAGAAATATTCATAATTTTGATATTGAATATTCCAATAAATATATTTTTTTATTGTCCAAAATTGTTATAACCGAAAAAAAAAAAAGTGGAATTTTCATTACTATATATGTTTTGTCCAAAAATATTATAAAGAGTTATGATGGAGTAATGTTTGATCTGTAAACGATTTGTGAAAAAAATCTTTTTTTTTATTCAATTAAAATTTTAAAAATTATATATATTTTAGATATTAGAAATATTATATAAAATTATTTTATATTTTTTATATATTTAAATGGTAATATGTAAAAAACCAATATTATATAAAAAAAAATTTAGATTGTAAAATGAACTATTATAAATAAATTAGAGGAAAATTGACATGATTAATCTTAAACTGTATTAAATTTTACACATTACAACCTAATTTTTTTTAGCAGTTTGCACCCGACTTACAAAATACTTGTATCATTGGTCTTCTGTTAAATTACCAGATGAAAACAGTCATGTGTACTGCACATGTTGCTCCAGCAAGGGCAAAGGAAGGGGGGCGGGCGGACAAGGGAAAATTCCATTAAACAAAAGCAATTAGATCTGATCAAAAGACATTAAAAGGATTACTTCAGATCAAGATCCTGGAGGCTGGATCTCACGTTACTGTATACTTAAAATTTGCATTAGGCCCTCAAAGTTCTCATGGAACTCAAGATCCTCAAATAACTTGGCTGAAGGCTGGTGCAATAGCGTAAAAAAAAAAAAAAAATATTATCTACGAGTTGTATTATTTATTTATTTTTATTTTGATGCTAGAAATTAGATTCCATTCCCATGGAGTTTCTTAATATTGCCATTGTTGATTCCTTAGGAAGCAATATTTTATAATCACTCCGGATTTTTGTGTTTAATGCATTTTGTATTCACCAAAAAACAAAAAAAATAAAAAATAAAAAAAAATAAAAAAGAAGAAGAAGAAGAAGAAAAAGAAAAAGAACTACATCATGCTCGTCCAGTGGCGACCCAAACCGTGAAGGGTAGCGGGCTGGATCAATGGCACTGGCTGTCTAAGATTGTAGCTAGCGGTGCCACCCTTCTTCCTTTACATCTAGTTAGGTTTTTGTACCTGTGTGTGTTTCCTGTAAATGTTACATGGTCTTTATCTATGTTTTGAAAACGTTTTTGGTATTTTTTGTACCTTCATAGATTATTTTCTACCGCCATTGATGCCCACCTTGATTTGATCGAGAAAGAAGAGCTTGGTTGAGTGTATATTTGGTTAGAATAGGCCTCGGGATCACAAGCTGATGCAATTGTTAAAAAAAAAAAAAAAAAAAAAAATGGAGCTGTGGGTAAAATGACGATAACTACCCCTACTGGAGCATCTTGTGCGGCTCTCGTGATCATTTCTAATTTGTATTGTGACAGAAGACAAACAGTGCAAGTGTTTTTTAGGTTCGGGATGCAAACTGTCAAAAATAAATAAATAAATAAAAATAATTTATATAGATGCAATGTGCAAGATTTAATAGAGTTTGGGTGCAACATGCTAATTTCTTTAAATTAAATTTAAAGTTTTTTAAATTAACTAATTGAAATAAATATTTCGAAAAGAGAGGGGAAAAAATAAAAAAAGGAAAGTATAACTGTGAATTTTTTGTTAAATTTATCGACAAATTATGTGATAGGATTTTATCTTATTCAGCCAAAACTGAAAAATGGAATAGGTCCAAAGAGTGCCTTCGTCTTTCAATTCATATTTGTATTCGGACTACAAAACCAGAAGCACCAAGGAATCAAAATAAGATTAGAATTTATTGATAACCCGATAAAAGATTGGAGTTAACTGAATTATATAAAAAGGTATCATCAAAATTCTGAAATATTACCTATTAAATGCATCGTACAGGACATTTGACAAACATTAAAAGGCTACAGCAAAAACTACCAACATAAATATTATTTCAGGTTACATGCTTAGGATAAGTCAATGACAAAATTAGACAATATATATAAAAGTTTATGAATAAGGTAAAACGACACTTGTTCACAAAAGTATTATAATGCAGCTGCAACCTGCAGAAACTAAAATAGAGAGAGGCAATAAGGTCTACCAACTCTAAATGAAGAATTCTTTACAGCTGTTTGAGACTTACCTCCACATCTAAATTCACGCCTAAAAGTAACGGATCTTCCTTGGCTAAGATACTCATCTACAGAATGGGTATCTCAATGATACAGCTATAATTTGTATGAAGTACATAACATAACAATCATGTTACAACATTTTCTCTCTGTCAGTATTAGTAAATGCGAAACAACCTCACTAAGAAAAGCCCAAATTTGAAGATCCACGTGACCATTAGGATGTGATCGGCATCATTTCACATACTTATGCTCCTAACCAGCAGGATGTTCACGGAAAGAAATGGATAACAACAACAAACTAACTCATGGATACCAACAACAAACTAACTCATATATAAAATTATAAATGATAATAATAATAATAACTAAGTAAAAAATCTATAAGCCAAAATAAGTTTGCATCATAGCTATTTCTTACTATCTAATTTTGCATCATAGCCATTGTCGATAAAACTTAACGAGAGAAAACAAAACCCAGGTCCATGAGCCTGCCTAAGTAAGAAATGTAAAAAGAAAAGAAGAATAAAGTAAAATCACCACGAATAAAAATTATGAAAGGATGTAATTAGCTGACAATATTGACCTCTAAATACGTAAAACCAACATGATTTTTAATCAGATATTTATCTAATTTTGATTATTCAATATATTTACTAGAGTACATAAACCAGAAACAGATCAAAAGAAGAGCCAAGTATTTTTTGTGACATGGCCTCAATATTATGTTCATTAGCAAAGTTGACAACATTGTTTTGGCTTCAAAGTCCAAGTTTCTGTTTATTTCTAGTAATACTAATAGGAAATTTCTCTGATTCCGATAGCAGATTTACCAAATTAGTAAAGTTTCTCCAATACCAAAAGGAGGATCTGTAAATTGAAAAGGTATACAGATTTGGAGGCATGAGAAATGAAATTACTACCAAAAAAACTCAGAAAAGTAATATTTTCTTTTCAAAAATTCAATATAGAATATGCCAGAATACAAACCTAATTGAGATGGAAAATTAGTGTCATACACAATAGCAGAAACTGGTCTGACAGTGCCCGTTCCACATGCTGCGGAACCTAGCTAGGTTGACCTCCAAGATCCGACAACTTTATTGTAACATTCCCTTTTGTTACCTTTTTCATAATAAATCCTTCCTGCAGATTGATATGCATCCAGTATTGTTAAAAATTAATGTGATATATTCGCAGATGGAAATGAAAAGAACTCATTATAAGTGCAAAGCGTACAAGCATTTGATTTATCCTTACTATGCAAAAATGAGTAGTTATTAACCATAAACCTTTTCAAAAGCTGTAACTCACCTGAATGATCATATCAATTTTCATCGGCTCTTGGAATCAGACAAAAGGAAAGAATGTTAATAAATGCAAGTGATGTCTTTCTAGTATTCTATAGCCCTATCAAAGAGAGCTCCATTTCCTGCTTGAAAAATAAGCTGAAATTTAATTCAACAATGAAATTAGCACAAACACCGCAAAAGGTGATACATTAAGGTTAAACAACAAATGAAAAGGCAAACTGATGATATTCTTGAGAATTTTGCCATAGCTGCAAAGAGGTTTTTGGTGCAATCAAAGAAACATCTATAAGAAATCAGTTTCTATCTGCAGTCATAGCTGTTAGAACTATAATATCATTATTAAATTAGCTTTACATATTGTAGGACATACGTTGACTTCTAAAAATTTCCAAATTCTAGAATCTAACTGAAAATTCCTTTCTTTACCTGCTTAACAGTTTTAGTGATTGAGTTCATTCAAGCTGCAATACATGCTCTTCCTCTATAATGCCCAGCAATATGAAGCGGTATATTTCATCATTTTTTTTAATATACTTAAATTATAATATCCAATCTGGCAACTGTAATTGTTCCATTCAAGTTCCTTTTTCTTTGAACAAACCCCATTCTTCTTGTTGCCAGTAGAATATATTAGAACCATTGGAAAATTAAAATATCATTTCAAACTAACATTTGGACCAGTAGAAATGCACAAGTTGAACAAAGTGCAAAATTTCACGTACAGGGAATGTCATTAGATGGACATCCTTCGATAAAACAGAACAAAAGCATAGCATTGTATGGGGAATTTTTATGCAATTGACTGCTGCAAACAATTGAGTTTTACAAAGTGTAAATATTTACATTTTAAAACTTATCTAAGCTATTAGAAAAGATATAGGATAGCTATTGTTTACAAAAGATGCAAAGTTTTAATGGTTGATATTGTATTGCATAGTCTGTTGTTTACTAGATTTGTTGTGTAAAATAGATGAGCAATTTCTGCGTATGATTCCCATAATGAATGGTAGGATTTGATTTGACATAGTGAAAACTTCATCCAAAAGCAACAAATATGATGGTCATTGCCCTATACATGATAAGCAAGTAACCTTTAGGCAATATAGAATGAGAAAACCCTTGGCAAAAAAGTATAGTAACTTGCTTCAAATCCAGTTTGTTTAATAAGATTTTCTTTGCCATGCTAGTATGCAACTATAAAGGTTGGATTGGCCATGTCAGAAACTATAATGATACAGAAAATGATAGGTTAAAGATCTTTTCAACTACTTTTGAAATTAGAGTTTTGTACCCATTCATGGAGTCTACGGCACTCTAAGAACTTAACACGGGGACATTTTCCTAACTGAAGTAAAACCTGTGCTAATATCACCAAGGTCCAAAAAATAGGGAATTGACTGCAGCCCATTGAAAACATCAGGACCAGCTAATGCTGGTTGAGATCCTTGAAGTGTCAGAAAGCCAAACAGAAGCAGAGTCTTTAGAAAACGACCAACTGAATTATCAAGGGAAAAAAAAAAAAAGACACCCCTAAGTAACACCCCGTATCAAAAATACATATATTTTAACAAGTTTGACCAGTGAACAATACGTGGGGCCAAATTTGACTTTTTTTATGGATAAGATTTTTGGTTTGACTGATGTACCATTGTTTAGAGCTCTTCGATATGAGTTCATAGACTGGTGGCATGCCAAATTCTGAGTTACGGATAAAAAGTTATGATTTTAAGAAATTTTCAGTATAAGTTTTATATTAGTGTTCAAACCAGTCCCCAACTTTCGTATGTTAGTGATCCAAGGCTTTATATAAGTGTGGGAAAGCATGCCCAGCTGGAAACAAGTTCTAAAATACTCATTTTGTCACCCAAATCCAAGAAATTTCTCTCTAGAGCCACAGACCCAAACTGGGTCATTTTGAACTCATTTTTCGCCTAACCGAGTCATCGCCGTTTTGTCCAATTTCGGCCACCTCCTTATGCACGCACCTGACACCCTTATTACCCACCTTAAGATGACCTCATCGGCCAAATTTCAGGCCAAACCACTGGCAAATGCGTGGGGCTCGGCCTTTGAAGCCGGCTACAGCCGTTTGACGTTTTCCGGCCATTTGGCCCTTTTTCGGCCATTTCAAGCCAACCCATAGACCTTTTCCACCATTTTTGGGCCCTCTAAACTCATTTCCGTGGTCCATTTGCCAATATTCCTCACCGTTTGAGAGATACCTCAACTTGGACTTTGACCGAAGTTTCAACCAAGTTTTCCGACCACCGGAGGAACTATTGGACCAAGGTGAGCATACTGGTGAGTTCCTTGTCTCTTGGACTTTCCATCAATATAAAGTTTGTGAATTTTAGAGGTCATTTGATAATTTTTTCATTTTTGGGTGAATTAGTTAATTTTCGGATAAATTCGGGTTGTGTTTAGACAAAATTGGTTAAATTGGATAAAATTGGAGTTGTATTAGAGAAATTAGATATTATTAGAACCCATTAGAAGATTCAATTTTAAAAAATTAGCTTCCGGATGAAAAGCTCCAATTTTGAGTACCAGGTACTAAGGGCACGCGGTATAATTGGACCTCCTGGTGTTCAATTTATACAATTTTATAGTAGTATAAATCAATTTGAGACATTTGGGTCATACAAGTATCTTTGGTTTAGTTATTGGAGCCTGAAAAATATTTTATTATATTATAGACACTCGTGTTTGAGTTTGGAGGCAGTCCTGCAGGGGAATAGGAGTGAGTATCTGCAGTACTGTGAGTGATTATTATTTTTAAAATATTTTGGGTATATATAATAATATATATATATATATGTGGTTTAGATATTTTATTTATATACCAGTTGATTAAAATGTTTGTTTTATACATATTTAATTATCTGCTATTACCGATATGTGTTATCATTTTATGTGGATTTTAATAAGATTTTTAATGGTTTCTAACTTTGATGAGTTCATAGTGAACTCATGAATTTTGTTAAATTAAACATTCTAGTATTTGAATTCAGATTTTAAATCATTTCAGAAATTGTTTGATTTGAGAAAGCAAATTGTAAACTTTATAATGTTAAGCATGTTCAAGTATTTCAGAATTTTATATGCTTAAAATTGGTCTATGGTGAATATATTTCACTGTGGTATTTCTGGTTTTCGCATGAAATGATGATTTGAAAATTTTGAAAATAAACGGTGGAATTTAAATATTAAATTATAATTTATGATACAGTATCGTTTGGGAAAAATATATATGATTTTACAAGAATGTTTTAAGGATACTGTATTGGTTATTTTTAAATTGATGTACCATGTAATGCCATTATCTTGGATCAGTATTATATTATATTATATTATATTACAGCGCGTTGGGTTTTTGCCACGATATCGTGAGGTTGGGCTCAGCTTATAGGATATTATTGCCATGGACCGTGGGATTAGATTTATCCGACGGTTTATTATTATTGCCACGATACAGTGAGATTGGGCTCAGCCTACAGGATATTATTGCCATGGATTGTGAGGTTGGGTTTATCCCACCGGTTATTATTACCACGGTATCGTGAGATTGGGCTCGGCTCACAAGATATTATTGTCACAGACCGTGAGGTTGGATATATCTAGACAGTTTACTGTTTCCATGATACCTTTCGGATATTGAGGATCGTGAGGTGGAGGTATCCTACGGTTTACAGTTTGGTACATTAAATGGTATATGTATACGTTCTAAGTACATTGTTGATTTTCAAATATTGTGATTATTACTAAATTTTCATAAATATTTTGTGGAATTACATTCATTATATATTATGATCAATATTTATATTTTGATCAAGGAATTTATAATATTGTATTGATTGTTCAGTTTACACTTTTGAGCATCGATTTTATGATATTAATTTAGGTACAAGTTTGGGTTTTGTGAAATAATTTTTAAATGGGAAACTTTTCAAACGAGTGGAACGAGAGGTCTTGAGGGAAAGATTTTTACGAAAATAAATTATTATTTTTCTATTATATTATGACATTCATTGAGATTCTTTATCTCAGTTTTTATTTGTTTTAAATTCGTTCCCCTAGGTTCAGACAGTTAGTAGCAGTCTACCTTGTGCATCGTTTATCACTTGTTCTTCCACGATAGCAGCAATATTTATCTGTTCTCTATCTTATCCTTACATTTTTGTACTCATTTATTTATTATTTGTACATCTAAACTTTGTTAACACTCTTAGAATGCTCAGATCAATGTTACGGAGTCCATATTACTTATGTGTGTGGTACTATAGGTCGGTTGTGGACTTGTGCTGTTGTGGATTTATTTTATATTTATATATTGAGGCATTATTGATATCGCTTGTGTTTGTTGTCCACGTTTTAAGGTAAGATTCCATTGGATATTCTCTAAGGATTGTCCAGGGAGACTTCACTAGGCGGGACCACTTGGAAAGTCCTAAGAGGGTTCCCGGGGTGGGTCCTATCACCTAGCTTTGAGAAATTCCCCTTTTAAGTGCTTTATCTAGGGAATCATAACCATCCATAACATGACTTGATTCAGTGGCTTCCCTGCACCTCTTGTAATCAGGATACCTTAATTCCTGCTTAAATTTACATTAGTAAAATAAAAATATGTATTGAGAAAATAAGGATGAAAATTATAACCTAACAATTACTTAGAAAACAAGTTTGGCATATGACATTAGTAAAACTAATTCTGCGCATTTTATACAAGGAAGTCTAAAGTCTTCTCTGGATGCCAAGTAATTCCATCATTGAGGAAAAATTCGATGTATTTTGAAAACAATAAAAATCAAGATTTAACATGCAGGGCATGAACATACTGAACTTTTGCCTTACACTATGTAAAATAAAGGATAACTCATTCATGTATTGCGAGAGTTTATGGTTTCTAACCATGACAGAACAGAAGTTAGGCATCTATATGACAATCTACTTAGACCAAGTAAGTAGGACTGAAAGAACCAATAAGGTCCTATTTGAAAAATTATCCAATAAGAGATTCATTTAATGGTAAGTAATTTTTGTACCTGCAAGGCTAAACAATCTTATAGAGTAGGACTAAGCAACTAATTCTTTTAAAACATTTAATGCAACATATATTCATAAAAATCTGATCCTAGTTCAATTTTCAATTTTTAAGGAAGGACAAGAAGAAAAACATGCACTTGTATTGGACTGGAAAAGGGTCCCGGGGCAATCTACCTCATTTTAATTGGGCCTCTAACATAGGCAAAAAAATTGTAACTCCTGGTAAAAAGTTTTCTAAAGAAAGATTTTGGTCATATAAGTAGAAGTTTCCACACTCTTTTTTATTGTTTTAAATGAGAATGTCAGACAATCAAACATAAATTTTTGGCTGGCATGGTTTCATGTATATCATTGAATTAGAGTCAAAATTGAAAATGACGAGGGACTATCTCCACACAGATATTTCAGTGATTACTTTGGCTTCAATAGTATTTGCTTTGCTGCTTTTATTGCTTTGGCTTGGGCAATGGGCTGGTTTAGAAAAGAAGAGCTTCATGGTCAGATATATTGTAATAATTTTCTGCATCGATATGAGCAGGTCCAGTGGCATTTGCAGAGAAGATGGTATTGGCAGTGTTTTCGATGCGTTTCCAAAACACCCTCAATGTTTCATTAACACTGCCTCTCAAGGTTGTTTTTTTCTTCCATATAACATGGCAAAATTTGTGCAGGTGCTAATAGTTCTATGGATGACAAGAAGCATAACAGATGATCTTCTTGGTTGGGCTGCACTCTTCAATGGGCAACTAGGTGATGGAACTGTCAGTTTAAGTTTCTCTGCTTTCAAGAAAATCCCAAATGCCATCCACACATAATAATCCCTTATCGAATTCAGATTGATTTTTATTTTTTATTTTCTAACTCTGAAATTTGAGAATAGGTGATGATGGCAACCTTGTTGTTCATAATTCCAAACAAGAAGCAAAAGGGTGAGAAGTTAATGGACTGGAATAAATGCAGGAAACTACCTTGGAAATCATATTGATCTTAGGGCTGGCTTTTCCATAGTTAATGGTGTCTGGACTAGCGGATTGACATATTTATTGTCGAAAGCCTTGGATTTTTTTGGAGGAAGCTCCATATTTAGCCATTGCCCCTGTTGTCTGTCTTATTTGTGGGACTATCACCGAGTTCTCAAACAATGCCACTACAACCCTTGTGATTCCTCTGCTGGTTCAGATTGCACATAGTATGCATGTCCACCCACTTTTGCATATGGTTCCTGGAGTACTTGGTGCATAGTTTTCATTCTTGCTCCCAATAGGAACATCTTCAAATGTTGTTGGGTTTTCAGCTGGCCATATTGAAATCAAAGATATAATCAAGACTAGTAGCCCACTTAAGATTACTGGAACAGTCGCACTGTCCCTTTGAGTGCCTACACTTGGTAATTAATTACTAATCCATCCTTTAATCTTTTGTTCACATGTTTCATTTATCTTAATAGCTTAGAAAATTTGTAGGCATTATACTGTATGTGTGTCATTAGAAACTGAGTTTTGCTTCTGCAGGAGCTTATGTATTCGGGATGATACGAACCTCGGACGACCTACTCCTAAAGCTGTATTATATTAGCCTGGATCTAATTATGTTCATGTTTTAATGGTCATTTTGACCCTTAATCAACCTGTGATTAGAAACCTTGGTATATAATGAAGACGCCACAAGGTGATGGAAGGCTTATTGATAAGTCAAACTAAAACACTCATTCACTAATTATGTTTTAGGTGTTCAAAGAGAACAAAGATAATTCAATCTCATAAATAATTTTCTGTATAAATAAAGTGCTGAATGCTATTGATAAAACAAGCCGTTAGATAGGCTAAAAAGTTACAAAATAAAACCCTAATTAACTAGGTAAAACTGGCCACCAAAAGAAAAGGAAACAAGTTGGCCGAATTTTACACTAATTTCCTAAATTAATTAATTTTAATTAATTATTTTATTTTGAATAAGAAATTAATTAATTTACAATGAAAAATTATAAAATAATAAATTTCCTAAGTTGATTTTTCCAGCCAATAAATAAATAAAAGCAAAACGAAAAGTCAAACGCAAATTAGGTAACGAGTTGACTAATTTGACAACTAAGTTGACTTATGCCTGATGTCCGAGCTAACTTGTGTTTATCTAATATCCGAGCTAACTTATGTCTACTTGATGTCCAAGCTAACTTATGTCTGCCTGATATCCGAACTAAGTTATATCTGATGTCTGAAGTCCGAAGTCCAATGTATGGTTGTCCGATGTATGATGTCTGATGACAGATGTCCAATGTATGGGTGTCCGATGTAAAATGTCTGATGTATGATGTCTGGTGACAGTTACCAGGATCCATATCAACCTCCACCACTTGGATGATTAAAACAGGTCTTGTATCTTTAGGTATGGACAAGCCCTTTTGAGAATGAATTACTTTTTGGATAAAGGTAGCAAGATTGTCCTTAAGCCTCTTAGCTTGAGCCCTAGTGATCGACCCGATCTTTATCCGTATCGGATCAATACCCCAATGGATTATCAGTTGTGCGAGCTCGGGCAAATTTGCATCATTCCCCTCCTCTTGAAAATGATTTGTCATCAAATCAAAGTCATCACCTACAGCAAAAGGAAACAAATCAGCAGCATTAAATGTAGCACTAACATTATACTCACCCGGCAAATCAAGTTTGTAAGCATTGTCATTTATCCGCTCTATAACTTGAAAAGGTCCATCTTCTCTCGGCATCACTTTTGATTTCTGCTATTCGGGAAACCTCTCTTTTCTTAGGTGCAACCAAACTGAATCTCTAGATTCCAACACAACTTTTTTTCAGCCTTGATTAGCATTCCTTGCATATTGCTCGGTCCTTCTCTCAATATTTACCTTAGTCTTTTCATGAATTCGCTTCACAAAATCAGCTTTTTGTTTCCCATCTAAATTAGCACATTCACTTAAAGGTAAAGGTGTTAGATCTAATGGAGTCAAAGGATTAAAACCATAAACAATTTCAAAAAGAGTAAATTTAGTTGCTGAATGCAAAGACCTATTATAAGCAAATTCAACATGTGGCAAACAATCCTCCCAAGTTCTCAAATTTCGACTAATTAATGCTCTCAACAATGTAGACAAAGTTCTATTAACTACTTGGGTTTGTCCATCAGTTTGTGGATGACAAGTAGTTGAAAATAAAACCTTAGTACCTAAATTAGCCCACAAAGTTTTCCAAAACTAACTTAAGAACTTAGCATCCCTATCCAAAACAATAGTCCTAGGCATTCCATGTAACCTCACAATTTCTTTGAAAAATAAATTAGCAACATTAGATGCATCACCAGTTTTATTACATGCAATAAAATATGCCATCTTAGAAAATCTATCCACAACAAGAAAAATTGAATCCTTACTTGTCCTTGACCTAGGCAAACCAAGAATAAAATCCATAGACAAATTTACCCAAGGATGTGAAGGAATTAGCAAAGGTTGGTACAATTCATGCGGCTTCAACGTGGACTTAGTCTTTCGGCATTTCAAGCCCCTTTCACATATTTTCTCAATATCTCTTTTCATGTTAGGCCAATAAAAATGTTCTTGCAGTAAGGATAAAGTTTTAAAAACACCAAAATGTCCCATTAGACTACCCCCATGACCTTCTCGAATTAACAATTCCCTAACGCTACAATTAGACACACAAAGTTTGTTTTCCTTAAATAAATACCCCTCAAATATGTAAATTTATTAAATCCATGTTTCAAACAGATTCTAAATATTTCTCCAAAGTCACTATTATGCTCATAAAGTTCCTTTAATTGTCAAAACCAAGCAATCTAGCATCTAAGGTAGAAAAGAGAATATACCTTTGGGATAATGCATCGGCAACCACATTTTTCTTACCTTTTTTGTAGCGGATCACATATGGAAAGATCTTAATAAATTCAATCCACTTGCCATGCCTTTGGTTGAGCATTCCTTGGCCTTTAATTTGCTTCAAATATTCATGACCCGTATGAATTACAAATTCTTTTGGCATGAGGTAATGTTGCCATGTTTCCAAAGCCTTCACCAAAGCATACATCTCCTTGTCATATGTCAGGTAGTTTAGTGTAGCTCCATTTAATTTCTCACTAAAGTAGACTATGGACCTTCTTTCTCGCATTAATACAACTCCAATACCTATACCCAAAGCATCACATTCAATTTCAAAAGTATTAGAAAAATTTGGCAAAACTAATAGAAATGCATTACATAATTTTTCTTTCCACAAATTAAAAGATTTTTCTTATATTTCTCCCCATTTAAAGCCAACATTCTTCTTTACAACTTCATTCAAAGGTGCTACGATGGTGCTAAAGTCCTTGACAAATCTTCAATAAAAACTTGCCAAACCATGAAAGCTCCTCACTTGAGTGATAGAAGTTGGTGTCGGCCACTCCTTGATTGCTTGAACTTTAGATTGATCAACTTTGATTCCTATAGCACTTACTACAAATCCTAGGAAAACAAGCTCATCTTTGCAAGAATCACACTTTTTCATGTTAGCAAACAACCTTTCTTTCCTATGGATATTTAAAACCTGCCTAAGATGATTTACATGTTCATCTAAGTTTCGGCTATACACCAAAATGTCATCAAAGTACACAACCACAAATCTACCAATAAATGGATGCATAACATGATTCATAAGCTTCATAAAAGTATTAGGTGCATTAGTTAAATCAAAAGGCATGACTAACCATTCATATAGCCCATATTTAGTGCGGTCTTCCACTCATCAGCTTCTTTCATCCTAATTTGATGGTATCCATTCTAAGATCAATTTTAGTAAACATGCAAGCACCGTGCAATTCATCAAGCATATCATCTAATCTAGGACTTGGATTTCTATATTTAATGGTGATATTATTTTTAGCCCTACAATCAACACACATTCTCCAAGAAGCATCTTTTTTAGGCATTAATAAAACAGGAATAGCACATGGACTTATACTCTCACGAATATAACCTTTATCAAGTAACTTACTTACCTGTTTTTGTAGCTCCTTTGTTTCTTTGGGATTGCTTCTATGTGCAGGTCTATTTGGTATGGAAGCCCCTAGAACAAAGTCAATTTGATGTTCAATCCCTCTAATTGGTGGTAATCCCTTTGGTATTTCAGCCGAAAAGACATTTTCAAAATCTTGCAAAAGAGAAAGAATGGCAATTCAAGTTCTTCAAGGTTAGCTTGATCATTAAAATAATTATCTTTATAAATCATGACCAGAAATGGTTTTTTACTCAAAATAGCTTTATTTACATCTTCAAAACTCAAATAAAAATTTTTATTCTTTCTTTCTTTCCTTTCTTTTCCTCTCTCTCTCTCTCTCTCTCTCTCTAGGCCACCATACAATTTCCCTTACTCTCGGCTTTTCTCACACTCTCAGGTTTCACTCCCCTTCTCACATCACTTTTGGTTTTCTCTTGGTTTTTCCACTCAAGTTAGGTCTTAGAACACTTACCTGGTTGGTATTGCACGACTTGGACTCCTTGGATGGGTGTTGTTGCCGTAGGGGCCATGCTATCTCTCTCCTTGAATTGTTCGGCCACACTCCTTTGTTGTATTTGTATTTGATCTTTGTACACCTTTTTAGGAGTTAATGCCTCTAGCTTAACCTTCTTACCTTTAAATCTAAAAATAATACTATTCTCTCTACCATAATGAATAGCATCTCTATCAAATTCCCAAGGCCTACCATGTAAAATATGTCTCGCATGCAGAGGCACAACATCAACAAAACCACATCCACATATTTATCAATGCTGAATTTTATTTTGGCTTGTTTATTAACTTTCATCTCACCACTATCATTAAGTCATCGTAACCTATATGGTTTTGGGTGTTTAATTGTTCTCAAGCCTAATTTATCGACCACAAGATTACTACTTACATTAGTACAACTTCCACTATCAACAACCATGCTACAAATCTTACCTTGGATCTCACATCAGGTGTGGAAGATGTTCTCTCTTTGAATCTCATCCTCATCTTTGTATGCAGCCAGCACTCTCCTAGAAACCAAGCTTAATTCAGCATGGGAAGCATTCAAAGTTTTGGCCTCACCTTCAAGCTTTTCCTTATCCTCTTGCTTGGTTTCATCACCACTTCCCTCACTTTCCGACTCTAGCTCACCATTACCCTTCAACACCATGATCCTTCTATTCGGGTATTGGCTAGCGATGTGTCCTCATCCTTGGCACTTAAAACAAATAATTTCTCTTGATCTTGAAGGTTTAGGGTCATATTTTACCTCATTTTTATGTGCTTGGACAGATTCGGCTTTAAGCTCCTTTCTTGACCAATTAGTGCTTTCTTCTTCCACTTTCGGCTTTGGCTTGCTTTCATAGGTTGGATTGTTTCTTCATCCACTTGGAATTGATCTTCTGCTGTTGGAAACTCCTTCAAACCATGAGCCTACACCCCTCCTCTTGAATTGATGCTCTAATTTAATAGCCACATGCAACATCTCCTCCAATTCCATATATTGTTGCAATTCTAGTTGGTTGGCTATCTCACGATTCAAACCACCTAAAAATCTTGCCATGGTTGCTTTTCTATCTTCATTCATACTTAACCTCATCATAAGCATCTCCATCTCCTTGTAATAATACTCCACGGACCTAATTCCTTGAGATAAAAATTGAAGTCTTTGATGCAGCAACCTATGATAGTGTGATGGTATGAACCGCTTCCTCATGGCTCCTTTCATTTGTCGCCATGTAGTGATCAAGTCATCACCAACTCTCCTTTGGGGTTTTGCTCATTGGTCCACCATTGAAGTGCATAATGACTAAACTCCATTGCTGCCAACTTCACCTTGTTGGCCTCCAAATAATTATGACAATAAAAAATTATCTTCATCCTTTCCTCCCATTCCAAATATACTTCTGGATCACTTTTTCCCATGAAAGGGGGAATGTTTACCTTGATATTCCCTAGATCATCATCTTCATTCCTTACTGGTCTCCCATGGATTAGCCTTTCTGAGGTTTAAAAGTTTCATCAAACCCCTCATCCAAGTCATCTCCAAAGTTACTTCCCCCAAATTCCTCTCTTGGTCGCCCTCGGCCTCCTCGACCTCGACTTCATCCTCCATGAGCATCTAACCTTATATTCGGCACTCCTTGGGATGTTTCTAACCTGTCCATCTTTTGATTTAAATGGTCAAATTAAGTATTCATCCACTATATTTGCTCCAAGACAGCAATCATGTCCGTTTACTCACCACTTTCTGAAGCTTGGGAATCGCCATGGAATCCTACGGACTCTTCTTCATTAATTCTTAAAGGTGAAGCTTTTCTTCTCACCTTTGAATCTGTCATGTTAGTATAAATAATGCAAAAATAAAATAAGGCCTCACCAAATTTACTCCCTCATGTGTTTCACTCAAACAAGGTCTCGACACTAGTGTTTTCACACTAGTTTCGGCTTTTGCCCTCTTTTAAGCTCACACTCTTGCCTTTTTTCACTTAGTGAATTATCTCAAAGTTCTAATTAAAACACCCACTAAATAGCAATTAGATCACAAGTATATTCTAATTAAACTTATCAACAAAACAGTAGCAAAAGTAAGCAATATCGAATGAATTAACAAATCCTAGTTTTCGGCTTTTCTAGGCAAAATAAGGCAAAACAATGAGAAAATTTTGGAATTTTTAAGAATTGGACCAGATGGTAAGAGATTAAGGATTCAAGAATAAAATTTAGGAAAAAGAATTTCAAACTCAAACAAGAATCAAATCGAACAAAAATATAGAATAGTGTTGGTTGTTGTTCTTGTAATTCAAGTTTTGTATCAAATCCTTTAACTAATTTTAATCCAATAATTTAAGCACCCAAAATTCCAAATACCAGCAGCAAAAATAATTCTCCAAAAAATCCAAATATGTAACAAATAGTCAACAATGCAGCAGTTCAAAGAAATTTCCAGCAAACACCAAATTCAACAAACTGATTTTTTTTTTATTCGGCCTTTTGCTTCTTTTTTTTTTTTTTTCATTCAAAGAACATAAAGCAACTTCAGTAGCAAGGATCAACACCAAAATTTACAATTCCAACACCAAATAATCACCAAACCCGTGACCTCCAACAAAATACAAAAATGCAGTTTATATATATATATCTGTTTGGCTTTTCTTCTACTTTTTTTTTCTTTTTTCTTTTTTTTTGCATATATGAATGCAAATATTTAAGACTAAAACAGCAAAGAAAAATAAATAAAAAAACCAAAATTAACAAGAACAATGATGAAAAACAACCAACAAACTAGGAAACAAAAAATACGGTAAAACTAGGAAACCTAATTCAACTAGGAATGATTTTTTTTTTTTTTAAAGATGCAGAATGTGTATAATGATAGAAGCAACCTTAACCTAATGCTAAAATTGCAGATTAACACAAAAACAAATAAAGCAAATAAAGATAGATCCAACCTGAACAAAATTCGGCTTTGATACCAAATGATACGAATCTAGGATGACCTGCTCCTAAACCCATATTATATTAGCCTGGATCTAATTATGTTCAAGTTCTAATGGTCACCTTGACCTCTAACCAACCTGTGATTAGAAACCTTGATATATAATGAAAATGCCACAATAGGTGATGGAAGACCTATTGATAAGTCAAATTAAAACACTCATTCACTAATAGTATTTTAAGTGTTCAAAGAGAACAAAGAAAATTCAATCTCACAAATACTTTTCTGTATGAATAAAGTGCTGAATGTTATTGATAAAACAAGCCGTTAAATAGGCTAAAAAGTTACAAAATAGAATCCTAATTAACTAGGAAAAACCGGCCACCAAAAGAAAAGGAAACAAGTTGGCCGAATTTTACACTAATTTCCTAAACTAATTTGTATTAATTAATTCTTTTATTTTTGAATAAGGAATTAATTAATTTACAATGAAAAATAGTAAAATAATAACTTTCTTAAGTTGATTTGTCCAGACAATAAATAAATAAAAACAAAACAAAAAGTCAAATGCAAATTAGGTAACGAGTTGACTAATTTGACAACTAAGCTAACTTATGTCTGATGTCCGAGTTAACTTGTGATGTTCGAGTAAACTTATGTCTGTGTAATGTTCGAGCTAACTTATGTCTGCCTGATGTCCAAACTAAGTTATGTCTGATGTTCGAAGTACAAAGTCCAATGTATGGGTGTCCGATATATGATGTCTGATGACAGATGTCCAATGTATGGGTGTCCAATGTAAAATGTCCGATGTATGATGTCTGGTGACAGCTACCAGGGTCCATATCAACCTCCACCACTTGGATGCTTAAAACAAATCTTGTATCTTGAGGTATGGACAAGCCTTTTTGAGAATGAATTACTCTTTGAATAAAGGTGGCAAAGTTGTCCTTAAACCTCTTAGCTTGAACCCAAGTGATCGGCTCGGTCTTCATCGGTATCGGATTAGTACCCCAGTGGGTTATCGGTTGTGCGAACTTGGGCAGATTGACACCACGAGACGAACGAACCAGTTGAGTAATTGGAAAATGCTTGCACATTATATACATAGTATTGGTCATATCAAGATACGACAAAGAACTATTTATAAGATCAGCAACAGTTTGATTGTTCTCTATTAGTGCAGATAAACAATCCTAATCTCATGTACATATCTTATTATCCTAGCCGTATCCTTATCTCATGTAAATATTTTATTTACTTAGTTATCGGGTTGTTAGTTCAAAGTCATCAGTCCTCATCCATCATTAACTTTGTTGTATATATAAGCTTGCTGTACACATCTGAGAGTAGCAGTTTTATAATAATACAAAATATATTAAATATTTTCATGGTATCAGAGCCTCAAAAGACTCACGTCATGGCCTTGACAACGATCACCTCCAAAATTCCTCCACTCGGCTAAGTTTCATTCCCAAACTCCAACTTCCCTTTTAAACTTGAAAAATGGCAACTACTTGTTGTGGAAATCCCATATACTACCTGCAGTAATCGGAAGGAACTTTGAAGGCTTCGTGAAAGGAGAAATTCAAGAACCACCAAAGACCATGCAGCTCAACAACATTGGTGATCAATCCAGACTACCAACTGTGGTCGAGGTTGGATTCAACCTTGCTTGTCTGGATGATGTCCTCCATCTCATGAGAGGTGCTTACACAAATTGTCAAACACGAGACCACTTTCCAATTATGGAATTCTTTGGAAAAACTTTTTAGGACTCATTCTAGAGCAAGAATGATGCAACTTAGATTGCAAATGCAATCAACTAAAAAAGGGTCACTCACAATGAGTGCTTATTTTTCAAAAATGAAGGAGACAGCAGACAACATTACACTAGCAAGTTATGATGTTACAAATGATGATTTTATTATACATTTGTTGCAAGGATTACCTATAGAGTATGATCCCATCATAGCAAACATTAACTCACAGTGGGACCCTCTTACAATTGAGGAAATTCAATCCTTGCTTCTTAGACAAGAGATTCAACTTCAGCAAACTGCAACTGAAATTACACCATCAGCTCATATAGTTGACAAAGGCAAGCAAAAAGAAAGCCGCAATGCAAATAAACCCGAATGGTTTGATCAAGAAAGGCTTGGAGGAACACGTGGTCATGGCAGTGGCAGAGGTTGAAATGAAGGAAGAGGTGGACATAGTTCACGTATTATTTGTCAAATCTGCATTGTTCCTGGACATTCTGCAAATCAATGTTGGTATAGGTTTGATAAAAATTTCCAGCCTACTAATAATTCTAAGTCTGCAGCATATTATTCCTCCCCAAATATAGTTGCCAATCCAGAGTGGCTACTTGAAAGTGGAGCTACTAATCATGTTACTTCAGATCATTCCAATATTCATAAAAAATATGAGTATGGTGGAACAGAGAAGTTAATTATCGGGAATGGTCAAGTTTTGCCAATTTCTCATACTGGATTGTCCTTTGTTCAATTACCACATAAAAAAAAGTTAATTTTGAAGGATATTTTGCATGTTCCACACATAAAAAAAATCTATTTAAGTATTGCCAAATTGACATTTGATAATCATGCAATAGTTGAATTTAATTCTGAAAATGTTTTTGTGAAGGATCAGGTTATGAAGAGGGTGCTTTTACAAGGAACACTTAGAGGGGGTCTCTATCGGATCCATTTTCCAAATAGCTTATCATGTCAATTTTCAAGTTCTTTAAATAATCCTAGGCCTAAATTATTTTCTGCTCATTTATCTAAAAATAACACCTAGCATTATCGCATAGATCACCCAAATTTATCAGTTATCAGGACTCTTGTTTCTCAATGTAAGGATATTCATTTTGATTTTTCCAAAATAATATAAATAAGTTTTGTTCTTCCTGCCAACTTGGAAAAATACATCGATTACATGCAACCCATCTCTAACTCGATCAAAAGCACCTCTTGATCTTATTCACTCTGGTGTGTGGGGTCCAACACTAGTTTTGTTTCATAAAGGGTATAGGTATTATATGTTTTATATGGATGATTTTTCACGTTATTCATGGGTTTATCCAATGCAATTAAAGTCAAAGGTTTCAAAAATATTTTTTCAATTAAATTAATGGTTGAAAATTTATTTCAAACCAAAATAAAAGTTTTTCAATCTGATTGGGGTGGTGAATTTCGTCCGCTCAAAATTCTTTTGTCCAATTTTGGTATTGTTTTTCAACATCCATGCCTATATACGCATAATCAAAATGGAAGAGTTGAACAGAAACACCGCCATATAATTGAGACTACATTATCACTTCTTGCTCACAGTCACCTACCTTTGTCATATTGGTGGTATGCATGTGCTACTGCCACCTTCTTAATTAACAGACTCCCAACTAAAATTTTAAATCAAAAATCTCCATATCAAATGCTTTTTAATAAAGAATTTGAATTTTCCAAATTAAAGGTTTTTGGCTGTGAGTGTTATCCTTTTCTCAGGTCGTACAACTCTCAAAAATTCTCTTTTCATTCTGAATAGTCCATTTTTCTTGGGTATAGTAGTGAGCATAAAGGATATGTTTGTGAATGTTTATCGACAAAAAAAATTTATGTTACACCTAATGTTGTGTTTCATGAACACAACTTTCCTAATTAGACAATGAAAACTTCATCTAAAAAAAAGAAAAAAAAACCCATATTTTCATTCTTTGGGATGATGAAGTTTATCAGTTCCTGGTATAGGAAATGCTCAGATCATTGTATAGGCACCATGAAAGAAGTCACTAGAGAAAATGAGAGAAGGGAAACTTTTTATGCATTAATTGTCTGCAACATTTTCCCAATATCTTTTTCTCTTTCCATTGTTAGTAAGTAGTTTTCTTTTGTATAGCTGTATAACGATTTCTGTTTTCAAAGATTGGAATAGTTTTTAGTCTGAAATTTCATAATATGAAATATATTTAGGCTTCGACTCATTCATGCTTCTTTCGAGTAATTTTGGCTGCTCATTTCATGCCCAAGCATATTCACATTACAGCATATTTTAAAAGAAACTACAGAAAGTACAGCTCCCCAATATACACATTTTGAAGCAGAGTAGAGGACATGCCTTTCAACCATAAACTTACTTCTTTTTAAAAGGTTGGCCTTCCAAAGGTTGGTTCTCTAAAAATTATACAAACTAGACTTAAATTTTAGTTAACGGTGCACAAATACATCATCCTTTACAGAAAAAGGCCAAGAGAACTTAAAAGTACACGTAAGAAGCATAACTCTATTGCATACCGAACATATATTTACAATGGCAGCGTCAATGTATAGAAAGCAGATATAATAATCTCCCAACTCACACAATCAATGGCCTTCCTTGATGTTGTGAATTTTTTTTTCTCCCCTGTAATCAATTCCTGAATCTTGATTTTTTTCTCCAAACCCCGGAGACTTGATAGAGCAAGGGAAATCCTTCAATTTGTGGCAATGACTAACCTCTAAGCTATCTGAGGCTCTTAGAAGACTGCGCAAGCTCTTTTCTATCGGCTCCATTCTTATATTGATGTGTCTCAAATTTGTTGCTAGTCTGGTGCAAAAAGAAGGGATTTTGGAGGGATGAGCTCAAACACGACCCACCTTTCTTGTATTCATATCTGAGAATGCAATCAGTGAGAACATTGTCAGCTTCATAAATGCCTGAGCTTGGATTAAGATTGCCTTGGTTTCCCATTGATTCTGGTAATTTTCATTGCTTTGTGGGTAATATACTTTGTTGTTTGCATTGCCCAAGAGGTTCTGGCCAAGTTCTGTCTGCTTATCTTGACAAAGCCCATTTGAGGAAAGAGCTCCAGATAATCCATGACAGTTCAAATAATATGGGCATTTTATGTCATGTTTTCATTTTCTTCATTAATTTATTCGGGATGTTTGTTTGTCCATAAATGTTTAGGCACTTTTTTTTTTTTTTTGGTTCATAAGAAATATATGTTAGAATTTACGGATCTAAATATGCATAATAAATTCCAATAAAAACATAAAACACTAATCTCCAAACGCAACCATTGATAAATTGAATCTTTAATCCTGTAAAATAGAAAACAACGTAAAGTAGTATGTAACCGCCCAGTCCACCCGCATGAGATATTATTTGCTTTGGGTCCAGCCCGCACGGTTTTAAAAGGCCTCTCAAGGGAAAGATATCCACACCCACTTATATGGAGTGTTTCGTTCCCCTTTCCAACTGATGTGGGATCTCACAATCCACCCACCTTGGGGCCCAGCGTCCTCGCTGGTACACCGATCCGGATCCGGTTCTGATACCATCTGTAACAGCCCAGTCCACCCGCATGAGATATTGTCCGCTTTAGGTCCAGCCCGCACGGTCTTAAAAGGCCTCTCAAGGCAAAGGTCTCCACATCCATTTATATGGAGTGTTTCGTTCCCCTTTCCAACCGATGTGGGATCTCACATAGTACCTATAGACACAATACAGTATGTATCTGTTTGCTTACCCTAGACCTTTTATAGTCTCTGCAAGTCAAACTTACCTATTAATTTTAACACACACCAAAATAATAATAATTTAATAATATAATAATAATAATAAAATATGGGCAAGTCAAATGAGCTTATAAAGAGAGTTGGTTCTCCAGTCTAATGGGCCAACTGGAGTATTACAGAGAATGTGTTACCAAGGACCTTACTACAAAATAATAAAATAAGTCAGTCCCATTAATGGCATAAATAGGCCCTGTAAGTGAGTAAATCATTATGCTAAGTTCACAAATCATCATATATAATCCAAACTCACTTACTACAGAACCTCCAGAACCATAATGCCATTTCATCTAAATATATAGCATGTCGACAGGGCATAACAATATACTAGACTGGGCTATAGAGATTCTCTCAGTAAATCTCCCAAAATATGATACTATTTCAACTGAGCATTTTGCATACAATAAACTCAGTCTAGGTAGTAGAGATTTACCAAACCATGTGCAATCACCCAACACACACAATACCATTTCATCGAGCACATTGTGTATCGATAAGATGCAACAATGTACCTAAACTAGGTAGTAGGGACTCATCATGGTACCAGTGGATCAATATACACATATACATAGACTAAAAGTCTCAACAGGCCTGTAAATATAAGGAGCAATAGTATGTGTAATAAAACATCTCATAAATAAATAATAATCCATATATATCAATATATCAAAATACTCAATGAAATAAATAATACTCAACATGGATATTACTGCATAATACATAATAAACTCCCACTAACCCATAGCAGTCTCAATTTCCTAACAATCCCATACGGGACACATGCTCCTTGAATATGCCTATTGGTAAGGCCTTGGTCAGTAGATCTGCCACCATGCTATAAGTAGACGTGTGACCAATAGTAATGAGGCCCTCTTCAACTTTCTCTTTTACCACAAAATACTTTACATCAATGTACCTCGCACCAGGAGTACCTTTTAAATTATTGGAGAAAGACACCGCTGCAGTATTGTCATAATACATCGTAATAGCCTTTTCAATGGAGTTAGCTACTCCTACATCATGAATAAAATTCTGAAGCCAAATTGCATGATGAGTAGCCTTATAACACGCCACATACTCTGCTTCCATAGTCGAGGATGCTATCACTGACTGCTTGGCACTCCGCCAAGACACAGCACCTCCTGCCATGATAAATATATATCCAGTGGTAGATTTCTTATCATCCACACAGCCTTTATAATCTGCATCACTATAATCAACTACATCAAGAGAGTTGGTATGTCGATATGTCAACATATGATCTTTAGTATCTTGTAGATACCTAAAGACCTTCTTAACTTCTTGGTAATGAATAGGATCAGGATTGCTCATAAATCTACCAAGCACACCCACAGCAAAAGCTATATCAGGCCGTATACAAACTTAAGCATACATCAAACTACCCACTGCTGAAGAACAACGAATATTTCTTATCACCATCCTCTCTCTATCATTTTTGGGACATTGATCCTTAGAAAACCTTTCACCCTTCGTGATCGGTACACTTCTAGGAGAACAATTATGCATATCAAACCTCTTAAGTATTCTATCAATATAGGCTCTCTAAGACAACTGCAACACATAATTAATTCTATTTCAAACAATCTTAATCCCCAAAACACAAAAAGCCTCACCAAGATCTTTCATATCAAAATGGTTGCACAACATATGTTTTGTCTTAGCCAATAGGTCAATGTCATTGGTAGCCAAGAGTATGTCATCAACATACAATACCAGAAATATAAAACTGCTCCCACTGACTTTCATATATATGCACCTATCAACTATATTCTCCTTAAAATGACTTTTGGTGTAGCCTTATCAAACTTGAGATACCATTGCCTTGAAGCTTGCTTAAGACTATAAATTGACTTCTTAAGCTTACAAACCAAATTACCATTCCCTGTTTACTAAAAGCCAACTGGTTGAACCATACATACATCCTCATATAAATCACCATTCAGAAAAAGCAGTTCTAACATCCATTTGGTGTAACTCCAGGTCATAATGCGCCACAATTTTCATAATGATTCTAAAAGAATTCTTTGTGGATACAGGAGAGAATGTCTCTATATAATCAATTCATTTCTTCTGGCTAAACCCTTTGGCAACAAGTCTAGCCTTATACCTCTTCACTTGTCCATCAGAGTCTCTTTTAGTCTTAAAGACCCATTTGCATCCTATAGGCTTGCTACTCATTGGTAACTCAACCAAATCCTAAACATCATTTGATGCCATGGATTTCATTTCATCTTCCATTATGTCCAACCAAAAATTTGAGTGTGAACTGCTTATAGCCTCCTCATAAGTGACTGGATCTGAATCATCACTTATGTCAAAATCATGTTCCTGGAAGTAAACCTCATAATCATTAGGAATAGTTGACCTCCTAGTCCTTTGTGACCTTCTTAAAGGTACATCAGCATCTACAATAGCTGGAATATCCTGCCTTTCAATAATGGGTTCATCAACTACTAGATTAATAACATCTCTATCAGGAACAACAACATTGGGAATGAATACATTTTCTTCTCTAAATTGAGACTCCTTTGAACCATTACTATCATCAAATCCAAAATCATCTTCAAAATAAACAGCCCTATCTAACTTTACAATTCTGGTGGTATGAGATGGACAAAAGAATTTTGAACCCCTAGATCCAATACAATAACCAACAAAATATCCACTGATAGTTTTAGGATCCAACTTCTTAATTTGAGGATTATAAATCCTTACTTCAACTTTGCAACCCCATACTCGAAAATTGTGCAAATTAGGCTTTTTTTCTGACCACAACTCAAAAGGAGTCTTAGGAACGGATTTACTTGGTACTTGATTCAAAATATAAGCTGCTGTCCTTAAAGCCTCTGCCCACAAGTAATCTAGCAAACTAGAATTTGCTAACATAAATCGTACCATATCCAACAAAGTGCGATTCCTCCTCTCAGCTATGTCATTCTGCTGAGGCATACCAGGCATTGTATATTGTACATCAATACCACACTCACGTAAATAATTTACGAATGGTCCTGGGTTCTATCCAGTCTCATCATATTTGCCATAAAACTCACCACCTCTATCAGACCTCACAGTCTTTATCTTCTTATCCTTTTGAAGCTCCATCTTTACCTTAAACTCCATAAAAGCAACTAAAGAATCTGACTTCTCATGGATAAGCTCAACATGTCCATAATGAGAGAAATCATCAATGAAGGTAATAAAATACCTATAACCATCCAAAGCAGTTAGTGTGAATGGTCCACATATATCAGTATGGATTAACTCCAAAACATCTCCACACCTCACTATCTTATCCTTTCTAACCTTAGAAGTTAATTTCCCTTTCACAAATTCAACACAAGTTGACAGATCAGAGAAATCAAAATTAGGAAGCATTCTATCCTTCATTAACCTTTCTATTTTGTGCCTAGAAATATGTCCCAAATACTTATGCCACAACATTAAGGAATTATCATTAACTCTTGGAAGTTTAGAATCAACAACAGCGGCAACAACAAAATTAACAGAAGAATTAAGACCATTACTAAATAAATTAAGTCTATATAAATTTCCACATAAAGTTTCAGAACTCACAACTTTATCATTCTTATACATCTCAACTTTATTATTACCAAACAAAAAACTAAAACCTTGACGATTCAAAAGAGAAATAGATAATAAGTTCGTCTTATTGAAGGTACATATGAACCTTCTTATAATTCTAAAACATATCCAGTGGCAAGCTTCAACTTGATTATTCCTATGATATTCACCTTCACTCTTTAGCTATCTCCCATATAAACATGCTACTTAAGATTGGTTGGCCTCCTTTGCCTTATCATCCCCTGCAATGAATTAGTAACATGAATTATTGCTCCAGTATCTAGCCACCAAGAATTCATAGGCACGTCAATAATATTGGTCTCAATCATTAAAATATTATCTTTCTTCTCTCGCTTTCCCTTTAAACTCCAACAACCTATCTTCTTGTGTCCAACTTTGTTGAAATAGCCGCACATTCCATTGAAGTATTGTTTCCTTTCTCCTATTCGATAAGCCCCATCATACTTAGTATTATTTAAAAAATTCAAATAATGATACTTCTCATTCATATCAAACTTAATAAATTTCTTTCCT
This sequence comes from Ziziphus jujuba, assembly GCF_031755915.1. NCBI lineage: Eukaryota > Viridiplantae > Streptophyta > Magnoliopsida > Rosales > Rhamnaceae > Ziziphus > Ziziphus jujuba. The sequence continues at coordinate 9,450,918 of NC_083379.1, forward strand.
ATCTCTTCAAGAAGTTTCTTCTCAGTGTCAACCTTATGAATAGTAGCATATATAGCTTTATCCATATAGTTCTCCATCATCATGATGCAGCACTTATTAGAGTGCTTCTTATGCTCATAAAGTTTCCTAACTGCTGCACTACTCTCATCAATTGGTAACTCTGGTGGATCTACCTCCAAAGCCAAATCCAATTTCATAAAGGTCAAATTCATAACCAAGGTCTTTTTCCACTTCTGATAATTTTTCCTATATAACTTTATCATGGTAATCATTGGTAGAGTATTCGGGATGCTACTAACTGTGAAAATAGTAACACGACAAAGCATTTAATATACATAAAACAATAACTATTTTCCAGCCTCTCAACATAAAACATAAAATTAATATCGCTAGGGTCTTTTTAGCATTAAAGATATCCTTTTGCGGGTCAGGGACAGTCAACCAAATAACCAGAATAAAAATGCATTGAATTGAATTACCGACAGGGTAACTCAGAACCTGCGATTCATGGCATTTAATTAACTTCCACTACTATTCCAAGCGTCATACAAAGCAACTAAAACCACCATTAAGGTAGCCTAGTTATAAAGATCCTGGTTAATAAATGGGAGAAATATAACATATTGGCAATTTCATGAAATAGGTAAATATAAAATATCACATCCACTATGCCAACATATATTATATTGATACACATAATGCAGACAAAATAAGTTTCACGACAGGTGAGTATCTAAAATTCCACACTACTATACCAACTAGGCATAAAGCTTCTTTAGGGAAAGCTAACACAATCCAATTCTCCAAACATAGATCTTTAATTGAATTCAAGAAAATTGAAATGGAATAAATAAATAAATAAATAAATAACAATTTTTTTTTTAATAATATTGAACAATGGATAAATAAATAAAGAAATAAACAAACAAATAATCACAAATAAATAATAAATATAAATAAGAAAAAAAAAAATTGTCTCGGCTACTGATGTCACCAAAAGGGGTGCTGATGTCATCGTCTTCTTCCCTCAGCCAGGTTGTAGGTCAACCCAGTTTTCTAGTTAACGGGTCGTGTGACGCACTTCCCAACTCGGCTAGAGACACACCATTCCGGCCATCGTTTTCTGTGAAATTGGTACCAATTTACTCCTTTTGATGTGGGTAACAATTCTAAGGGATCAATTTGGCGAAAAAGAAGCTTAAAATAAACGCCCAAATCAGGAGTTATATTCGGCAAAAAACTCCAAATAAACATCCATGGAATCACAAAAAATTCCAAAAAATTTTGGGCAAAATTGGTGCCATTTTATTCGCCTCTTCTTGGGAAACTTTTTCCCCAAATCATTTTGGTCCAAAGACCTAGAAAATTAAACACCCAAGTAAGAATATTATTCGGCCATGGGTTTCTCAAAATATTTTTTTTTATTATTATTAGGAAAAATTAGATGTTTCAATACATAATTACGGCTCCAAAATTATTCCATTCAACTTAGAAAACATAATACCATAATACCCAGATAAAGATTTGTCAAGAAACAATTTTTTTTTTTTATTACACATAATAGTTGGGCATGAATATATATACATATATATTGTTTGGCAGACATCACAAACACGACGTGTAATCTCAGATCCATCAAGAAAAAGGGAAATAATTAAAAATATAAACATCATGTAATCAATTTACACAATCAATATTCAATGGCTGAAACACAATTTAATATACACAGTATTAACACAGTCAGTATAACAAAAAATTTCAAAAGAATTCATTGTGCATATTAACCATGCTCTGATACCTATTGTTAGAATTTACAGATCTAAATATTCATAATAAATTCCAATAAAACATAATATACTGACCTCCAAAAGCAGTCATTGATAAATTGAATCTTTAATCCTGCAAAATAGAAAACAACATAAAATAGCGCCTATGGACACATAGCTCTTAAACCACTCTCAATAATTTTTGAAAACCATAATCACAAAATACAGTATGTATCTGTTTGCTTGCCCTAGACCTTTTATAGTTTATATAAGTCAGACTTATCGATTAATTTTAACATACACTAAAATAATAATAATTTAATAATATAATAATAATAATAAAATATGGGTAAGTCGAATGGGCTTATAAAGAGAATTGGTTCTCTAGTCCAATGGGCCAACTAGAGTATTACAGAGAATGTGTGACCAAGGACCCTACTACAAAATAATAAAATAAGTCAGTCCCATTAATGACATAAATAGGCCCTGTAAGTGAGTAACTGATTATACTAAATCCATAAATATTTTTTTATTTAACAATATATATTTAAAAAAAATATACTTTGCTTGTAACATTCTTATTGGTCCACTTGTAAAGATCAATAATTCATAAATTTCTTTTAACAGTTATGATAAGAAATTGAAAAAAAGGGTGATATTGACTGATCTATAGATTAATTATTAAGTTGGAATTAAATAGTGGACCAATAAGAATGTTATGCTTGTCCTCTGCAAAAAACATTATTTATGAGGCTTTCGCATTGCTTTTTATGTTCACTGCTCCACCCAATTTCATCAAGGCCTTGAATCTACACCATGCATTTTCATTTTTTGTCGTATGCTTTTCAAATCAAATTGGACAAAAATAAATAAATAAATAAATAAATAATTTGGGCAAATTGTAATAATTTTCTGTATCAACATGAGCAGGTCCAATAACATTTGCAGAGAAGATGGTAGTGGCAGTGTTTTCGGTGCGTTTCCAAAGTACTCATTAATGTTTTATTAACACTGCCTCTCTTGGCTGTATTTTACTTCCATATAACATGACAGAATTTGTGCAGGTGCTACTATTCTATGGATGACAAGAAGCATAATAGGTGATATTCCAGGTTGGGCCGCACTCTTCAATGTGCAAGCTGGTGATGGAACTGTCAGTTTATGTTTCTCTGCTATCAAGAAAATCCCAAATGCCATCCACACATATGTAATTCCTTATTGAATTCAAATTGATTATTTATTTATTTATTTTTTCTAACTCTGAAATTTGAGAATAGGTGATGATGGCAACCTTGTTGTTCATAATTCCAAACAAGAAGCAAAGTTGATAGATTGGAAAAAATGCAAGAAACTACCTTGGAACATCATATTGCTGTTAGGTGCTAGCTTTACCATAGCTGATGGTGTCCGAACTATCGGCCTGACAGATATATTGTCGAAAGCCTTGGATTTCTTGGAGGAAGCTCCATATTTAGCCATTGCCCCTGCTGTCTGTCTTATAAGTGAGACTATCACTGAGTTCATGTCAAACAATGCCACTACAACCCTTGTGATTCCTCTGCTGGTTCAGATTGCACACAGTATGCATGTCCACCCACTTTTGCTTTTGGTTCCTGGAGCAATTGGTGCACAGTTTGCATTCTTGCTCCCAATAGGATCACCTTCAAATGTTGTTGGGTTTTCAATGGCCATATTGAAATCAAAGATATGATCAAGATTGGTATCCCACTTAAAATTGCTGGAATTGCTGCACTTTCCTTTTTGATGCCTACGCTTGGTAATTAATTACTAATCCATCCCCTAGTCTTTTGCTCACCTATTTCATTAATCTTAATAGATTAGAAAATTGCTGGAATTGCTGCACTTTCCCTTTTGATGCCTACGCTTGGTAATTAATTACTAATCCATCCCCTAATCTTTTGCTCACCTATTTCATTAATCTTAATAGATTAGAAAATTTGTAGGCACTATACTGTATGTGTGTCATTAATAACTGAGTTTTGCTTCTGCAGGAGCTTATGTATTCGGGACCAGTCAAATAATTGGCAAATCCTTGCATATTGTAGTATTAGTCATAACAAGAACAACAGTTTGATTGTTCTATGGGACGATGAAGTGTATCAGTTCCTGACATAGGAAAAGTTCAGATCATTGTATAGGCACCATGAAACAACTCACTAGAGAAAATGAGAGAAGGGAAATTTTTTACACATCAAATTTCTGCAACACTTTCCCCATATCGTTTTTCCTTTCCTTTGTTGGTAAGTAGTTTTCGTTTGTATATCTATATAACGATTTCTGTTTCCAGATATTGGAACCGTTTTGAGAATTTCATAATGTGAAATATATCTCATTCATGCTCCTTTTGAGTAGTTTTGGCTGCTCACTTCATGGCCAAACACATTTACATTACAGCAGATTTTAAAGGAAACAGAAAGAAAGTACAGCAGCTCGATATACACCTTTTGATGCAGAGTACAGGACATGCCTCTCAAACTATGAACTTACTTCCTCTTAAAAGGTTGGCCTGCCAAACGTTGGTGCACTAAAAATTTTGTAAACTGGACTTAAGTTTCATTTAATGGTACACAAATACATCATCCCGTACAGAAAAAGGCCTAGAGAACTTACAAGTACACCAAAGAAGCATTGTTATACTGTACACCGAACATATATTTACAATGACAACGTCAATGTATGGAAAGCAAATATAATAATTTCCAACTCACACAATCATTGACCTTCCTTGACAATGCGATTTCCACCCCCAACGCCCCACCCCCGGGTGAATCAATTACTGAAACTTGATTTTTACTCCAAACCTCTGGTGACTTGACAGAGCATGGGAAATCCTTCAATTTGTAGCAATGATTAACCTCCAAGCTATCCGAGACTCTTAGAAAACTGCCCAAGCTCTTCTCTATCTGCTCCATTCTCATATTGATGTGTTACACATTTGTTGCCAGTTCTGTTGCAAAAAGATGGGGTTATCGTGGCAGGATGAGCCAACCTCAATGTTTTTTACTAGAAGAGAAAATCTTCTACGTTGAAGATATTCCAAAGTAGCCACACAAAGAGAACCTTAATTGAGATTTATTAGAATATATTTATGTTAGAAGATGGTAGGGTTGATCCATTGATGGGCAGCATGTGATGCCAAAGATATGAAAGGAAAGGAATTGTGAAATATTTGGAAAAGGGAGAAATTTGTGTGGAGATTACTGATTGGCCAAAAGTGAAATCTTGGTTTCCATTAAATGTGGTAGACACAAAATTATTATTCGTTAATTACCTTAGATTTTGCTCTAAATTGATTTCATTCTTGCGGGGTTAACTCTTGGATGGTTAAAGAAAAAAAAGTTATATTGATGGCCAGCACGTGATACCAATAGGCCTGGTAATATGTCATGTTAAATCGTGTTCGTGTTGTGTTGTATCGTGTTCATGTGGAATTAAATTAACCCAAACACTAAACGTTAAGCTTTCGTGTGAAAATAGATAAATTCGAACCCATTCGATAATTTTTCGTGTAACCCATCACCCAACCCGTTAACCCATTAATAATAAATATAAATTTGAAAATTTAAATTTCATTTAGTTTGAATAATAAAATAATAATTTTTTAAAAAAAATTACAAAGGTTCTTGTTTGCTTTTAGATTTTCTAAAAATTAAATTAAAAAAGAATAAATTAGTACATATTTAACAATAAATTAAGTAATTTTAATATTATAAAACTTGTGTAATCGCCAAAATACTCCTCTTCAATGGGACTAATGGGTTTATTGTGTTTCACCTATTAAAACTCATTAATTTATTGGGTCTTATTGGATTATATTGATATAGAACCAACACGATATTGTCAACCCAAACCTGTAAATTATCGTATGGGTTCGTATCGTGTTATCGTATCGTATGAGATTTTGTTAGGCCTTGATGCCAAGGATATCAAAGGAAAGGAATCGTGATATATTTGGAAATAGGGAGAAATTTGTGTGGAGATCACGGATTGGCCAAAAGTTAAATCTTGCTTTCCACTAAATGTGGTAGATACAAAATTATTATTCCTTAATTACCTTAGATTTTGCTTTAAATTGATTTCATTCTTGCACGGTTAACTATTGGATGGTAAAATAAAAAATGAATCCTGTTATTTATCATCATCGGTGACAATTATTATTTTATGTAGCATATTTTAATTTGAATATTTTAATTGTTATTTTGCATGTATGTAACAGCCTAGTTCACCCGCATGAGATATTATCCACTTTGGACCCAGCCTGCATGGTTTTAAAAGTCCTCTCAAGGGAACAGTATCCACACCCTCTTATAAGGCATGCTTCGTTTGCTTTTCCAACCGATGTGGGATCTCACAATCCACCCCCCTTGGGGCCCAGCGTCCTCGCTAGCACACCAATCCGGGTCCGGCTTTGATACCAACTGTAACAGTCCAATCCAACTGCATGAGATATTGTCCGCTTTGGGCCCAGCCCGCACGGTTTTAAAAGATCGCTCAAAGGAAAGGTATCCACACCCTCTTATAAGGCATGCTTTGTTCCCCTTTCCAACCGATGTGGGATCTCACATGTAGGTTTACTGATGCTTATCTTTTGGCCAAGACATTTAATGTAATTAATATTGAACTTAGCAATTACTGTGGTGTAATGAACTGGGTAGTTTCAATGGTTGAGCACCCCTATCTGTGCTCATGAGAGCACGGGTTCGAATCACACGGGGCTGTGGGGTGATTTTGGTTAGTTTGTAAAATAAGTAAATTCATGGGCACACATGTAACACCCCGTCCCAAATCGCACCGGAATCCATGCACGTTGACCGAGGTTGACTGTTGACCGTTGACCGAAGGGGGCAAAAGTTGACTTTTTGCTCCAGTTAGAATTTCGAGTTGACCAGGGTACCGTGGTGAAGTGCACGATGCCCCGAGTTCGTAGACTAGTAGCACGTCAAAAACGGAGCTACGGTTTGAAAGTTATGAGCAAAACAAGTTACGCTCCAAACTGTCCAAGGGGTGCCGGAGTTGACTTTTTATTTATGGGGAAATGAGCTTTGACTCGTGCGTGGTTGTGAAGTGCTCGTCGATACGAGTTCACAAACTAGCAGCACGTTCAAACGGACATCCGGTTAAAAAGTTATGGACGCTTGAAGTTTACCGGATACCGTAATATTTTAATGTTTTTGAGTCGATGAACAGTGAACACCACGTGTCAGCTTCTAATTGGTCCATGTGGCATGAACAGTGCCACACAGGGGTTTTTATTTGATAAAATTCTCGGGGAAGAGAGAGAAAAAGAGAGAGGAGAGAGAAAGAGAGAGAGAGTCCGCCGGCCACCGGAATTTTTCAAATTTTCTGGCCAATCTACAGTACACGCGCAGGCCAGAAAGTTTTCCCTCCCCATTTTCGGCAAAACCTCCATGTTTCACGGCGAACGGCCACCGAACGCGCCCGGATCGGACGTCCGAAGATCGGCGGCGAGTTTTTCCCTCCACCGCCGGCCACCGCAAATCGACCTACTTCCGGCCATTTTCCGGCCACACGCGCCATAGACCCTTGATCCTCTCCTCAAGTCCGGCCTACCCACCAAAAATCACGGCCATCGGACCACCGACGCGCCGGGATCGGAGCGTTTTCCGGCGAGGGGCCGAAAATCTTCCAACCGTGATTTCTCCACCGTCCGGCCTCCGTTTTGCTCATCGCCGGTCCCGTTGGGTTGCTCTCCCCACGATCTACAAATCTGTAAAAAATCACAGCCAACGGCCACCGCACGTGCCGCCGCCGGCGACGGTTGCCGGTGACCGCGGCGGCTCGCCGGAAATTACTGTTCCGATGAGTACCCAGTTTTCCGGCCGGCTTCAGTCCACTGTGTTCGACCTCCTGAACCCGAATCCGGCATCCGTTTCCGCTAATTCGCGACGGTTTGGGAGGATTGCGGAGCCGAAACCCGAAAAGCTTTCCGGCGAGATTCCGACCCCGTCGGGTCCGATCACCGGAAAGTAAGACCGAATCCGTGATCCTTCGATTCGGTATATAACTCATAACCTTTAGATATCGCTTGGTGTTCGCTCCCCGAGTACCCATTTGGGAATTACCTGAATAAAATGTTAATACTTTTGGTTGGTACTCTGTGGTTGTTTAGGTGCGCGTACGAGTGGCGGAGTTGATCCCGAGGAGGATCTTAGTTGATTTGCGTGCTCAAAGTGAGTGACCCACCTTCAAAAATTATTTTGGGCAATTAATTATGTTTAATTGGTATTTAAATTATGCTCATGTAATGTGGTTTAATTATGGTTTTACTGTGGTTTAATTTATTTATTATGCATGAGCAAAGTGTATTTCGGTAGTATTTGTATGTGGTTTCAGTATTAATTTTTCGGGCATAATTGGGTTAAATATTTTATGAAAATATTTGTTTAAATTTTATAAATTATGCCCGCGGTATTTTTATGGTTGCATCTCGTACTTCGAGAAAATTGTGGTTTGTTGGTTATCAATGTTTCATACCGGGTTATTGAATAAAAATATGTGGGATGGTAAGTGTGAGAATTAAATGTATTTCCCACGGTGGTTTTTGGAAAAACGGTACGGTTTGTTAATAATGTTTATTTTTAGACGCACTCATACAGTATTGGTGTTCTGGTGTATGGTGTATGGACACGTGGTAGCACGCAGTTATTATGTGGTTTAGCGTGCGGTTATTACTTCACCCGTGAGTTGCCATTGGACCGTGGGCAGGCAAGTTTGTTATTGGCCACAGCCGCCCCCCTCCTTGGCCGGGTTGATGGTTTTAGCAGTGGTACTGTCGGGATGCCGAAGTGACCGTTGCAGGTTTCTCTCTTTAACCCCCCCGCCAGTCGGTGCTCGGGACGCTGGGTATCGGAGGGCATCACCGGTATATGGTGTGGTGCGTCGGTGTAAATTGCAAATAATGTTTTAAACCCCAAAGGTGTTCAAAATTATTTACTATAATTTATTACATTTTAATTATATATTGGGGTATGTATTTATTTAATTATTGTTATCAAATGGTTTAATCCCTTGGTTTTCGGGAGCTATGTACATTGGGTTTTGCGAAAAGGTTTTAAAAAGGGAACATTTCAAACAGAGTGATTGGTGAGAGTTTTGAGGGAAATTATTATTTTCCAACAGTTATTACTATTATTTATTAATTGTTGGTATTTGTTCTATTCCTTAATTGCTATTAATATTATTTTATTATCACTAAAGGTGTTCAGTAGTTAGGGTCACTCACTGAGATGATTAGCATCTCACACTCTTAAATTCCGTTCCCTTAGGTGCAAGTGGTGGTAGACGTTCTTCCGGAGCGAACCAAGTTTTCCGCTGCTGTTGTGTTTCGAGAAGTATCTTTGTACTCTTTCATTTCAGTGTATTATTTCTTTCAGCCTTGTTGTATTCTGTTGTTTAGCACTTCTTAAAGCTCTGTATACTATTGGGATACTTCTGTTTTTATTTATGCACTGGACTGTTGTTGTTTTTGAGAAGTGCTGAAATTTGTGGAACCAACTTGTAGTTCGTGGGAGGAATAAGGGGATGTTTATAGAAGTGTGTTTTCAGTGCAGGTAAATTTGTGGTTAGTCCTACCCTTAGGGGAGGTGTTGCCGGATTTTCCGTTGGAAGGTTCGGTGGTATTTCCTTGGGATCAGGGCTTGTCTAGGGTTCCGGGGAAGGAATTCTGGACGGGTCCTGACACACAAGAATGCGAGAGGATTTTGTTTAGTTTGTAAATTAGGTAAATTGTTTCAAAAAAATTACTGTAGTGCCAAGGCAGAAGACTTTCAACATTGCTTTGAAATTTTATTAATTTAATATTTGATTATTCAAATATTATTTTAATTATAGGAAAAAAAAATTCAAATATTCAAATATTGAAGAAGAATGTATTGTCCTACATGATTTAGAAGTGAAAGAGCTTTGGATGTTCATAAGTATAAATGAGACTTGTTAAAGAAATCAAAATAAAAAAAAATCCCATATCAAAAACACAAGAAGCATTTTGAGAAACTACTCACTAATATATTGAAGCTGCTTCACTAACATTTGAAATAATGTCACGCTTTTTGCATAACTACAAACCAAAAGGACTAGCTGGTTAATTTTCAATAGAATTTATTATTAGTACTTGTTTGACAGGGTTCTTTTTTTTATCAAAAGTTCTACTTGAAGGTCAAAAACTCTGTTGTTAAAAAAATAAAAGTGTTTGGCAATAGTTAACAAGCACTTGTTAACAAAAAAATAGTTTTTTTTAAGCTATTTTATATAAACCTAAATTTTTTGCTTTTTTAAGAAAACCCATTTTTCTTAATTTTTATGGAAACCTAATGAGCATTTAATATAGCTTAATGAGCATTTGATGTAGTCTTTTTATTTATTTATTTATAATCAAACACATATTAACTTTTTAATAAAATTTTTTTTTCAAAAGATCTATTATACAAAATTTTACATGCTAAAACTCTATTTTTATCCACTATAACAAACAGACCCTTAGTCTAGTATTGTTAGTTGTTGTCAATTAGAATTTCATTTGTAAAAGTTCTTTATTTTATTTGTAAAAGTCCTTTTGTGTTCTTTGATTCAAATTCAAAGGCAAGTGCAATTATGACTTATTAATTATTATATTCTCTATAATTAGTAACAATTATTTAAATTAATATTTATTTATTTGATGCATACTTTTTTCAATTTTGATTTATTTGGTGCATACTTTTCCTTTTTTTAAACTCCAACATTTTTCAAATGGCTCACTCCACTTGCAACAGGAATCGCATAAAAATGTTCACAATAAGTATGCCAAACCATCGTTTGACGATAAAGGCAGAAACTCTACAATGCTTGACAAAGGGCCCATAAAAGCGCATTATTCAGGCTGTGAAGGTCACACGGGCTATGAGGCCGATTAAGCAAAGGAATTGTTGGGGAAGGCCCTATCGGTAAGCGGAAAAGTAGCCCCACCGCAAGCTTATTCATAAGCTCAAGATAGCCAAGATGGATGGAGTAGGGTTAGTCTACGACAAACCAGACCGATCTCCGTTTTCCTGCTGACAAGGAAGAAGGCCTCAAACTTAAGGTTTTATAAAGGGATTTAACTGTATGCGAAATAACTATCAGCTCAAGCCCAGAAAAATAAAAATATAAATGGATGGTAACAGATTAACGACTATAGATCCAAGTATCTTTAAAATCAAATATATTTGTGAGTCTTTAATGTGTTTAATTCCATCCGGGTTTCTGATAATTGTGATGGCAATTACTTGATTAATTGATTGATGATTGTGGGTGGGATTGGATAGTTCTTCTTTATGAAGCTTTGCAAGTCAAGGAATATTTTTAAGTAGAGATCATGAAATTCAACAAGAATGGTCTTTGAAGATTTAAGCATTTTTGGTTGGAAGTTGGAACCCAATAGTCTTCGACAGAATTTCTTTTGATCCAATTGTACCTAGTTTGCAACGGATTAGAGACCCACAAGTATATTTGATTTATAGATACTTGGATCTGTTCATAGTCTTTTTCTATCATTTATATTTATACTTTTTTTTCTTTTTTGCATGAACTGATTTTATTTTGGATCCAGTAAAATCCCATTTTTAAATCTTGAGGCCTTCTTCCTTTTCCTCCATTAATAACTTGTGCTTTTCCTTCAAAGTGACTATGGCCGCGGTTTGTCGCTGTTAATTTCCTTCATATGAACACACAAAAGCCAAGATAAATAAGGCTTTAATAATTATGTTAAAACCATGTGTTATTAAATAATTTAGCATAAAAATGATCATTATATTAAATAAAATTGAAAAAAATTGTTGAAATTGAAAAGGTAAGCATAAACAAACACTTAAAAATCAAGTATAGGATTTTGGTATATAGGAATTAATCCGTTGGCTGTATTCTTTTCTTATATCATATGCACATATATATGCTATTTTCTTTAAAGAAAATAGTATCTAATTCCACCAATATTTACCTTTCAGTTTTTATTTTTACCAAGTTATTTGGTTGGTTTCCACTTTGTAGTGATCGTGGATCATTGGTGGTCGAAAGGAATAACACAAACTATTATTGTCATTACAAAAATTGAAAAAAATAGTGGGAACCAAAAAATAATTGGTTTCTGGCTTTCTGCATCCATTTTCACATGTAACTAAAGTACAGGACATGACTCACATGGAATAAGAAAAAAATAACATGTTTTTTTATTTTTATTATTACTATTTATCTTTAATTTTTCGGCTTCCAGCAAATTGGGGCCTTTTTTTTTTTAGTGAAAAGAAAAGCAGCGAAAAAACCAAAAAAGAATAAGGAGCGGAAGCTCCTTTGTGATACTGATGATTTTACTCCTCAGTGTAAAGTAATTATAAACTTCTTCATCGACAAGGTAGACCCCAAAAGAAAATAAAAATAAAAAAAAATGTAAATCAGACGGTTATTATTAAAAAAATATAAATCCGACAGTGTAAAATGAAACTTAAAACACCTAGCGTATGGCAGGCACCATTCATGAGTCATATCCCCATGAACTAAATGATGGGTCAATTGTAGACATTATTACCATTTTCAACGACAAATTTCTGATATTTTATTGTTGTTATTTTTAAAATTTAATGTCGATATACGTTTTTTAATAGTAAATGTCACTGTCCATGTGAAAATGCATTAGTTTTCTAACGATACATTCTCAAAAATAATATAATCAAATAATAATGAAATTGACAAAGAGGATTAGCTCTAATGGTTAAGCATTCTATTTGTACCTATGAAAATACAAGTTCGAATCATGGAAAGGAAAAAATTTTGGATAAATTGTAATTTAGATAAATTGTTCAAAAAAAATAATAATAATGAAATTCACTTTTATTAATTAAGAAGCAAAATTTATAATAATTTAAATATTAAATTAAAAAATGTTAAATAGTGGTCGACTCATAAACTTTATTATAGTGAAATTTACTATTAAGTTAAATTTTGATAATTAACTGTTATCAAATTTTGTAATGTGTCATTGTACCGGATGTATATCAAAATTTGGCATTACAATGTCAATATGAATGCCATTAGAGATGCTGAATGTTTTGTTTTGTTTTGTTTTTTTTTTTTAAATAAACTTATCCAATTGTTAATTTATTTTTTTGGGGTAAATTCCAAAGTATTAACTTATGAATATATATATATATATATATATATATATTATATCATATTATATTTCATTTTGTTATTAGTTAGTCTATGAATATATATTGAACCTGGATTTAACAACAAATAAAACACTATTATTATTTTTATCTTTTTAGATTAAAATAAAAAATTCAAATTCAGGAGTACATACGAAACTGGCCCTATTAATCAAAGGAATTCGTGCTAAAGCCCTAGTTGTAAGCAAACAAGGAAAAGTAGCCCCATCCCAAGCTTACTCATAAGCTCAAGATAGCCAAGATGGATGTAGTAGGGCTCGTCTAAGACAAGATAGATCCATCTCCATTCTCCTGCTGAAAAGCAAGATGGCTCAACCTTAAGGTTTAAAATTGGGATTTAACCTTTAACGGTATGCGCAATAACTATCAGTTCAAGCCCAAAATAATAATAATAATAATAAAAATATAAATGGATAGTAACAGATTATGAACTATAGATCCAAGTATCTTCAAAATGAAATATACTTGTGAATCTCTAGTGTGTTTAATTAATCCCTTGGCTGTATTCTTTTCTTATATCACATGCTTATATATGCTATTTTCTTTAAAGAAAATAGTATCTGGTTCCACCAACATTTACCTTTCAGTTTTTATTTTTATTTTTTTACCAATTTATTTGGTTGGTTTTCCACTTTATAGTGATCGTCGATCACCGGTGGTCGAAAGGAATAAAACAAACTATTATTGTCATAAAAAAAGTTGAAAAAAGAAAAAAGAAAAAAAAATTCAAAGTGGGAACCAACAAATAATTGGCTTCTGGATTTCTGCATCCATTTTCACATGTAACTAAAGTAATGGACATGACTCACGTGGAATAAGAAAAAATAGCATGTTTTTTATTTTTATTATTACTATTTATCATTATTTTTGGGGCTTCCAGCAAAGCGGGGCCTGATTTTTTTTAGTCAAAAGAAAAGCAGCAAAATAACCAAAAAAGAAAAAGAAACGGAAGCTCCTCTACAATATTGATGATTTTGCTCAGTGTAAAGTAATTATAAACTTCTTCGTCAACAAGGTAGACCCCAAAACAAAAAATAAAAAATATAAAAATAAAAAGTAAATCAGACTGTTATTATTAAAAAAAAATTGGATCTGACTGTGTAAAATGAAACGCAAAAAATACTCTTAGCTTATGGCAGGCACCGCTCATAAGTCATCGCACTGTGAACTAAATGATGGGCCAATTATAGAGATTCATAGTATCTCCAATAAAAATTTATTTTATTATTGTTACTTTTAAAATTTAATATTGATATATATTTTTTAATAACAAATGTCACTATCAATATTAAAACACATTGGTTTTTGAATGGTATATACTGAAAAAAAATAATATGGTAAAAATAATAATAAAATTCACTTTTAACTAAAAAGCAAAATTTGTAATAATTTAAATATAATATTAAATAATGGTGGGCCTCATAAAATTTAGTATGGTGGAATTCACTATTAAAATTTGACAATCAGCAATTATCAAATTTTGTAATGTATTATTAGAAAGGACTTATATATCAAAATTTGGCATTAGAATGACAACATGAATGTCATTAGAGATGCTGAATGTTTTGTTTTTGTTTTTTCTTCTTGGTAATAAACTTATCAAAATGTTAATATATATTTTTTTGGTAAATTTTAAAGTATTAACTTATGAATATGTATATATATATTATATCATATTATAATTATTTTGTTGTTAGTTAGTCTATGAATAAATATTAAACCTGGATCCAAAAATAAATAAAACATTACTATTATTTTTATTTTTTGATATTGAAATAAAAAATTCAAATTCAAATCATTATCTAAAAAGATAAATTAAATACTATCTTGAAATAAAATCTTGCTTCAAACTCAGGAGTACATACTAAACTGATCTTTAAATATTTTTAACTTTTTGCTTAAGTGGTCATTGGTTGTTTTGAAATGTTCTTGTCAGATAATCCTATAGTAAAAATAATTATTTCTTTGGATAATAATTCTATTTCGACTTTCCTATCTTTAATATATATATTTATATTTATAGAGTCTTTCTATGGTCCGAACCGACCGGACGAAAATGGTATGGTCAAAAAACTTGGGAAATTGCTCAGCCATCGGATTACAAGGAGTCTCGCGAACGGCTCAGATTACTTTTTGTCACACGTGAGAAATAATTGCGGGAAATTTTACATTCCTTTAATATTCCCGCTATTCATTTTCTGCCTCATGCGCACCATATTTTCACACAGATCTGGCCATTTAAAATTTTCCACCCATCATCATAAATTTTTCCACCAAACGGTGTAGCTAGGAGGCCCGACTTGACCATTTCAAAAATCCATTGACCATTTCAAAAATCCCAAATCCTTCTGAATCGGCCACCATTTCGAACGCCACACCACCGCCGTCGGTACCATACTCAGGGTTAAAGGTTAGTATTTCATTTCCTGTATCGTAATCATTAAGTTTAATCCGTTAAATTTAAAGATAAAATTTTTAAATTATGACAATGTGTATAAATGAATTTCTTTTTGTTTCCCATTTAGAAAAATAAAGGGGAAAGAAACATGGACAGAGGAGAGGAGGAAGCTCCAATTGTGGGAAGCCAAGGTTTCACCTGTTTTATACATGTTCATCTATTAATTTTGATTGCTTCTATCCTTTTCTGTGAGCTTCATTTTTGTAAAATCTATGCTTCCATCCCTTCCTTGTGGCATTAATGATTAATAGCATGTTGTATAAATTATAAGTAGTCAGTAAATGTAATTTGAAAGTGGATTGAAATGTATTATATGGAAATTAATAATAATCATATGTTGATTTATTATCTCAGATGGCAACGTGAATGATTTACAGTACGAAGCAAATAATCATCATGCTAGTGATGTAGAAATATCCCTGCTGTCATGCTCTAATGACGTTGATGATGTTTACATTCCCCAAGTATTGGAAAACTTAAAACCAACGGTTGGACAAGAGTTTCTATTGATAGATGAGACACTTTAATTTTACATTAAGTATTCAAAAGAGGCGGGATTTAGTGTTCGTAGCAATTCTAGTAAGAGACATAAAGGTACCAATGAAGTTATAAGGAAAGAATTTGTTTGTTATAAAAAAGGAGAATCTTCTAAAAAGGGCGGTAAGAAAAAAAAGGTATCGGGGGATAACAAGAGATAATTGTAAGGCAAAATTAGCTGTGGTTATGTCCAAAATGGGAAAATATGTCATTAGTGTATTTGTTGAAGAGCACAGTCATCCATTATCAAGCCCTAAAAAAGTACATTTATTGAGATCACATCGTAATGTATCTGAAGCCAAAAAATCATTAACACAGTAGTTTTCAGTAGCAAACATGCCAACTCACCAACAAATAAGTATTCTTGAATTTGAAGCTGAGGGTATATAGAATATTGGGTGTACGAAGAAGGATATTTATAGCTATGAAGCTAAGTTGCATAATGAAATGCAGGACAAGATTCGAAACTATTGAAGGAATATTTCCTAATAGAGCAAGAAAGGGATCCATCATTTATGTTTGAAATAGATGCATATGATGAATGTAAATTGAAGCGTTTTTTTTGGTCTAATTCAGTTTATAGAAGAGCTTATGGATGTTTTGGTGATGTAGTGGTATTTGATACAACTTACAACATTAATCAGTATGGTATGATATCTGCGCCTTTAGTTGAGGTTAACAATCATGGTCAAACAGTGATATTCGTATGTACATTCTTAAGCGATGAAAGAACTAAATCTTTTGTTTGGTTATTTGAGCTATTAAAGAAGAGCATGCTTGCAAACACCCCAAAGATGATTATTACCAATCAAGATCTTGCAATGACAGAGGCTGTAGCTAAAAGCTTACCAAATACATTCCATAGATATTGTAGTTGGCACATACTTGAGAAGTTTTTTATATATTTAAATGCAATCACTTATAGGGATTTTTACAAGGAGTTCAAACACTGCATTTGGGAATCAAAATGTGTAACATCCCGTCCCGAAGTGCATCGAAAATTTCTCAAATTTGACCGTCGTTGACCGAGAAGGGGTCAAATGTTGACTTTTTGCTCCTGATGGAATTTCACATAGACCGAGGTACCGTTAAAAAGTACACGTTGTTACGAGTTCATAGACTAGTAGCATGTCGCAAACGGAGCTACGGTTTGAAAGTTATGAGCAAAAAAAGTTGAGGTTTAAACTGTCCAAGGGATGCTGGAGTTGACTTTTTGTTCATGCAAAGTTGAGCTTTGACTCATGCATGGTTGTGAAGTACTCGTCGATATGAGTTCGTAGACTAGCTGTATGTCCGATTTGGACATGTGGTTTGAAAGTTATGGACCTGTAGAGTTTTTCAAATACAGTATTATTTTAATATTATTTTTAAATATGTGAACAGTGTCCCACGTATAACTTAATAAAGGGTGCCATGTGTCACAATAGTGAGATGCCACATGTCAACCATGATTAAATACCATATTATTTTATTATTATTCTATACAATAATATTATTTTACTATTATTTAATTATTTTCTTTTATTTTCTTTTCTTTCTTTCTTTTTTCCTTCCCCCACGGGCCCCTCCCTCTTTCTTTCTTCTTCTTCTTCCTTCTTCCCCTTCTTTCTTCATTTTCTCTTTCCCATCAATATCTCTCTCCCTGCTACATCTTTTTTAGCCACCGGATGGCCACACGTGCTAGCCAGGGAAGAAGCCCATTTCTGGGTGACGCCAACCTCCAATTTTCCCGGCCAAATGCCACCAGACGCACCCAGATCGGGCCGGTGAAGTCGGCGGTGGTGGGTTTGAGTTTTCCAGCAATTCTCACCGTTTCCGGCCAGCCCAGTCCGATCTTCCACCCCTTTCCCCTTATTTTGGGTCTTCTGAGTTCAAAGATGAATTGTTTAAATTAGAAGTGGTTCGTGAGTTATGAGGAAGTGAAGTTCGGCCGGTACTTCCCGGGCAAATTCCGACCACCACGGGCGGAATTAGGGTCAATGGAGGCCGATAATACGATCCTCATTCCATGAGCTTCATTTCAGTATATTACTCACAAATTTTGGTTAACGTTTGTGTTAAACCTCCCAGGTATCGGATATTATTTACCCGAATAAAATATTAATTTATTTGAGTATTATAATATTGTTGTTCTAGGAGCACGCGTGCATCGTGGAATTGATCCTATGGAGGATCTTGGGTTAATTGCGTGCTTGAGGTGAGTAACTGTAACAGTCCAGTCCACCCGTATGCGATATTGTCCGCTTTGGGCCCAGCCCGCACAGTTTTGTCAAAACGCGTCGCAAGGGAAAGGTATCCACACCTTCTTTTAAGGCATGCTTTGTTCCCCTTTCCAACTGATGTGGGATCTCACAATCCTCTCCCCTTGGGGCCCAGTGTCCTCACTGGCACACCAATCTGGGTATTGGCTCTGATACCATCTGTAACAGCCCAGTCCACCCGCATGAGATATTGTCCGCTTTGGGCCCAGCCCGCACGGTTTTGTCAAAACGCGTCGCAAGGGAAAGGTATCCACACCCTCTTTTAAGGCATGCTTCGTTCTCATTTCCAACCGATGTGGGATCTCACAGTGACCCACCTTCAAAAATTAATTTCGGGTGTCAAATTAATTATATTTCGTTATATTTTAATATTTGGATGTTTATATTATATTAATTATGTGATAACTTGCAAATTAAATTTTGATGCTAATATTTGGACAATTTGAAATGTGTATATGTGTGTGCACCGAAGCATATTTCGATTTTGATAAATTATGGAAATTCATTTTATGAAAATTTTATATTTAAAGAAATTATGATTTTAACATTATTGATTTATTGTTAAAATTATTATGAGTTTATTTCAAGCAATAAAAATGCATATATATGGATTTACGAATTTTGGAATTTTTATGTGATTTAATTATATTTTGAATTTTGAGGAATTGAAGGAATATTTATTTTAAATTATTGATAAATTTCACTGATGGATTTATTATGTGTTTGAAATGTATATTTATGAGAATTTTGATTATTGGTGGATTGGCATGATAAAGGAAGTTTCCGAATTAGAATCAAGGTACGTAAGTTACCGAAAAGTGGAAGCGGGAAGTAGAAATGTTAGCACACCTTTTACTGGTACGAGAGTGGTTCTCATTGAGACAAGTCGGTCGAGCTGTTCGTAAAGCATATCATGAGACTACACCGAGTATCAATCACCATCACGACTATTTGAGATTTGAGCTTTACTTCAAGACTATGATGAAGGTTAACAGATACACTTGGAGCTAGAGTTAACTACTGCATTGCCTTCCACCACAGGTCATTGGACAAGCGAAGTGCAGAATTTATACTTTGGAAGTTATGCTGAGACCGTGCATTATGTAATGTCGAATGAAGTGGGAATAAGCAATTATCGTTGATAAGGTCCGTTGTAATAGTAGCTACCAAGCGAGCATCGAGGTGTCTTCGTATGAGATTCTATATGGAAGGCAGTGTCGAACTCCACAGTGTTGAAGTGAAGTGGGTGAGGAGAAGTACCATACGACGACCAATGTGAATAGGATGCGAACACCTACGGATGACTATGAATAAGGTGAAGTCAGGACCGACAAATGAGTTAAGTCAATGTGCATGGAAAAAGACCCTGAACTTGAAGTCCGAGATTGAGTTTCCTTGGAATTTTCTTCGTAGAAGAGAGTCGTACGCTTTCGCTAACAAGAAAACCAAGTTCTTGTTACATTGGTTCTACAGCATTATCGGAAGAATTGGTTTGTGGCATGCAAATTAGTATTTTCGGGACTGTCAGGACCCATCCAAGATTCCTCGTCGGAATCCTAGACAAGTCCTAATCCCAGGGAAACCCTACCGGACCTCCCAATGGAAAATCCAGCAGAACCTTCCCTAAGGGTTGGACTTATCACAAATTTTTCCTGCACATAAAACACACTCCAATAAACACCACCTTATTCCTCCCACCTTACTACAATTTGTTTCCACAAATTTACAGCACTCCAAAATAATAACAGGGAATCAGTAAGCAATTAAACAAATATCTGTCCAATCCGTATATAGAGCATTATACAAATAAATATGAAATTAATACAATGACAGATGAAGCAATACAAGATGAAGAGGAAAAAGGGAGGAAAAGCTTCTCTTGGACTTTCAGCAATGAACTGAGCATCGAGTTCGCCCCCGGACAATCAACGTCGACTAACCTGGACCTAAGGGAACGGAATTTAAAAACATGAAATGCTAATCATCTCAGTGAGTAACCCAATCTACTATACAATAATAATAATAATAATAAGAGGGTAAATAACTTAATTAATTGATTAATAAGAAATAAGTAAATAAATAATAGGTAGTTTAAAATAATATTTTCCCTCAAAACCCTCACGATCCACTCAGTTGGAAAAGTTTCCCTTTTTTAAAACGTTTTACAAAACCCGCTATTTGTATGCCCCGAATGTAACAGCCCAATACCACCCACATCAAGATATTGTCCTTTTTGGCCCAGGGTTCACTCCCTCTCTCCCCCCTGGCCTCAAGGTTTTGTCAAAACGCGTCTTGAAGGGAAAGGTATCCACACGCTTATAAGCCATGCTTCGTTCCCCTTTCCAACCGATGTGGGATGTTACAATCCTCCCCCCTTGGGGCCCAGCGTCCTTGCTGGCACACCGATCCGGGTCCGGCTCTGATACCACTGTAACAGCCCAGTACCACCCGCATCAAGATATTGTCCTCTTTGGCCCAGGGTTCACTCCCTCTCTCCCCCCTGGCCTCAAGGTTTTGTCAAAATGCGTCTTGAAGGGAAATGTATCCACCAACTTATAAGCCATGCTTTGTTCCCCTTTCCAACCGATGTGGGATGTTACAATCCTCCCCTCTTGGGGCCCAGCATCCTTGCTGGCACACCGATTTGGGTCCGGCTCTGATACCACTGTAACAGCCCAGTACCACCCGCATCAAGATATTGTCCTCTTTGGCCCAGGGTTCACTCCCTCTCTCACCCCTGGCCTCAAGGTTTTGTCAAAATACGTCTTGAAGGGAAAGGTATCCACACACTTATAAGCCATGCTTCATTCCCTTTTCCAACCGATGTGGGATGTTACACCGAAAACCAAGGAAAACAATTAGTCAATAGTTTTCTAATAAAATACGATAATTCAAGAATCCAAATTTATAATGAAATAAATTGAAATAAAAATAAGTTATAACAATTACTAAATAATTAATGCATGTCATAACAATTAATACCGAAATATTAATAAAACTCACATTAAAACAATTCACAGAATAATTAAGTAATTAAAATAAATCAATTTATTGAACAGTTAAGCAAAGTAAAAATTAAATCAAATTAAAACCTCCATTTGAAATAATTAATAAAAACAACATTAAATATATTCTTAATTTAAATATAATTTCAAAATATTAGATTTGAAATTCATGTTCTGAGAAACATTTGATACACCCACTATATACCAATGGCGCCAACAGTACCCACCGTCCCAAGGTACAGCCAGACAGGAGGTTAAAGAGAGAAACCGGCATACGGTCGCATGGCGTCCCACCGTGCCGCTACTAACAGGCGTCCGGCCATGGAGGGGCGGCCTACCCTCATCTGATGGCAACCATAGGACAACCCCATAATCACCTGTGCACTACTCACACCCACCTGCGCGCTAATCATATCCATGTGCGCACTAATCACATCCATATACATAGAACACCAGTACGTGTATGGTGCATCTAAAAACTCGTAAATCATAAATCAATATTTTTCAAAATCTCAAAATTTCATAAATATCATCAGGTTTATTCCATCCAATTAAACCCGTAATTTTCCATATTCTTTTTTAAATCATCATTATAAATCTAGCAAGTTCAAATTCATTAATTTGAATATACAAATTTTTCAATGGCATAAGGTCAAGCCATTAATATTTTAATGCATAAATATTTCTGAAACATAATAATTTAAATCCATATTTTTCTCAAATTCTCAAAAATCAATTTAAATCAATAATATGAAAACCAAATAAATTCCATATATAAATAATTCATATAATTGTGAACAATAATTGAATAATAACCATAGCGATAATTAACATAAATCAAAACCACAATTTCTTTAAATTCCCAAATATATTCTTTTGGCACCAAAACATATATTAAAAATATTATAAATTGGCAATACAATTCTAGATAGAAATTCTCATAATATCGAACACATAAACATATTTTTGAAATATTCAATTATGAAATATTCCAACAAATTAATTTAATAATTAATAATTTCAATTTCAATTCCATAAAATTCTTTAGATCAAAATATTTCTTAATATATAAATATTTTGATTCACTCAATTGAGCCTCAATTTTCCAAATATAAATATACTAAATATTTATCACATAGAATATCAATTTCAAATATTAAATTGATACAAAATATTCACAAATTTTATTCCCGAAATTAATTTGAAGGTGGGTCACTCACTTTGAGCACGCAATTAACCCAAGATCCTCCATGGGATCAATTCCACGAAGCACATGTGCTCCTAGAACAATAATATTATACAACTCAAATAAATTAATATTTTATTCGGATAAATAATACTCGGTACCCCGGGGGTTTAACACAAACGTTAACCAAAATTTGTGATTAATATACCAAAATGAAGCTTATGGAACGAGGATCGCATTATCGGCCTCCATTGACCCCAATTCCGCCATTGGTGGTCGGAATTTGCTCGGGAAGTACCGGCCGAACTTCACCTCCTCATAACGTACGAACCACTTCGAATTTAAACAATTGGAGACCATATTTGAACTCAAAAGACTCAAAATAGGGGGAAAGGGGTGGAAGATCGAACTGGGTTAGCCGAAAACAACGAGAATCGTTGGAAAACTCAAACCCACCACCGCCGACTTCACCGGCCCAATCTGGGTGAAGAAGAACGAAGAAAGATTCAGGATTTTCAGAGAGAAAGCTTTTCGATTTTTAGTATGATTCTTAAGACAAAAAGATTAAATTTTGTTTTTTGGGGTTGGAAAAAAAAATAATACCTGTCAAAAACCCATCAATCTAAAAACTTCCAAACACGAGCTAGAAACTCCAAATTCAGCAACCCAAAAGATGCAAAAGCTGAAATTTGTACAGTTCTTGTTTCTAAGTGTGATCAGACAAAAAGAGAAAGAGAGAAATAGGGAGAGAAGGGGAGACGGGGGCGATTGAAATCATCCATGGAAAATTAATTGACAGGAGTGAAATTGGTTGGCTGCCATGAAGTCAGGTGTGAGAAAGAGAGAGAGAGAGAGAAAGAGATGGTGCAGACTAATAAAGGGGTTGGATATATGAGGAGGAGAAGCACGTGAGAGAGCTTTGGGAGGAGAAGAGGAAGGTGTAATCTCAACCATTCGTTTTCATCCAAGGGCTATATTTTTATGCACGTTTTGGGACCGCATATGGTAGTATCAGGTCGGTCCTGATTGTAGACTTTCTCTCTCTCTCTCTCTCTCTATATATATATATATATATATATATGTATATAAAAGGGAAAAACGCACCGTTTTATTAAAAGGGTGTTAAAAACTGGCCTATAGCAATTTCTGTTAGGTGCTTTTTCTTGTTTTGTTTTTTTGTTTTTTTTTTTTTTTTAAATCAACGACAGCCGCTCTCTCATATATATTTTATGAAAATATATATAAAGCTTAGTACGAAAATATATATAAAGCTTAGGACTTGACATTATCAATAGTTAGAAAATATCAATCTATTTTCCCAAGATTTCACCAAAAATTTTAAAAACTATCGCTTAGGACCTTGAAATTAACAATAGTTAGAAAAACATTTATTTCATATTCGTTTTTTTAATCATTTTATTGATAGCAATATTATTATAAGATGAAAAGTATGGGCCGATTTTACGCACCTTTCACGTAAATGCAGATTCATCCCCCCAAAAAAAAAATAATTAATGTAAATGCGGTAAAAAATGAATTTCATCATTAAAAAAAAAAGTTAATAAAATAACCACATCCCTCTCCTAAACAATTATGTATAGGTTCTATAGCACTACATTATAATATATATCACTGTTCATTTAATTGTTACAAACATCTAAGATAATATAATAACATTTTTAAAAAAAAAAAAAAGATAATATAATAATTCCAGATTTTATTCTAATATCTCAAATCCATTTTCAGTTTAGAATTATGAATTCACAATCTTCCAAATATTTTGAATCTACAATTTTCTAAAAGTAAATATAAATGTTTAGCAATTAAACTAACTATAATATAATAAAGATAAATTGGCCAATTTAACATCTATATTCAAAAATAAATAAATAATGAATTGATGTTTAAGTTCTTAAGAAGTGCATAATTTAAACGAATTCGTGATCATGGATTCATAAATGCAAATATAATCATAACATTGCTTATGCATATACAGCGTTGTCATCTATAGTTTTAAAATGTAAATCAAATCGCAATGCAAGTTGGGAAAATGTGTCCTCTTTTTTCTTAATCAAATTGCCAAGCATTTCTGATTGATTTTTTCACATGAAAAACTTAAATTATTATTAGGAATACTGATAGTGTTGCATTCCTAATTATATCCAATTTTGCATATTGTATTATAAATAATTTTTTTTTTTAGTATTTTATGTTTTGAACTAGCGAATACAGTTAAATATAATATGTGATAGATGTATTTTTTTATCCATTACTAACATGTAATAGTGTAGACAATTTCTTCTTGAATACACAGGACCTTTCAATTAATTTCTACGTGACAGATCTGCATATGGGCATACCAGATCACAAAAAAAACAAAAAACTTAATCTGAAAAACATTTTAAAATCTTACAGTTTCTATTTTTCTCTGAAAGTGTTTGATTTTATCATTAAAATTCTCAATCTCTAAAAAATAACATATAAAATTTTATATGACTGAACTTTAGTAAACGATGTATTTATAGACTACTAATCCTAATTCTCGTAAGATTTCATAACATCTTGGACCAAATTAATATCGTTTTTGTATCTTAACAATCAGTTAAATTGGCTCTATCATTTAATAAGGTAGTTTGAAAATTCTACAGTCTATTATTAATTAAAGCTTATGATCAATGGATTAACATGCTCCAAAATCATACTAACCAAAATTTTTTACTGTGGTGGTAACATGCTCCATGAGCAAGCTAACCAAAAATCTGCACTGTGGTGGTTCGTTTTGCATTTATTTAATCAAAAAGTTGACAGAAATAGCGCGTGATTATCGCTTGAGTTTAGCACAAAGTGCAAGTTCGAGGACTGGTCCTGTCATAAGGAAAGTTAGCGGATTTGCTGGTCTGGGAATTTGGTGCCGCCTCGTTTTCATTGTGAAATATGTTGTTTTCGTGATTGGATTGTGGCTTTTCAATGGGTTTTCCAATGACATAGTCCCATGGAATCAGAAACCCAAAGAGAGAAGAAAAATGAAGTGAAGAATTAAAAATAAAGGTCAAAACTTCAAAGGGTGATTAAAAAATAAATAAAAAAAAGGGGAAAAGTGTACAAATTTAGACCATTAGGAGGGAGAAGACGAAGGGAGAAGATAAATTTAGTAATTAAAGCTGAAGAAAGAATTTTTAGACACAAAAAATAAAATAAAATACTCAGCACAGTCCATTTATCACAAAATGATCAGCTCATGAATTCCCTGAAATGCAATTCCAAGGGAAGTCTAAAGCAAAAGAGAAAAGCAAAATTATAGTTGAAGAAGAGAAGGAAATGATGGTGGGAAGCAATTGCAAGGGGAAAACCCAATAAAAATTCTCCAACGAGAAGGAAAGAGTGAGAGGTTTAAAAAAAAATAAAAATGAAAACAAAAATAAAGAAGAGAAGAGAAGTAAAAGCAAGGAAAAGATAATTAGCAGAGACCGCAAGGAAGAAACCAAGGGCCTCCTTTTTTCTGCTTTATATAAGCTTTTCTTTTTTGTTTTTGCTTTTGGTTTCGTGGCAATATCACTTTTAATCTTGGGGGAAGAGTCTGTTGGACTCACTCTGTTTGTTCTATTTCTTCTGCCTAATAAAATAAGTAATAATATAATATTTTTGTGGGGTGGAGATGACAGAAGAAGAGGGAATGTTGGAAAGAGTAAAGCAGAGCATAGTGGAAAGCTTCGGAGAGAGAACAGAGACAGTCAGATAATAAGCTCATTATGTTCTACTTTTTTCCCTGTAAAAATAACTGAAGAAATTGTTTGCAAAAACGCCCATTTTGCTTTCTGTACTAAAATTACGTGTTAATCGTGTGCTATTTCGGTTAAATTTTTTACAGAAAATGCAAAAGAATCTATGATGTAAGTTTTGAGTAATTCAAGATGTAAAATCTTAAGGAAAAAATATATATACGTATATGATACAAGCTACAATATCCAATAATTTGAAACGCAATAATGTCGATAATATTATTTTTGTTGCTGTTGTTGGTGAAAATTTTTTTCTTATTATTATTTATTGTTTTTGAAGATAATTCATTGACAACTACTTACGTCACTAGGTTTGTGTACTTTAAGTCAGTCTCCCAACGTAAAGAGAAGCATAAAAAATTATAAAACAAATACTTTAGTAGGACCGATATAGATTGGATTTTTTATTTTTTTTTTCTTTTGGCTAAAAGTAGAGGTTGGAAATCTTTAGACAATATTATCCTCGAATTTTAATCAAAATTCTGTCTCACGCATCTAGATCTTTTTTTTTATGCTCTTTATTCCGTCTCCATCTCTTTTTTTTTTTTTTTTTTTTTTTTTTTTGTGGGAATTAGTAGTCAAGAACAAACCGAAAGGGAGGGTTTCATTTTCATTATATAGCGGATTAGTGCTGATAAATTGCTAGTTAAGCTGATAACCACTCACTCACCGGAACTGACTATTCTTTCTGAAGATGAGTAGTGAACCTTCTCTCTTGCATTTTACTAAATTTAATTTTCTCCTCAGCTTCTTCCTTTGGCTGCTGAGTTCCCAACTGATCAAGTTTCAGGTTGTCGCTCAGACCTTGAATGATGATGATGGTACGTACTAATTGATATTTAGTTTTGATCATGGAATATAAATGAGTGTAATTACGTGTAGCTGTTGGATTATATATGTTTGACATAACGTATGATTCAACTGTTTTAAATAATTATATTCATTTATTTTTATACAAAAAACTAAAAAATCAAAAATATTTCTGTCTAAACTGGACGGCATGGTTATGATATTAAAAAATTAATGCTTTAAATTCAACGCTTAATGTACTTTAATTTTTTTTTTTGGGTAAAAAAATTTTTAGAGGTCAGCGACAATAAAATAATGTTTGCCGTGCATGCAGTGTCAGCTTCGGGCATAATAGCAGAAAAGTTGGATTTGAAACCACCACCACGTTTTGCGGACCAATATTGCAACAACACTGCCGCTGCTTATGAAGCGGGCGTGTATTGCGACTGCAGCTACAACAGTTCCACCCTTTGCCACATCGTTGCCATGTATATAATACATGCATGCATATAAATATTAGACATAGAGGGTCCCGTGGAAAATATGTATTCCAATTATAGTACCTGCTATAAGTGATACTTTAATAAATACTTTAAAACTGAAAATTCAATTGAAAAAGTTGAAACCTTTAACAAGTAGCATTTATTCATATCTAAATTTAATCGTTATTTTCAAAATAATTTTTGAAAATCCAAATCTATATAATACATATATATATATATATAGAGAGAGAGAGAGAGAGAAAGAGAGAGAAAGAGAGAGTATTTTTTAGTTTTTTCATTTATTTACCCAGTAACCCTTCGTTAATTAATTAGCATTTGATTATTCATCATTTTCCTTTTTGTCATGTACGCAGTTCGCTGAGCAATAGAGGCTTGACCGGAATAATTCCTGCTGAAGTGGCCAACCTTACGTATCTAGAAAGCCTGTACGTATATACCACATTGATTTCTTTTGGCTTCTTATAATATTAAATTATCAAAAGCAATATTGTTTGACTGAAGTTACAAATCTACTATTAAATTGTCATGTTTTGAAAGTACTAAGAATAATTGATGTTATCGAAATTTAAATTTAAGTTATATAAATATATTCTCAATTTTAAAATTGTCATTCCATATTAATCTGTATAAAAATTATTTATGATTATTAATTAAATATTTTATTAGTTTAGTTTTTCTCTAAAATAATTAATTTTTAAAAGAAAATTTTACATTTTATAACATTTAGTTTTGTTTCTTTCTATAACTACGACTTTATTTACTCGATGTTATAAACTTTTTTTGGGATAACTTTTGTTTTTGTTTCATTTCATGAACACCAATATGTTGTTTATAAACCACTATTTGGCATAACTTTCCTTTTATTCCTTATTATTTTCTAAGAAGAGATTATTATTACAGTCCTTTGGTTTGAAGAGTTTCTCTATTCC
This sequence comes from Ziziphus jujuba, assembly GCF_031755915.1. NCBI lineage: Eukaryota > Viridiplantae > Streptophyta > Magnoliopsida > Rosales > Rhamnaceae > Ziziphus > Ziziphus jujuba. The sequence goes on from NC_083379.1 coordinate 9,479,350, forward strand.
ATGGAAATTTCAAAAGATTTTTTACTTGGATCTTTATAATTTAAAATCTCTTTTGGAATCTTTTTTCTCTATGACCCTAATCGTGGAATTTTGTTTAAATCTTAGAATAGAATCTTCATGATTAAAAGTCTTTTTTGAAGAATCTTTGAAAATCTTTTAGGATCTTAGTCTTATGTCTTTCCTAATTTGCTTCGCATCTTAGTTTGGTGAAAATATTTCATATTTTTGGTTGTTTTCTTCATAAAAGGTCTCTTCCATCGATGTATAAGAAAATTCAAATTAAAGGTTTATTTGATTCATGAAATTTTACCATGTTTAAATTTAAATTTATTGTCACATGCTAAAAATATATAAACTATAAAATTTAACATTTAATTAATTTTTATCAAATTTGAACATTGGCTAAACCTTGATTTTAAGTAAATATTTTTACCAAATATATAAATAAAAATTATCAATTTTTTATTTTTTATTTTTATAAATAACTATTTACCTAAGTATGATTTGAAGACCTTAAACTATATTTTATATCTAACAATATACATAAGGTCAAATAAGGTTGATTTAGTTAGTATATCTTTTATATCAATATGTATAAAGTTGTAGATTCGGATTTTACTATATTTTACAAACTCTTATAGTCCTCCAAAACAATTTTAAAATTCAACTGTTGAAGTAATTTAATAACTAATAATACAGAGATTGATGGAAAAATATCATGATACTTTTGATAGGAAAATGACTAAATATAAATTTATATATGTTTATTGTATATAAAATATTGAGATGATGACTATAAAATATCATGAAAGAGTAATAAACTTGGAGAATTTAATTAATACCCATTTTTATATTAATTTTAAAAAAAAAGTAGTACCTATTTTTGAAGGTCCTCAATTAAAGATCTAGTCAAGCTTATATTTAATGTATTATCCAAATGTACATATATATAATAATTATATATTTCGTCGATCTGCAGCGATCTTTCTAACAACAAACTTTATGGTGGAATACCTGATGAGTTGGGAACTTTGACGTGTCTCTACATTATGTAAGTGCGTAATTTAGTATAAGAAAATTAAATTTATTGTTAAAGACGAAAATAAAATAATTAATTGATTGGAAAACTAAAATGCTGACGGAATTTTATGCACTTCCAGAGATCTTTCAAATAACCAATTGACTGGGGAAATTCCACGTAGTCTTGGGAATTTGAATCCTTATGTTTCGTAAGTCTTTTTAATGCTTTGTTAAATGTGAAATGTGTGAAAATAAAAAAAAAAGTAATAATAATGATAATAAATATGTTAAAAGATATACAACGATCCGTAATGTTGATAAAATATATCAAAATATAAGCTAAAAAATTTACAGTAAATCAAAAGGAATATAATGTACAAAAAAGACGTTGATGCAAAATTTTATTTTGTGGTTTTAGTAGAGCCTTTTTTTTAATTAATATTAATATTATTATTATTATTATTTTTAGTTTTGAGCATAAAATTTACAAAATTTAAATGTTTTTCTCCGCAATAGAAACTCTACACGGCTCTTTTTCCTATCTGGAAGCAGCGGTTTTCCCAGCAGTTTTGACGACAATGATACCCATCTATGTGCTGCTTTCAAATTGTACGTCTTTTTCAGTTTTTACGTTTGATTTTATTTGAATTTCTAATTTATGTTTTACTTTTAGGTAGTACTGAGGATACAGGTAAGTCTACAAAAAATTTACTAACATTGCATTGTAAAATAATGTGTTATTATTTTGTTAATTTAAATATAAATAAATGAACAATTTGTTATTATATTTTAAAAATGATGTAATTATATATAAATTAATAACATTTCTAAAGTCTTCTTAAATAACAAAAACTTTGTCGCAGGGATCTATCAATGAACGAACTAGAAGGGCCCATACCAGAATCCCTGGGAAACATAGAAGTGTAAGTCACTGAAGTCTATTCTATATACGTCAACTTCCTAAATTTCTTTTGTGATTGATCTGTAGCACGCTGTTACATGAACTTTTACTCGCAAACTGTCAAGCCTCTTTTGGGGTTAAAGGGATTGTGAGGGATCGGGCTTCCTGTTTGTTACGCTGCCCATATGGCCGTAAGGCCCATTACAAATAACTAATTGGTTTTTGATATTTAAATTGCAGTACTAGTATTACAAATAATTAAAGTATAAATTAAACTAATTATTGTAGGAGAGTGGTTGCTGGACAAAATTAAGAATATTACTAACTTTTCTTTGGAAAACCATCATATAAACTTTTAAATTTTCTTGTCTAACGGTTGATGGACATATAACTTTAATTAAAAACTTAATAAAAATTTTTTTAATGAAAAATTTTAATATATTGTAATTTAGTTAATGAACAACAATTATGAACCATTGGAGAAAATTAGCAGTATAAGGGACAACAAATTATTTATCAAATAATATAGCAAATGACATGATTATATATTAGTGATTGTAAAATTCATATAGCATAAACATGATAACAAATTAATTACAAATTGTTCGGTCATTTAATTTGCAAGTATTGAGTAAATAAATTTAGCAAACAATTTGATTTCTATAACATTGCTTAGATTGAATAATAGTAGAGGTATCAAAAAGTCTACCAATATACTTATAATTAAGTGATAAGTTGCCATTTTTTAAGTGATTGGTGAATAATGCTAGAGCATAAAAAATCTATTAAAATATTTATCAAATAATGAAATGTCAAACACTGCTTAGATTGAATAATACTAGAGGTATCAAAAAGTCTATCAATATGCTTATTAAGTGATAAGTTGCCATTTTTTAAGTGATTTGTGAATAATACTAGAGCATAAAAAGTCTATTAAAATATTTATCAAATAATGAAATGTCAAATATAACTTATATCTCCCCATATTTTATTTATTTGATTGTTCACTTATTCATATTTATGTTATATTAATTTTTCAACCAAAAAAATAATATCAATCAAAATGTCTACTAAGATTACAAAGTATTGAAGTGTAATGTTTTTAAATAGTTTGTATTTAGCTACACTTAGTGATCTAATTTTTCATTTATTCATAGTTAGGTTATCTTAATTTTTCAACCAAAAAATAATAATAGTCACATTGTCATATGATAAACATGTTGGCGAGATTTTTGGTACTTTTTTTTTCTTTCTATTTTTCAAAACTTATATATATTTTTAAAAAATACTATATATTTTCAGTAATTTAATTTAATTAATTTTACAAAGAAAAAAACTTAAAATAAAAGAGGAAAACACTGCCTTTCTCAACTTAAAATAAAAGAGGAAAACACTGCCTTTCTGTCAGGACCCGTCCAGAATTCCTCCTCCGGAACCCTAGACAGCCCTGATCCCAGGGAAATACCACCGAACCTTCCAACGGAAAATCCGGCAGCACCTCCCCTAAGGGATTTACTTACCACAAATTTACCTGCACTGAAAACACAAACTCAAAAATATCCCCTTATTCCTCCCACAAACTACAAATTGGTTCCACAAATTGCAGCACTTAAAAAAAAATAAATACAGTAATCCAGTGCAAAATAAATACAACAAGAGTGAAAGAAATATTACAACTGCAATAAAAGAATAACAGGGTACTGCCGAACTAAAACAGCGAGGAAGATCAAGTCCGCTCCGAGTGAACACCGACAACCTGGTACCTAGAGGAACGGAATTTAAGAGTGTGAGATGCTAATCATCTCAGTGAGCGACCCTACTACTATACCATATAATATCACAGTAATAAGTATAAATAATAATTATTTGGAAATAATATTTTCTCTCAAAACCCTTACAATTCACTCAGTTGGAAAGGTTCCCCTTTTAAAACAATTTCACAAAACCCTTTATCCATATTCCCCGAAAACCAAGACATCAATTAAATACCAGAAGCGGTAACAATTATATTTTTCATTAACATTTTATTTTTAAAACACAGTTTTGAAAATCATTTGATGCACCCACTATATACCAGTGGCGCCAACAGTACCCAGCGTCCCAAGGTACCGCCAGACAGGAGGTTATAGAAAGAAACCGGCATACGGTCGCGTGGCGTCCCACTGCGCCGCTGCTAACCTGGTGTCCCGGCCAAAGGGGGGTGGCCGCCCTCTCCGATGGCATCCCCAGAACACCCTCATAATATCAACCGCGCGCTACTCACACCCACCTGCGCGCTAATCATATCCGTGTGCACAATATCCATATCACATATACCATATCACATAATCAGAACACCAGTACGTGCACGGTGCATCTAAAAATCATAAAATCCACAATTTAAATTATAAAACAAATTTCACATTTTTCATAAACATAGCGGGCATAATCCATCCGCTTGAACCGGGAAATTCTCCACAATTTCCTTATAATTAATACCATAAATCCCATGATTTTCAAATCCACCAACTCCCAAATCCATCAATTCAAATATCCACATTTTTTCCAAGCATAAATAATTTCTCGAAATATCATAATCAAATCCCATAATATTTTATGGGCATATTTCATAAAAATTGAAATCACCAACATAACCAAATATTTTCCTTGAAATATTTGAAAATCAAATCGTACCCAATTTACCATTAAAACCACACCAATTTCAAAATCCTCAAATCCATAAAATAATTTCACATGGCATACTTTTATAAAATGCACATTTTCTTAAATCCAATAAATTCATAAATAATTCTACAATAAATCCAATAAATATTTGGCACATAGAAATTAAATTCCAAATATTTAATTCACACATAATATATTCATCAATTAAATTCCCCAAATTAATTTGAAGGTGGGTCACTCACCTTGTGCACGTATCTCAATCAAGATCCTCCGCAGGATCGACTCCGCTACTTGCACGTGCACCTAAAACATCCACAGTACCAAAACCACAAATATTAATATTTTATTCGGGTAATCCCCAACTGGGTACCCGGGGAGCGAACACCAAACGATAACTAAAATTTACGAATTATATACCGAATCGAAGCTCGAGTGATGCTAATCACAGATCCGGTCTTAATTTCCGATGATCGTACCCGACGGGGTTTGAATTTTATCGGGAAGCTTTTCGGGTTTCGGCTCCGCAATTCTCCCAAACCGTCGCGAATTGGTGGAAACGGAAGTCGGATTTGGGTTCAGGAGGTCGAACACTGCAGACTGGAGCTGGCCGGAAATTTTTGGGTTCTCGCCGGAACAGTAATTTCCGGCGGGCCGCCACGTCACCGGCAACCGTCGCCGGAACAGTAATTTCCGACGGTGGCCGTTTGCTGTGAAATTTTGCAGATTTGTAGATCGTGAGGAGAGCAATCCAACGGGACCGACGGTGAGCAAAACGGAGGTCGGACGGCGGAGAAATCACCGTTTGAAGATTTTCGACCCCTCGCCGGAAAACGCTCCGATCCCGGCGCGTCGGTGGTCCGATGGCCGTGATTTTTGGTGGGTAGGCCGGACTTGAGGAGAGGATGCTGGGTGTATGGCGCGTGTACTGTATATCGGCCGGAATAGTGCCGATTCGCGGTGGCCGGCGGTGGAGGGGAAAAATCGCCGCCAAACTTCGAACGTCCGATCCGGGCGCGTCCGGCGGCCGTTCGCCGTGAAATTTGGAGGTTTTGCCGGAAATGAGGTGGGCAATCTGGCTGGCCGGCGCGTGTACAGTAACTAGGCCGGAAAAACGTGAAAATGGCCGGCGGCCGGCGGGTCCTCTCTCTCTCTTTCTCTCTCCTCTCTCTCTTTCTCTCTCTTCTCTCTCTTTCTCTCTCTTCCCCGAGAGTTTTTCAAAATTAAAACCCTGTATGACACTGTTCATGCCACGTGGACCACTCAGAAGCTGACACGTGGCATTTCACTGTTCACGACCCAAAAATATTAAAATAATACGGTATCCGGTAAACTTCAAACGTCCATAACTTTTTAACCGGATGTCCGTTTTGAGCGTGCCGCTAGTCTGTGAACTCGTATCGACGAGCACTTCACAACCATGCATGAGTCAAAGCTCAATTCCCCATAAACAAAAAGTCAACTCCGGCACCCCTTGGACAGTTTGGACCGCAACTTGTTTCGTCCATAACTTTCAAACCGTAGCTCCCTTTTCGACGTGCTACCAGTCTACGAACTCGTGGCATCGTGCACTTCGCCACGGTACCCTAGTCAACTCAAAATTCCCACCGAGTCAAAAAGTCAACTTTTGACCCCTTCGGTCAACGGTCAACGGTCAACCTCGGTCAACGTGCACGGATTCCGGTGCGATTCGGGACGGGGTGTTACACTTTCTCCAACCAAAACAAGACCCTGCATTTAAATTTGCATGGCTATTTCAATTTAGACACGAAAAAAAAAAAATGAACATATATTTTATAAGGACCTAGCGGTTTTTGAAATTCTGTTTAAAATGTACCATAAAAAAATAAAAGAAAATCCTTATAAAAATATAAAATATTTCCAATTAGGAATGGTAGAATTTGAAGTTCATCAATTTTTGTTTTTCTTTGTGAATAATTTGAAGTTCATCATTAACTACAGGATTGTGCCTAGCTGTGATATATATATATATATATATATATATATTCATTTTTACACAATTTTCAGAAAAAAAAATTATGAAAAGATAAATAGTTTTTAAAAAACTAGTGTTGCCTTTTTTTTTCTTTTTCTCTTTTTAAAATGTTAAATACATTTTAACTACCCTTTGATTTGAGAAAAGTTCATGTTGGGGTTTGTTTTGTTACGTTTTTCTATTTTTTGGTTCCTTTTTTATATTTTTGTAATCTTTTTTATTTTTATATTATTGTTTTTGCATTTGATACCCTCTATTTTCTAAAAGTTACTAATGGACTTCTTATGGTTCATCCATTTTTCAACCTTAAGTTCTATTTTTTTTCCTTTTCTTTTAAATTAAATGGTGTTTTTTTAAATAATTTAAGCTGAGTTAATGATTACAAATTTAAAAAATAAAAGAAAAAAGATTTAGAATATAACATGAGTATTACCCCTATAAAATGATGTTAAGAAAAAATATTGTTTTTGACGGATTAATTATTTATTGATAAATGAATATTTACTAATTCAAAATTTTTTTATATTTTTACTACTTGTATATATATATATATATATATATAACCAAGATATATGTATGACTTATAAATATGCACATCAACGGTGATCATATGATCTGGTTGACAATTATATATTTTTTTGCAACTAAGAAAAGGTCTTTTAAGCATTAGTAATATAGAAATAATTGTTTGCTTCTAAATGAAAAAATATATATGTATCTTTTTTATTATTTATGAACTTTTACAATTAGATTGTCCCGGAAAACATCTCACTAAATGATATAATGCGATGTGTAAATTTTATATAATCGTCATACTAGTTTTGGTGGGACATTTTCCCATACATTCTTGACAAAAAATTCCTCCACAAGAGAATGAATACATATGTGTGTGTTTGCATTGTGAAAAATTAAGAATGATTTTGCGTTCAATTTAGGTACAAAGAAAAGGGACTTTATATGTATATTTGGAAAAAAAAGTAATATAAACTAATTGTTTGCTACAAAACGAAAAAAAAATATATATATATATATATATATATATATTTTATTATTCATCAACTTTTATTATGAGATTGTTCGAGAAAACATCCCACTAAATGATCTAATGTGATGTTTAAATTTATATAAATGCCATACTGTTTTGGTGGGACATTTTTCCATAACTTCTCGATAAAAAATTCCTTAATAAGAGAATGGATATGTGAGTGTGTGGTGGGGTGAATTGTAAAAGATAATGAATGAGTTGGAATTCAGAAAATTATGAACGAGTTTGAGTTCATTTTAGGTACAAAGAAAAGGTAAAAGGCTTTATATGCATATTTGGAGAAAAAGTTCAATTTGGAAAATAGAAGCTGTAGGTCAAAAGTTCCTTAGTATTATGTATTATGAATTGTTATGTGTTATTTATTTATTTATTGTATACATAAGTAATATTAATTTATATATTTATTAGGTCAAGAATTATTATTTTAAGCAATTAGCGAGGTTATTAATTTACTACATTGGTTCAAGTACTGAGTCAGGGAAATTTTTTATTGTTTAAAAGAGATTATTAATTTAGCAAACATTCATTAAACCATTAATATTTAATGATTTCGTTAAAAATAAATAACTTTTAGAACTTTGAGGGTATCAAATGCAATATATATATATATATATATATTTAGAAACCTTGAAATGAACCTTTTTTTTTCTTTTTTTTTTTTTTTGATAGTAAACCTAAATGAACTTTGTCCAAACTAATGGGTGGTAAGGTATTTCTAACCTTAATTTTTAAAAGAATATTAGTATTTATCACTGTTAATAATCATCATTGTGGAGCTATGCTGTTATGCAAATAATGGATTGGGTGCATTTAAGATTTTTTTTTTATAAATAAATTATCTTGTGGACCTGTAGAATTATTAATGGTAACCATCAATAGCGATAAATAATATTTTTTTAAGGGTAACTACATTTTTATACTCGTGAAATGTAATAATTTTTTTTTTTTTTTGTGTAATTTGCCCTTTATATTATAAAAGCCTTCACATTACCCCCTCAATGATTACTTTTTTGTTAAATAAGTCCAATCATATATTTTGATAAATAAGTATGATGAAAAAAATTTCGCAAATAAATATCATGAAAGTAACTCATACTATATATGTTTAGAAATTATTTTGTTTAATTTAATTTTACTTTTTCACAATATGCATCACTAATTTTATCTTAAGCATCAAGCATAAAATAGAATTAAATGATTGGACTAAAGTGACAAAAACATAATAGCTCAGGGATCATAAAGGGATTTATAATTTGATTAGCATATTACCACGGGGTTAGGCTGGTTTTACTTTTGGAACATTTTTCCTTTCTTAAACTTCTTTTTCCCAATTTATTCGAATATTTTTAAAATAAAATTGCTTATTGATTTTCCCAACATCTATAATCTTCCAACTTCAGGAATGAAAGCTTGGGCGCTGTTGATTCTCTCTGCTCAACCTTTTCCATGTAAGTTTTGATAGACTAGCTAGCTATCTCTTTCCTCATAATTTACAGGTGTATATATACATACATATATATATATATATATATATATATATATATATATATATATATATATATATAAGTTAGACTCATATCAAATTTTTTTTATTAGCTTGATTACATCAAAAATTAAAATTTAAAATTTAAAAAATGATCAAATAAGGATTTAGGTAACATACTAAAATTTTATTTAAAGAATGTAAACTTTGTTGGAATTTGATTATTAATAAATATAATTTTAAATATTATACAATCCAATGGTTGAAAAAGGAAGTCTTGATATTAGTCTTGATATTATAAAACCTGATTTGAGTTTGATTATATATATATATACACACAACTAGGTTTTTATCAAATCAATGGATGGTTTTATTATTGAAACTTCATTTTTAACTCTTGAATTTATTTAAGAGTTGAGATTTAAAAATTTATTTGTGGTCATCTAGGTCCCACAATATTTATTTTGCCTAAGTAGAATTTTAGAATATTACTAAACTCATATTTGATCAATAATCAAATTTTAAATTCCAGTTCTTGAAGTGATTTAGACACTAATAATGAAGCCTTCAGTTTGATCTGATATGAGCATAGTAGTGGACCTAGGAAATTTTTCTAAGGAGTTGTTAATATTGGGATTTTTTTTTTTTTTTGAGGGGCATTAGATCATATGATAATGTTTACTTATTTTTAAACTTATAGTGTGTGAAATACAAGCATATACAAAAACACAACATTTGTATTTTGTTATATTGTAGTCCAAGTTAGAGCATCTACCAAATTATGGGTTAAATTTTCTTCTTTTTTTTTTTTTCCTATAAATTTCTTTCAAAGAAAAATTTAATCTTCACTGCTTTGGTAATAAAAAATAAATTGATGGCAAAGTTATAAACTAGACACACTTCTTAAGACAAAATAAATAAATAAGTTTTAATTTTGTTACAATTTTAAAAATTAAAGTAGTTGAAAACCATAAAAGAAAAATAACAAAAGATACGTCATAAAAATATGACAACTTAACTTCTTTATAATTAAAATGAAAATGAAATAAAAAATTATATTAAGAATATTAATTAAATATGTTTATTTCATACATGCAGTGGTTTATCATACAATCGGTTGAGTGGAGGCATACCGGCAAGTCTCGGGACTTTGAAGTTCCTTACATCCCTGTAAGTTTATACATATATAAAATGCTATCATGTCACGTAATAGTTATCAATGGGATTAATATCCTTTTGATAAGTTAAATGATTATATTTACTTTTTCAATTTAATTTTCTAAAATAAATAATCATTTCATGATTAAATACTATCAATTAATCATATCAGCAATGTTCCATTAATATTTATTATTACTGATGATAAATAACAAAATTCATATATATAATTTTAATTGGAAAATATGAACATAAATAAATAAAATAAATAAATAAAAATGCTCAGTCAATGAACTTGGTTGACATTTTGTATCTCAAAATCAGTCAGGTAAGCATTTCCAATCACACATAATGCAGTACCAGTAGTTCAAGTGATAAATTTTGCAATTTTAAATCATTCTCACAAGATCAATATTGTCATTATGGAAGGGAGTTGGGTGAGAATAACCTCAATGGTTCTCTTCCAGCGACACTTGGAAATTTGACTTCACTATCATCCCTGTAAGTATATGTCCATAAAAACATATTTAATTCAGTAAATATACTTTAGAAAAAAAAAAAACATTTTTTTTTGTGTTAAAAATACCAAAATACCAAAATTGAGAGTGAGAAGTTGCATATGTTTATATATAAATTTGAATATGTGACTTCAGCTGGTTGCAATCCAATAATTTCACCGGTCCTTTGCCAAAGAGTTATGGCAAACTTTCGGGCCTCCAAAGATTGTAAGTTAATTTGCTTTTCCACAGTTAATTCACATATAATCTAGCCTAATTAAGTTTAACATTTAAGAAACGCTTGATTGGTCAATACAGTTCAATATCTGGGAATTCGTTGTCTGGTCCTTTCCCCGACTTCATTACTAATTGGACTTCTATCAGCACTCTGTAAGTTTTCTTATATGGTTAATTAATTAATTAACTTGTTAATTAAAATTGGTTATAAATTTTTGTGATATGTTTCTTTACAGAAACAATCTAATAACAATGCTACATTCTCTTTTGTAGGTGAAGTTGTGAATTTGAATAATCTAATGATTAAAAAGAAAGAGAAACTTTTATTATATAAAATTGAATTTTTTTTTTTAATGACAGTAATTTAGCTAAATATTTTTTTTTTTACACTTATCATGCATACAGCTTGCTCTACGGAAACGACTTTTCGGGCAGGATACCTCCAGAAATATTTAATTTGTCAGGTCTCAGTGATCTGTAAGTTTGTATTCATGCTATAATAACTTTTTCTTTTCATTTTCTTTTTGGTGGATAAAATGCTATCTATAACTTGTTTGGTAACTATTGACAATAAAAAAAAAAGAAAAAAGAAAAAAAAAACTTGTTTTGTAACATTTTAGGTGTTATTTGTTAAAACATTGTTTTTTGATTTTTTATACTTAATTTTATGTAATTTATTTATTTCAAATGATAATTATAAGTGTTAGTTAAAGTCTTTTAAACACTTCAATTTTACTACAAATTTAAAGCGTAGGAGATTAAAAAAACACCAAAAAAATTAAAAAATAGTTTGAAATGGTTTTACGATCTATTTTTATGTTTTTTTTTTTTTTCAAAGTTATAGTTATTTGATATGTCATTAAATAAAAAAATTATGTAGAATTAAGTTAAAATCAAAGCAACAGGTGACACTTTTAAGTAATCAAACATACATGAATGATGGATGGCAACGACAGTACTTATTTATAGTGACGTAAAGAAAAAAAGTTTATCAAATGAAATTCATTTTACAAATAGTTTTCGACTTTGTGTTAAAGTATACTAACCTAGTCTTTCATTGGCTAAGTTTGGAAAGTCTAAAGAGTATAATCGGTTGAACTTTTTGGGTGGAATCCCAAGACTTAATATAGTTTGGAACAATTATCAATTTGATGTACGTTTTCTTTAACATTGCAGCAATGTTATACCCAATTTTTTTCTTTTCTCTTTTAATCCTGTGATTATATGAGAAGTCTAACTATTATTTAAAGGCCAAACCAATTATACATAATTAAAGTAAAATCTTTTAAAAAAATAAAATTTAATATAAAAAAATAAATATTAGAAATCAAGCACCTGGTTATTTGTTCTATTTTTTACAGGATGATAAGTGGTGTGCTGTACTCTTCTTTCCAATTCCCACCGGTTTCAAACCTATCGGACATAACTAATCTGTAAGTAAATTAATTAATTATTATACTATGTGTTGCATGAAAAATATTTGTTAGCAAACATTTATCCCTTTATGACAAAAAAACCATTATCTATTTATGACCAAAAAAAAAAGTTTATATAAATATTGAGAATTTTGAACAAGTTTAAAGAATCAGGGGTGTATTTAATATGAATTTTAAAAGATTTTTCATTTTATTTTAAGTAAATGACTTTTAGTAAGATCACAGACTTTTATTGATTTTTGTTGAGTATACAAAATTATAAAAAAAAAATCCTATAGACTTTTATAGATTTTTATTTAAAATGATATAAAAATTTTTAATAGATGTTGATAAACTTGCATTGAATAGTTTTTATTGTAATAAATTATATTTTTTATGCTAATAAAAATATTTTCTTCAAAGAATAAAAAAGACAAGTCGCTTGAAGAATGAAAAAGTGTTTAAAAAGGACCAAAAAAAAAAAATTCATAATGGCTTTATATTTTTTCCAATACTTAAAAATATCGGAAAAATTTTACTGTGTATTAAATAACGTAGAAAAGATAATAAAAAATGATAAAAAAAAGATTTTTCTTTTAATCCAAATTACTGGTTCATTGCATTTTGGGATGTGTATTTTAAATAAAAAAATTAAAAAAAACAATTGTATATTCTTTTACTTAGAAAAAGGAATTGTTTGTTTGAGAAAAAAAATATTCTTCGGTGACATTTTTGTGTTTTTGTTAGGCCTTTTTCACTATAGTTTGGAAATATATACTACGAGGAACTATCGTATATACATTATGATATTTGACCCCCACAACCTCATCTGGTTTCTACAGGGTAATGAGAAACTGCGAGATCACGGGTGCAATTCCTAGATACCTTTTTAATGTGTCATCATTAAAACATTTGTAAGTTATTATATTTATTATCCATTTAATATGAGGTCTATAAAAAACGGTTTTGCTTCATTAATAATGTCAAGCATTAATTTAAGCGGAAACATCTGTTCGTCAAATTTCCAGATTAATAATATATGCTTTACATAATTTTATTCTGCAGAGACTTGAGCTTCAACAACTTAGCCGGTGATATTCCAGAACTTTTGACCAATGATTTAAACTTAACCTATATGTAAGGGAAATCATAAACGTATAAACATATATATTATATAAATACATAATCATGCTTATCTTAGGATTTTAATATTTCAATATTAAGTTCATATAGGCTATTAGGACATCATAATATGAACTAATTCTCTCTCCATATATATATATATATGTGTGTGTGTGTGTGTGTGTGTGTGTGTGTGTGTGTGTGTGTGTGTGTATGTGTGTCTGGGTAAAGACACCATAAAGAGTTCAAAACATCCAATATATTGCAAGCCACATCATCCATATTGTTGCCATTTAGGGAAAAAAAAAACAATATATATCTATATATATATATATATATATATGTATATTAATAAGGTTTTAAAATATATTCAATCAACCTTTTATAATTATTACAGTAGATCCCTTGCAAATCTTATAGCACATTGTTATTTCCTCATTTAAATTTTATTTTTTTAAAACAATAAAAACATATTTAGGTTTAATGTAATATCATTTAAATAATGTAGTTTGCCATATAAAATTTCTTTGCCATAACAATATTATAAAGTCTTTACCATATGTTTATATAGGATCGGTTCTCCTTGCTTTAATACATATGTGAATCTTATATTGGTCTTTTTGTGTTATCTATTTGATCGTACTCTAACTACAATTTAAAATTAATTAGTAATTTAATATAAATTTAGTGATATACTAAAAAAAATAATTTTTTTGAAAATTCGATGAACCATAAATATAATTTCAATTATTAATCTCTAAAGCTATCTAATAGTTAATAATAGAAGCTTCTATTATAATGTGAACATTTAACTTAAGCAACATGTTACCTATGTATAAAAATATTAGGTATCCACGTTATGATGAAGGACAACTCCCAGCTGTAGCAAATATATATATATATATATATATATATATGTATCAAGTGCGGACGCTAGCTAACTTGTGGACATTGTGTGGATGCAAACATAATCCACACTACATATGTTTGAATCTGCACGATGTCTACAAGTAAGCATCTTCACCTTATAAATGCTATATAAATATATATATGTGTGTGTGTGTTTACTTTTGAATCATTGTATATATCACTCTGTCTATATGCATATATTTGAATCACATGATATCTAATGAGCTTATTTTGTGCAAGATAGGTATTCTATTTCAAACATTCTTGCGGATATAAATCATGTTATCTGTGGTCAATATTTTGCTCAGGTCTTTTGCAAATAATAAGCTTAATGGGAGAATCCCAGCTTGGATTGGTGCAGCTAAATGGAGTCAGATCACGTAATGTTTTACTATTCAAAACTTTGAAACCATGTAATCATATATATATATATATATATATAGATAGATAGAGTGTATATATATATATGATGTTACAAAGTTATGTTTTTAGGATGATGATTTTTTATCTCCATTTTTATATTCCATTATAGTTTGAGTAATGATAAAGTTTTATTTCATTTTAAAGAGCAATTATATTTTTTTTTACTTAATTTATTTTAGTTCTTTATTAATGTTCTTAAATGAGATATCACCATAACAATAGCAAAAATAGATAGTGAGATGAGGCCAGTATTGAGCCTACTATCAACATGAACCATGACAATATCACAGTACATGGTGAATAGCATAATTCAGTCATAATGGCATATAATTAAATTTCATAATTTGTTTTAGAATGCTGATGCTTTCAATAATCAGCATATGACCCTCTACATGTTGTAAGGGATCGTTTATTCTCTCATGTCCTAGTAATATGGGAACTAATGTCATTACATGTCCACGTATTTATATATCTCAGAGATCTTTCCAACAACAACTTTTCGAAGTTCGACTCGGAATTACTGAGAAAAAATTCGGAAAATCTGTAAGGATTAACACTGATTTCTCAAATTTCTCTCTTTCTCCTCTCTCTCTCTCTCTCTCTATACATATATATATGTACACACACATGATATCATTGGTAAATTTAATTGCTGTAAATAGGGTAGATTGAACTTCAGCTATGAAACTTATTAATTAATCCTCGTTTTTGCAGGAACCTTTTTAATTGCTGTAATCAACCCATTCTGCCAAATATGTAGGTTATTGTTTGCTCTGTTGTGCTAAATAAATAGGAGAAATTCTCACAAATTTTTTTTCTTTTTTGGTAAATGATTTCTTAACAATTTGATGGTCAAAATTCCAGGACTAATTTTTGGAATCAGATGAAAGGGAAAGGGTGTCCTAAAGGGAAACATATGAGTATGTTAATTTATTTTTAAAATATATGTTCATTGCTG
The DNA here is from genome assembly GCF_031755915.1 of Ziziphus jujuba. Lineage (NCBI taxonomy): Eukaryota > Viridiplantae > Streptophyta > Magnoliopsida > Rosales > Rhamnaceae > Ziziphus > Ziziphus jujuba. Next base: position 9,495,175 of record NC_083379.1, read on the forward strand.
ATCTAATGATGAATGTTTCAGTTTTAAGTTTTCATTATTTATTGGTCAACCTAGTACTTAAATTAAAATTTCGGATTAAGAAAGAATGGGCTTATTGGATCTGCAGAATATTCATTGTTCATTAATTGTGGTGGTGAGGGAACATTTATTGATGGGCATCAATATGACACTGATAATGAAACATCACAATATTTTATAAGCCCAAAAGGAAACTGGGCTTATAGCAATTCTGGAGGCTTTTTGTCAACATCTTTGAATTCCAGTGATTTTATCAAAAGAGCGAAATGTGGAATTTCAGTAGCTGACGCACCTCTATATGAAAAGGCTCGCCTCTCTCCGACCTCCCTAAAGTATTATGGGGTTTGTTTGCGTAAAGGTAGATACAATGTCACACTTCATTTTGCTGAAATTGTTTATGCTGAAGATGACGAGCATAGCAGTTCAATGAAAAGGATTTTCCATGTTGATATACAGGTAAATAACCAATTTTTTTTTTTTCACTCTGTAATGTTGTCAAAATTTGCCAATTTCAATTTTTGAGGAACTTATTAGAACTTCTTGTAAATTATTATAGGGTGAGAGGCAATTAACAGATTTCAACATCAAAGAGAGCGCAGGAGGTCCAAATAAAATTGTAGTAAAAACAAATCTCACAGCAAATGTTACTGATAATGGTGTGTTGGAGATCCACTTGCACTGGGCTGGAAAAGGGTCCACGGCGGATTTATCTCCTTCTAGTGGGAATCTTCGAAGTCGTTTTAGTGGGCCTCTTATTTCGGCCATCACTGTAACTCCTGGTAAAATGTCTTACTAAATTAATGTTTATGTTCCTTTCGGTGAATATTATTGAGCATACGAGAAATTTTGATTGTATAAATAGAAGCTTTAACACTTTTTTTTTTAAATTATTTTAATTGAGAACCTGAGAAAATCTCACATTAATGATAAATTTTTTTTTTTTTTTTTTTTTGGCTAACATTAATCAGAGTTCAAAATCGAAGGTAAGAAGCTGTCTCCTTTAGAAATTTCAATGATTACATTGGCTTCAATAGTATTTGCAGCGCTGCTTTTGTTGGCTTTGGCTTGGGCATTGGGCTGGTTTGGAAAAGTAGAGCTTCACGGTAAGATAAACTACAAAATTATGGATATAGGGTAACAAACAATCAATTTATTATATATATGTTTAAGTATCATTTATACTTTCTTTGATTTTTTTTATTTTTTTAATTTTGTTTGGAACAGAAATAAATGTAGGACAAGAGAAGCCTGTCACCCTCAAACAGTTAAAAGATGCCACTGCAAAATTCAGCAAAGAAATGGAGATTGGTAAAGGGAGCTCCGGGACAGTTTATAGGGTAAATTTTTAAAGGGCAGCTTCTATCTACCAATGTCCTTGACCAAAACTGTTGTCTAATTAATACCATCTTGTCTGTGGCACACCTAACGATCTATGAATCATCCATGGTCATAATTATTCATAACTTCATTCCCTATATATATATATATATATATATATATATATACTTCTTATATTATTTGCACATTGCTAGATGTGTTCATTCAATGTCCAAAATAATTTGTCAGAGATTATTTTTGGCAACTATTTTGGTTCATGGAACAACCTTCAATTTTCATATCCTTATCTATTGAGTAAATGTTAATTTGGATATAAAATACAAATGTTAATTTTTTTTCCATAAAATATAAATAATAATTTGTCAATTGAATGGATGCAGGCTCAACTGACGCCCGAATATAATGTAGCTGTGAAGAGGGTTTTCATTAATTCGATTGAAGGGATCAACAAAACGAAAAGTGAATTTTATAATAGCTTACAAAAATTGGCACATGATAATCTGGTTCAACTATTTGATGTCTATGTTGGAAAGAACATGTATTTGCTCATATACGAATATATGGAAAACAGATCCCTTCAAGATGTCTTGTTTGGCGGTATGCATTTTCTATACTTACTATCATATCTCCAGCTTTTTGCTTCAAATACTTAAAAAAATAAAAAATAAATAAAAAAATCATATAGGAGTTTATTATTAGAGATGAATTAATTAAGTATCTCATTTTCTATGGATTATTTGATTAAAATATACAAAATTGCAATTACTCAAAGTGTTTTATTCTATTTCAGAAAAAAAAAAAAAAAATCCTGTTCCAAATCACATGACTTATAATATAATATATACATATATGGTCATGACTCATTCTTTCATTGGAGAGAATTCTAACAAGAATTATCTTGAACACGTTGTGTGACATTGTCCTGAATGATTCTAGACATATTTTTTTCTGGATGATATATTTATATATATTTTTTTTGTAGGATACCGAAACTGATAATGAAAGTGTCATTGGTTAAGGTTAAATAATGGCTCTATTTATTTTTCCCTCAAAATAATTATTTGGGAATTGAAGTAATGACTTAATGATTTGCAGAATCAAAATCCAAGATCACACTCGACTGGGAAGCTAGATATAATATATGCCTTGGCATAGCGAAGGGTTTGAAGTACCTGCATGAAGAGCATCCAAGAGGACCTGGTTTGAAGATGGTTCATCGGGGTATTAAACCTACCAATATCCTTCTTGATGGAGCCCTAAAGGCTAAAATATCAGATTTTGGGAATTCAGTCCTCTACGCAGAGGATTTCCAAGATAATCAATTTAATAAGGGCGTGAAAGAAGAAGCATCAAGGTAAGTAAACTAATAAAGTAGTAGGCCGTGACACATTCTATATTTTATCTTAGTTTTTCAATAAAATAACTTTTGATTACATATTACTTGAATAAAATGAGACAGAAGTATGATTCCAAAATCAAAAGGTTGCATTGAGATTCTAAAATAAAAAGGTTGCATTAAGACTATCAGTATGCTCTAATACTATTTGATGTTGATTTTGAAAGATGCTTCTTTATGATACAGCGGGTATGTGGCGCCTGAGTACCTTATGTACGGAACCATATCATATAAATATGATGTTTATGGTTATGGGGTGGTTATACTCGAAATCGTTTGTGGGAGGAGAAATGCGGAACAAAAATTGAACAAGGATGAGCTCGAGTATCTTGTAGATGAGGTAAGCAAACAAAGCAGACTTGTGCCTTTTCCTTTTCTTGTCAAATTTAAGGATTTATATCCTATTTATGCACTTATTAAGCCTTAATTTCTCTCGGTAATTCATGCAGTATATGCAAGAAAAAAGTGCTAGAGAATTTTGTTTTCAATCTCTGTACAAGCTGATAACATTACATAAATTTTGCTGCAGGTTGTTGTTGCAAATTCACAAGGAAGGCTCCGTGGGATGGTGGATAAAAATTTGGTGGGGTATGATGAAAAAGAAGCCATGACAATTCTAAAGTTGGCAGTGAGGTGCATCAATATATCCACCAGTTTTAGGCCCACAATGTCTGAGGTTGTGAGTGTTCTGACAGGTGAGAAAACTATTGACGATATTTGGAAGCCTGATTCCACTCAGAATCTGTGCCAAAACTGTTTAAAATCTCTACGTGAAGATGATGGTGTTGTAGAGCTTCCACGCACCTAGCTTTTCTGGTGATTGTGAAACAGAGAGTGTCAAAAAATAAAGAACGTGTTTGTGAAAGTTTAAAAAGATAGCAAGTGTGAAGAAAGCAAGAAAGACTAAAGAAGTAACCAGAGACAGAAACAAGTGAAGTGAGGTCCATTTGGTGCTCTTCCTTGTATTGTATGTTAGCAAGTAAATTGTGTATTGTGCTATTGTAAAATAATTTGAATCCAATCGCTTGTGATTTGAATTTAAACCTTTCTCATAGAAATGTACAATTACCATGTACAACATGCTTTCTTGATCATTTATGTTTCTCACTAAACCTTTTAATGCACGCTGTCATTTATTATCACTTTCTACTTTTCACCATCCTCTCAATTTCTTCCTTTTGTCTTCAAAAATGCTACTCAAGATTTATCAAAGATATGGAGATTGGTAATTGGAATTTTGGCACCAGTTTATAGCGTCAATTTCATGTCTATATAATTGAGTATATGTGAATTTTTGTTCTGCATCTTATGGCTTCATAACCAAACATTTGTCAATTGCTTGGATGCAGGTGGAACTGCCAAATCACATTGTAGCTCTAAAGAGGTTTTTCACTCTTTTCGACTGATGCAATTTGCAGATAGAAAATGAAATCTCCTGAAGATTATGGATAAAAGTTTTTTTTTATTAATTGTAAGATACAAAATAAGTGGAGTGCTAACATATATCCACCAAGTGTGATGCCAACGACGTTTGTAGTCCAGTGTTATGACTGTTAATTAGCAAGTAGGAAGCGGGTCTAATATATCAATGTTTGAAGTTTTGAGCGTTGTGACAAGATTTTTGTTCCTTCATACAAAGTTAAATTTATTTCAATTATACACAAAATACACCAACACCAATATTACAGAATAGGGCCAATAAAATAAGCATAAAAATATCCATACACCACATATATTACAACAGCAGCATCAATGCATAGAAAGCAAATAATATTTATTGTGACATCACACAATTAAAGGACTTCTTGGACATTATAATTTTCTTTACTCCTAATATTTTTGCCAAGATCCTGATTTTTTCTCCAAAACCGCTTGAGACTTGACAGAACAGGGGAAACCTTTCAGTTTGTAGCAATGACTAACCTCCATGTAGCGTAGCACAGGCATATCATTTTGCAAGTCCGTCCAGTTCACATCCAACCGAGCCAAGAACTTCAAGCATAGACCCTCGATGTTCCAAGCAATGTGATGATTGTCATCCTCAACCTCTGAGGTTAAGTTGATAAGATCTCCATTTTCAATGGAAAGGTACTGCAATCTAGTAAGCCGGGAAGGACAAACCCACAATGGTAGAGTTGAGTGATGGTAATTCCTAAGATACAGCTCCTGCAACGCTGGAGGAGGAACTAGCCAATCCATCTTCTTCAAGATCTCTGAGGTGTTCCTCTTACAATTGCCAGCATCAATACCTAGAACCTTGAGGTTTTCGACATGAGCTAGGACGTTCAGCTCGTTTTCTGAGGCTTCAGTATCATCACTTAAGTTGATTCGAAGTACTCTCATCTGTTTAAGTTCTCCAAGCTCAATAAGTTGGCAGCAGTTTCCTTTTGGCTTACTCATCACCACAAATCCAGAGAGTTCTTGAAGATTAGATAACCCTCCCAATCCCCTGGGTAGGTTATCAAGTGGACAAGACCTCAAGCCTAATAATATCAGCTTCCTCAAAGTTGTAATTGATGGATGTATCCTTTTCAGATCGGCACATTTGGTCAAAACCAACAGCTGAAGATTGCGGAGTTTTTTAATTGAACATGGCACTGATTCTAAGCCTCGAACTTTAGCAAGATTCAAATTTGCTAATCGTTTGAGGGAACTAATCCACTTAAACAGCTCTTCTGCATTGATCTCTTTCAGGTTGCTATTTCAGATATCCAACACTCTACGGGATGTCAGCAATCCAAAATTCCTTAAGTCAAGCTTCGCAATATTTGACACCAGTAACATTAATGGTCTGATCGTTGATCTGTTTCCTAGTGGCTTTCCTTGCATGGCATTGCTGAAACCTAACCACCGATATTCTTCTGTCAATTTTTGCCGGCCTTTTTCATCGAAGCTGCAAAACGCCTCCTCTTGAGCATTCATGCTGATCAATTCCCGCACCATGTCATGTATCTTGCAGTTGTAGATCCTCAAATCATAGCGCCGTTGTTGCACAGCTTCGACAAGACACCTTTTCACTAGTTGCAAGAGGTATTCGTAACCCATTTCAATTGCTGATTTTGAGCCTTTCCCCTGGATAAGACCCTCACCAACCCACCAATGGATTAGTTGTTCAGTTCTTACCTCGAAGTCTTCAGGGTAAATGGATAAAGACAATAGGCATTGCTTTAGATGGGATGGGAGTTCATCGTAACTCAGTTGAAGAGATGCCATAACTGATGTATTTCTTCCTTCAGTTGTTAAGTCATGAAAACTTTCCCAAATTTGAGTCCAATTAGCAAGGGATACAATCTTTGGTGCTAATAAAGCTCCTATTGTCTTGATTGCTAGCGGAAGCCCCCCACACTTCTTCATGATATCTTTGCCTATTTTCTCAAACTTGGGATTTGGACAGATTCCCTTATTAGAAGAAAATGCAAATTTGGAGAACAAAGACCAACTGTCCATGTCATTTAGAAAATCAGGCTTGTGGATTTGCGAGTTTTCATGTAACACCCCGTCCCAAAGTACAACGAAAATTTTCCAACTTTGACCGAGGTTGACCGTTGACCGTTGACTTTGATCGTTGACCGAAGGGGTCAAAAGTTGACTTTTTGACTCGGATGGAATTATATGTTGACTGAGGTACCGTTACGAAGTACACGTTATCACGAGTTCGTAGACTAGTAGCACGTTAAAAACGGAGCTACGGTTTGAAAGATATGAGTAAAACAAGTTGGGGTCTAAACTGTCCAAGGGTGCCCGAGTTGACTTTTTATTTATGGGGAAATGAGCTTTGACTCATGCATGGTTGCAAAGTACTAGTCGATATGAGTCCGTAGACTAGCGGCATGTCCGATTTGGACATGTGGTTTGAAAGTTATGGACCTGTAGAGTTTTTCAAACACCGTATTATTTTAATATTATTTTAAACGTGTAACGATGTGCCACGTGTGACTTAATAAACGTGACCATGTGTCACCATGGTGAGATGCCACATATCAACCATGTTTAATATCAAATTATTATTTTATTGTTATTTTATATAATAATATTATTTGTTAATATTATTTATTTAATTAATTTTATTTTATTTTATTTTCCTTTTTCGTTTTCTTTTTCTTTTTTTTTTCTTTTCCCCACGTGGGAAAAAAGGGCACGGGCCCTTCTTCTTCTTCTTCCTTCTACCTTCATTTTTCTTCCCACCGGCAGTCTCTCTCTCTCTCCCGTGTTTATCTTTTCCGGCCACCCATTGCTCACACGCGCCGGCCACCATCCAAGCCCACACACTGGCGAGCTCACCAGCCAAATTTGGCTGCCGGCCGGCCGGTGACGCGCCCAAATCAGGCCGGTGAAGTCGCGGCGGTGGGTTGAATTTTTTTAGGCGATTCTCGCCGTTTCCGGCCAGTCCAGTCCAAATTGTCACCCCTCTCCCCCTATTTTGGGTCCTCTGAGTCCAAATATGGCCTCCAATTTCCAAAATTCGAAGCGGTTTGCGAAATACGAGGAGATCAAAACCGGCCGAAGCTTTCCGACCAAATTCCGACCACCACCGGCGGAACTGGGGTCAATGGAGACCGGTAATGCCATCCTTGTTCCACAAGCTTCGATTCGGTATATTATTCGATAATTTTGCTTAACGTTTGTGTTTAACCCCCGGGTACCGGATATTATTTATCCGAATAAAATATTATTTTATTTGATTGTGTGTGAATTGTGTTTTAGGAGCACGGTAAATTGTGGAATTGATCTCATGGTGGATCTTGGATTATTTGCGTGCTCCAGGTGAGTGACCCACCTTCAAATTAATTTCGGGGATTAAATTTGTGAATATTTTGTGTGAATTGAATATTTGAAATTTATATTCTATGTGTCAAATATTTAGTGGATTTATATGTGGAAATTTTGATGCCCATATTTGAATAAATTAAATCATATTTTGATTTTTAACAAATTATGGAAATTTGGATTTTTATGGAAATTTGCTATATACAGGCATTGTGATTTTGATTTTAATTGATTTATTGTGCAAATTATTGGTGGATTTATTTTGATTAAAGAAATTATGCTTTATATAAATTTATGCCATGTGAAAATTATTTTATGATATTGAGAATTGTGGAGTTTAATTATATATGAAATTCTTGTGGTTTTAACATTATTTTGGGCATGATTTGATTTTCAAATATTTCAAGGAAAATATTCGTTTATGTTGGTGACTTCAATTTGTGTAAGTATCCCATGCAATATATTGTGATTTAAATTATTATATTTCAAAAATAATTATGCTATTGGAAGAATTTGAATATTTAAATTGGTGGATTTGGGAGTTGGTGGATTTGAAAATCATGGAATTTATGACGTTGATTATAAAGAAATTGTGGAGAATTTACGAGTTTAATTGGATGGAATAAACCCGGTATATTTATGGAAAATTTGAAATTTTGAGATGTATTGATTTATGATTTTTTAGATGCACCGTACACGTACTGGTGTTCTGTTTATATGTGATATGATTAGTGTGCACACGGATGTGATTAGCGCGCGGGTTGGTGTGAGTAGCGCGCAGGTGATTTTATGGGGTTGTCCTGTGTTTGCCATCGGATGAGGGTAGGCCGCCCCTCCATGGCCGGGACGCCTATTTGCAGCGGCGCGGTGGGATGCCACGCTACCGTATGTCGGTTTCTCTCTATAACCTCCTATCTGGCGGTACCTTGGGACGCTGGGTACTGTTGGCGCCACTGGTATATAGTGGGTGCATCAAGTGATTTTCAGAACTGGGATTTTAAAATAAATATTTTGAAATTATATTGGAATTGAGAATATAATTAATACTGTTCTGGTATTTATTTGAATGGGGATTTTAAATTGGTTTAATTTTTCCTTTACTTAATTATTCAATAAATTAATTTCTTTCAATTATAAATTTTGGATGCTTGACTTATTATATTTTATTTGATATTCATTTGAATGAATTGATGTCTTGGTTTTCGGGGATTACGAACAAAGGGTTTTGTGAAAAAGTTTTAAAAGGGGAACTTTTCCAACCGAAAGAATTGTAAGGGTTTTGAGAGAAATTATTATTTTCAATTAATTATTATTTATCTACTTTATTACGGTGGTATTATAATTGTATAGTAATTAGGGTCACTCACTGAGATGATTAGCATCTCATATTTTTAAATTCCGTTCCTCTAGGTACCAGGTTGTCGGTATTCATCCGGAGTGGACTTGTTCTTCATCGCTGACTTAGTTCGAGGAGTACCTTGTTCTTCTTTTATTGAAATTGTAATATTTCTTTCATCCATTTTGTATTCTATACTTAGTACTACTTCTTGAAGCTCTGTATACTGTCTCAGACATTTATGTATTAATTATGCACTGGATTATTGTTGTTCATTTGAAGTGCTGTAAATATGTAGAATCAATTTGTAGTATTGTGGGAGGAATAAGGGGATGTTTATAGAAGTGTGTTTTCAGTGAAGGTAATTTTTGGTTAGTCCTACCCTTAGGGGAGGTGCTGCTGGATTTTCCGTTGGAAGGTTCGGTGGTATTTCCCTAGGATCAGGGCTTGTCTAGGGTTCCGGGGAGGAATCTTGGATGGGTCCTGACATTTCAACCCCCATATCATTAGCAGCGTTTTCATTCCTTCTAGTAATTATGATGCAACTGCTTTTACCATCTCGTTTTGGAAAAATGGAGCACAAGGTTGTCCACCATTCCACATTCATTCCCCATACATCATCCATAACAATAAGGCAAGTCTTATCAGCAAGAACTTGTTGAAACTCTCCCAACAACTGGCTACTATCAAACCCAGATACCTTTTTCCCTAACCTTTCCAACATGCACTTTAGAACATGCTCCTCATTAAAAGCTCTTGAAACAGTAACCCAGATGATCTTATCAAACCGACTTAGTACCTCATTATCATGAAAGATTTTTGGGCAATGGTGGTTTTTCCCAAACCCCCCATCCCCACAATGGCAATTCGCAAAAGTGTTTCTTGGGTGTCAAGAATCCACCCTATGATCTTCTTCAAATCAGCTTCCAATCCAACTGTCTCATATGGGTAGGAATCCTAAGACATGAATCCTCAAGCATGGCTTGAATCTTCAATGTGGATGTTATGATGTGGTGCTCTTTGGAAACTACCCAAGCTCTTCTCAATCTGCTCAATTCTCGTATTGATTTCTTTCAATTTCTTGCCTGTCTTATACCAAAACAACGGATCAGAGAGGGATGAATGGAAGCAAGACCAATACTTCTTGTATTCATCTCTGACAATGCAATCAGTAAGAACGTTATTAGCATCATAAATCATCCCCTAAGCTTGATTATAGCTGCCTTGGCAACTTCATTCTTATTTTTGAGATTCTGAGTGTCAATCATGAAGGCTGTCATAAGATCAAGGCGTGACTTCATCTTATCAAACTCATCTTTGAAATTTAGTGTGAATTGGGCTTCGTTCTTTACAGCCGTAAATACTAGTTGCAAAAGGTTTTGGCGCATAGCATCTACCGGCTGAGACATGGTTGCTTCCTGCTTAATTAGTCTTTTACCTGTTACATATAATTAATTTCATAGTGCTGTTATCTTATTTGGTCCTCACTTTCATAATTAGAATTTAAAATATCAACATATAAACAAATAAATAAACAAAACTACAAATCATCACTCTATTCTGGGTTGGAAAAATTAATATTAAACTTAGATTAGAATATTTGAAATTAAAGCGTTCAAGATATGTTGAAGTAGTAAATTTATATTGAAATTTAAATAACTCTGGATTAGGTTGTATTTAAATTTAAATGTGTTATACAAGTCTATATAAAGACTTATATTTTTTGTATTGAAATGTGAAAAAAAAATGCAAAAAAAAAAAAGGTGTAAAAAAAAAGTTAAGAAATAAAAATATTTGTTTTGTTCTTGTAAATTCTGTTTCCTTCCTCCATATTGATATTTTTATTACCAAAAAAAAAAAGAAAAAAAAAAAGCCAACAATGGTATTAGAGTAGGTTACTAAACTAGACTTGGTGATTAAAAAACAAAAAAAAAAAAAAAGAATTCTCTGGTTGTAATATGTAGGTAAGAAAAAAAATTGAGAAATAAAAATATTTGTTGTGTTTCCTTCCTCTATGATATTTTTATTAAGAAAAAAGAAAAAACGAAAACCAACACTGGTATCAGAACAGGTTACTTGACTAGACATGGAGTATCAGAACAGGTTATTACACTAAGCAAATATTCTCTAGTTGTTACAATCTGTAGGTAAGAAAAAAAAAAAAACATTGCGGCTCTAGTAACTCTCTTCTAGTTCCTTAAAATTATCTACTTTATTTTTCATAGGTGAAAACTATCGGATTTGGAGTGTCAAAATGAAAACTTTATTTGTTGCTTTTGACTTATGGGAACTAGTTGAGAATGGCTATACAAATTATGATAACAAATTAAAGAAGGAAGTGAAGGGAGACCAAATGCAGCACAATTGAAAGAGTTGAAAGGAAATAAGAAAAAGGATGTTGACGCTTAATCTATTGTTCAACAAGCTTTGGATGACACAATATTTCCATGGATAATGGGTGCAAGTAAATCAAAAGAAGCTTCGGAATTACTTCAAAGTGAGTATGGAGGAACGAATCTGGTAAACACTATGAGATCGCAAATACTACGTCGTGACTTTGAAACTTTGTTGATGAAAATTAGATGTAACACCCCGTCCCGAACCATGTCGGAAATTTTTGCACGTTGACCGAGGTTGACTGTTGACCGTTGACCGAAGGGGTCAAAAGTTGACTTTTTGATCCGGTTGGAATTCTAGGTTGACTGAGGTACGGTTACGAAGTACACGTTGGCACGAGTTCGTAGACTGGTAGCACGTTGAAAACGGAGTTACGGTTTGAAAGTTATGGACCTGTAAAGTTTTTCAAATACCGTATTATTTTAATATTATTTTTACACGCATAACGATGTGCCACGTGTGACTCAATGAAGGTGGCCATGTGTCACCATGGTGAAATGCCACATGTCAACCATGTGTAAAATCAAATTATTTTTATTATTATTTTGAATAATAATATTATTATTTAATTATTTTTATATATTTAATTTTATTTCTTTTCTTTTTCTTTTTCCTTTTCTTTTTCTTTTTCTTTTTCCCCACGTGGGAAAACACCTCCCTTTTCTTTTCTTTTTCTTTTTTTTTCTTTTTTTTCCTTCTTCTTCCCCGAGCACCAAAACACACACGCAGACAGTTGTTTTTTTTCTCCCACCGGCCGTCCCTCTCTCTCACCGTATTTTTCAAATTCCGGCCACCCATACAGTACACACACCGGCCAGTGACGTGGGGAAGGAGGAGGCGAGCTCGGCCGCCAGTTTTCAAGGTGACCGGCCGCCGGACGCGCGCCGATCGGGCCGGAGAAGCCGCCGGCTAGCAAAAATTCTCTCTCCTCTTTTCTTGTGTTTTCCGGCCAGCCCAGTCCAAATTAAGCCTCCTCTCCCCCTATTTTGGGTCCTCTGAGTTCAAAAATGGCCTCCAATCTCAAAAATTCGAAGCGGTGTGCGAGATACGAGGGATTGAAAACCGGCCGAAACTTTCCGGCCAAATTCCGACCACCTCCGGCGGAATTGGGGTCGATGGAGACCGGATTTGTGATCCTCGTTCCACGAGCTTCGATTCGGTATATTATTCGACCATTTTGGTTAAAGTTTGTGTTTGACCCCCCGGGTACCGGGTATTATTTACCTGATTAAAATATTAATTTATTTGACTGTCTGTGAATTTTGTTCTAGGAGCACCGGTGAGTCGTAGAATTGATCCCGGGGTGGATCTTGGATTAATTGCGTGCTCCAGGTGAGTGACCCACCTTTAAAAATATTTTTGGGGTAATTAATTGTATTTATGTGGTATTAATTTTATATCTGTAAATTATGCTCATGTGGTGTATTTTAAATATAATCGGGAAAAATATTATTTTATATATATAATTATCCATTGGTGCTAAATGAAATGTTGGGGTCATTAGAAAATTCCCGATTATTATTTTATTGTGATTAAATGATATTTATTATACATGAGTAAGTATTTTTAGTATTTGAAAAACTTTACAGGTCCATAACTTTCAAACCACATGTCCAAATCGAACGTGCCGCTAGTCTACGGACTCGTATCGACGAGCACTTCACAACCATACATGAGTCAAAGCTCAACCTTGCATGAATAAAAAGTCAACTCCGGCACCCCTTGGACAGTTTGGACCTCAACTTGTTTTACTCAAAACTTTCAAACCGTAGCTCCGTTTTCAACGTGCTACCAGTCTACGAACTCGTGCCAACGTGTACTCCGTAACGGTACCTCAGTCAACCTAGAATTCCAACCGGATCAAAAAGTCAACTTTTGACCCCTTCGGTCAACGGTCAACGGTCAACCTCGGTCAACGTGCAAAAATTTCCGACATGGTTCGGGACGGGGTGTTACAACCTTCCCCCCTTACAAAAATTTCATCCTCGAAATTTCTTACGTCGCTGAAGTCGATCTTGGAAAAACCATAACATAAAACAAATAATAAAATATGCACACTTGTAATGGAGGTACGTACGATACCTTCTACATACTACGTAATCCATGATTCCAACTGTCGCCGACACTCTGCTACCAATACAAACCAGGGTGGTTGCCTATATTGGCCGTCCAATCCCCTGGACTCGTAGGCAACATGATTATGGGCTAGCTCTACATGGACCACAATGGTTCGCCGCCTCCGTATGGTGCAGTATAATATCAAACAATATACATACAAATACATGTACGAGCACAAACCAAAAATACTTGAATAAAACATCTTTAATTTCAAATACCACTTTGAAAAGCATTTAATTTTGATAAACGATCGGAAAAATATTTTGACACCCTCGAAGATTAGAGTTATTCAAACTCGGGCAACGAATTTGCTTTGAGACAAACGGAAAGAACGCTTTAAGACGGAAAAACGAGAGAATAGACACGGATGGGATGCACAACAATGCACAGTCCCTTAGGAATACTAGAACCTAGAGCTCTGATACCAACTGTCAGGACCCGTCCAGAATTCCTTCCCCGGAACCCTAGACAGCCCTGATCCCAGGGAAACCCTACCGAACCCTCCAACGGAAAATCCGGCAGAGCCTCCCCTAAGGGATTTACTTACCACAAATTACCTGCACTGAAAACACACTTCTAACAACATCCCCTTATTCCTCCCACAAACTACAAATTGTTTCCACAAATTGCAGCACTTCAAAAATAAAACAACAGCAGCAACCCAGTGCATTAAAAACAACTACACGTCCAATACAGTATACAGAGCATTATACAGATACATGCGGAATTTATAAAATGACAGATACGGAAACAATATAAGATAGAGAGGAAAAAGGGAAGAAAAACTTCTTGAACCTTCGGCAACGAACTGAGACGTCGGGCTCGCCCCGGACAATCAACGTCTCCAACCTGGACCTAGGGGAACGGAATTTAAGAGTGTGAGATGCTAATCATCTCAGTGAGTGACCCTATCTACTATACAATATAATACCACAGTAATACAGTAGATAGATAATAATTAATTGGAAAATAATAATTTCTCTCAAAACCCTTACAATTCTCTCAGTTGGAAAAGTTCCCCTTTTTAAAACCTTTTCGCAAAACCCAGTATGCATACCTCCCGAAAATCAAGGGATTAAATAATTTAACAAACAACAATTAAATAAATAAATACCCCAAATATATAATTAAACTGTAATAAATTATAATAAATAAATTTTAGAACACCTTTGGGGTTTTAAACTTTAATTGCAATTTATACCGACAATTACACCTGACGCACCACACCATATACCGGTGATGCCCTCCGATACCCAGCGTCCCGAGCACCGACTGGCGGGAGATTAAAGAGAGAAACCTGCAGTAGTCACTCCGGCGTCCCGACAGTACCGACTGCTAAAAACCATCACCCGGCCAAGGAGGGGGGCGGCTGTGCACAACAATAACCTTGCCTGCCCACGGTCCAATGGCAACTCACGGGTGAAGTAATAACCGTGCGCTAAACCAGATAATAACCGCGCACTACCACGTGTCCATACACCATACACCAGAACACCAATACTGTGTGAGTGCATCTAAAAATAAACAATAATAACCAACCGTACCGTTTTACAAAATTACCGTGGGAAGTATACCAAATTTTCACAAAACACCATCCCACATATTTTTATTCAACAACCCGGTACGAAAACATCGATAACAGATAAAACCATACCTTTTCTCGTAATACGAGATTCAACAATTGAAATACCGCGGGCATAATTTATAAAATTAAACCAAATATTTTCGTAAAATATTTAACCCAATTATGCCCGGAAATTATTACTTAAAATCATGTACAATTAATACCGAAATCCACTTCGCTCATGCATAGTAATAAATTAAACCACAATAAAATAATAATCGGGAATTTCTTAATGATCCCAAAATTTCCATTTATTACCAATGGGTAAATATATATAAAATAATATTTTTTCCCGATTATATTTAAAGTACACCACATAAGCAGAAATTACAAATATCAAATTAATACCACATAAATACAATTAATTATCCCAAAAATATTTTTTAAAGGTGGGTCACTCACCTGGAGCACGCAATTAACCATGATCCACCACGGGATCAATTCTACGACTCACCGGTGCTCCTAGAACAAAATTCACAGGTCACTCACCTGGAGCACGCAATTAACCATGATCCACCACGGGATCAATTCTACGACTCACCGGTGCTCCTAGAACAAAATTCACAGACAGTCAAATAAATTAATATTTTATTCGGGTAAATAATACCCGGTACCCGGGGGCTTAAACGCAAACGTTAACCAAAATAGGCGAATAATATACCGAATCGAAGCTCGTGGAACGAGGATCACAAATCCGATCTCCATCGACCCCAATTCCGCCGGAGGTGGCCGGAATTTGGTCGGAAAGTTTCGGCCGGTGTTCACTTCCCCATATCTCACAAACCGCTTCAAATTTCTGGGATTGGAGGCCATTTTTGGATTCAGAGGATCCAAAATAGGGGGATAGGAGGCTCAATTGGGAGTGGGCTGGCCGGAAAACACAAGAAAAGAGGAGAGAGAAACTTGGCCGGCCGGCGGCTTCTCCGGCCCGATCGGCGCGCGTCCGGCGGCGGCTGGCCGTGAAACTTGGCGGCCAAGCTCGCGAGGTGGCGGGCTTCCTTGGTGGCTGGCGCGTGAGGGCTATGGGTGGCCGGAATTCAAAAACATGGGAGAGAGAGAGGGACGGCCGGAGGGAAGAAAAATAACTGTGTGTGTCGTGTGTGTTTCGGGGAAGAAGAAGGGAAAAAAGAAAGAAAAAAAAAGAAAAAGAAAAAGAAATGGTGGTGTTTTCCCACGTGGGGAAAAGAAAAGAAAAAGAAAAAGAAAAAGAAAAAGAAAAAGAGAAAGAAAAAGGAAAAGAAAAAGAAATAATTAAATAATATTAATAATAATATTATTATTCAAAAATAATAAAATAATTTGATTTTTTTTCACATGGTTGACATGTGGCATTTCACCATGGTGACACATGGCCAACTTCATTGAGTCACACGTGGTACCTCGTTATGCGTGTAAAAATAATAATAAAATAATACAGTATTTGAAAAACTTTACAGGTCCATAACTTTCAAACCACATGTCCAAATCGAACGTGCCGCTAGTCTACGGACTCGTATCGACGAGCACTTCACAACCATACATGAGTCAAAGCTCAACCTTGCATGAATAAAAAGTCAACTCCGGCACCCCTTGGACAGTTTGGACCTCAACTTGTTTTACTCAAAACTTTCAAACCGTAGCTCCGTTTTCAACGTGCTACCAGTCTACGAACTCGTGCCAACGTGTACTCCGTAACGGTACCTCAGTCAACCTAGAATTCCAACCGGATCAAAAAGTCAACTTTTGACCCCTTCGGTCAACGGTCAACGGTCAACCTCGGTCAACGTGCAAAAATTTCCGACATGGTTCGGGACGGGGTGTTACAACCTTCCCCCCTTACAAAAATTTCGTCCTCGAAATTTCTTACGTCGCTGAAGTCGATCTTGGAAAAACCATAACATAAAACAAATAATAAAATATGCACACTTGTAATGGAGGTACGTACGATACCTTCTACATACTACGTAATCCATGATTCCAACTGTCGCCGACACTCTGCTACCAATACAAACCAGGGTGGTTGCCTATATTGGCCGTCCAATCCCCTGGACTCGTAGGCAACATGATTATGGGCTAGCTCTACATGGACCACAATGGTTCGCCGCCTCCGTATGGTGCAGTATAATATCAAACAATATACATACAAATACATGTACGAGCACAAACCAAAAATACTTGAATAAAACATCTTTAATTTCAAATACCACTTTGAAAAGCATTTAATTTTGATAAACGATCGGAAAAATATTTTGACACCCTCGAAGATTAGAGTTATTCAAACTCGGGCAACGAATTTGCTTTGAGACAAACGGAAAGAACGCTTTAAGACGGAAAAACGAGAGAATAGACACGGATGGGATGCACAACAATGCACAGTCCCTTAGGAATACTAGAACCTAGAGCTCTGATACCAACTGTCAGGACCCGTCCAGAATTCCTTCCCCGGAACCCTAGACAGCCCTGATCCCAGGGAAACCCTACCGAACCCTCCAACGGAAAATCCGGCAGAGCCTCCCCTAAGGGATTTACTTACCACAAATTACCTGCACTGAAAACACACTTCTAACAACATCCCCTTATTCCTCCCACAAACTACAAATTGTTTCCACAAATTGCAGCACTTCAAAAATAAAACAACAGCAGCAACCCAGTGCATTAAAAACAACTACACGTCCAATACAGTATACAGAGCATTATACAGATACATGCGGAATTTATAAAATGACAGATACGGAAACAATATAAGATAGAGAGGAAAAAGGGAAGAAAAACTTCTTGAACCTTCGGCAACGAACTGAGACGTCGGGCTCGCCCCGGACAATCAACGTCTCCAACCTGGACCTAGGGGAACGGAATTTAAGAGTGTGAGATGCTAATCATCTCAGTGAGTGACCCTATCTACTATACAATATAATACCACAGTAATACAGTAGATAGATAATAATTAATTGGAAAATAATAATTTCTCTCAAAACCCTTACAATTCTCTCAGTTGGAAAAGTTCCCCTTTTTAAAACCTTTTCGCAAAACCCAGTATGCATACCTCCCGAAAATCAAGGGATTAAATAATTTAACAAACAACAATTAAATAAATAAATACCCCAAATATATAATTAAACTGTAATAAATTATAATAAATAAATTTTAGAACACCTTTGGGGTTTTAAACTTTAATTGCAATTTATACCGACAATTACACCTGACGCACCACACCATATACCGGTGATGCCCTCCGATACCCAGCGTCCCGAGCACCGACTGGCGGGAGATTAAAGAGAGAAACCTGCAGTAGTCACTCCGGCGTCCCGACAGTACCGACTGCTAAAAACCATCACCCGGCCAAGGAGGGGGGCGGCTGTGCACAACAATAACCTTGCCTGCCCACGGTCCAATGGCAACTCACGGGTGAAGTAATAACCGTGCGCTAAACCAGATAATAACCGCGCACTACCACGTGTCCATACACCATACACCAGAACACCAATACTGTGTGAGTGCATCTAAAAATAAACAATAATAACCAACCGTACCGTTTTACAAAATTACCGTGGGAAGTATACCAAATTTTCACAAAACACCATCCCACATATTTTTATTCAACAACCCGGTACGAAAACATCGATAACAGATAAAACCATACCTTTTCTCGTAATACGAGATTCAACAATTGAAATACCGCGGGCATAATTTATAAAATTAAACCAAATATTTTCGTAAAATATTTAACCCAATTATGCCCGGAAATTATTACTTAAAATCATGTACAATTAATACCGAAATCCACTTCGCTCATGCATAGTAATAAATTAAACCACAATAAAATAATAATCGGGAATTTCTTAATGATCCCAAAATTTCCATTTATTACCAATGGGTAAATATATATAAAATAATATTTTTTCCCGATTATATTTAAAGTACACCACATAAGCAGAAATTACAAATATCAAATTAATACCACATAAATACAATTAATTATCCCAAAAATATTTTTTAAAGGTGGGTCACTCACCTGGAGCACGCAATTAACCATGATCCACCACGGGATCAATTCTACGACTCACCGGTGCTCCTAGAACAAAATTCACAGGTCACTCACCTGGAGCACGCAATTAACCATGATCCACCACGGGATCAATTCTACGACTCACCGGTGCTCCTAGAACAAAATTCACAGACAGTCAAATAAATTAATATTTTATTCGGGTAAATAATACCCGGTACCCGGGGGCTTAAACGCAAACGTTAACCAAAATAGGCGAATAATATACCGAATCGAAGCTCGTGGAACGAGGATCACAAATCCGATCTCCATCGACCCCAATTCCGCCGGAGGTGGCCGGAATTTGGTCGGAAAGTTTCGGCCGGTGTTCACTTCCCCATATCTCACAAACCGCTTCAAATTTCTGGGATTGGAGGCCATTTTTGGATTCAGAGGATCCAAAATAGGGGGATAGGAGGCTCAATTGGGAGTGGGCTGGCCGGAAAACACAAGAAAAGAGGAGAGAGAAACTTGGCCGGCCGGCGGCTTCTCCGGCCCGATCGGCGCGCGTCCGGCGGCGGCTGGCCGTGAAACTTGGCGGCCAAGCTCGCGAGGTGGCGGGCTTCCTTGGTGGCTGGCGCGTGAGGGCTATGGGTGGCCGGAATTCAAAAACACGGGAGAGAGAGAGGGACGGCCGGAGGGAAGAAAAATAACTGTGTGTGTCGTGTGTGTTTCGGGGAAGAAGAAGGGAAAAAAGAAAGAAAAAAAAAGAAAAAGAAAAAGAAATGGTGGTGTTTTCCCACGTGGGGAAAAGAAAAGAAAAAGAAAAAGAAAAAGAAAAAGAAAAAGAGAAAGAAAAAGGAAAAGAAAAAGAAATAATTAAATAATATTAATAATAATATTATTATTCAAAAATAATAAAATAATTTGATTTTTTTTCACATGGTTGACATGTGGCATTTCACCATGGTGACACATGGCCAACTTCATTGAGTCACACGTGGTACCTCGTTATGCGTGTAAAAATAATAATAAAATAATACAGTATTTGAAAAACTTTACAGGTCCATAACTTTCAAACCACATGTCCAAATCGAACGTGCCGCTAGTCTACGGACTCGTATCGACGAGCACTTCACAACCATACATGAGTCAAAGCTCAACCTTGCATGAATAAAAAGTCAACTCCGGCACCCCTTGGACAGTTTGGACCTCAACTTGTTTTACTCAAAACTTTCAAACCGTAGCTCCGTTTTCAACGTGCTACCAGTCTACGAACTCGTGCCAACGTGTACTCCGTAACGGTACCTCAGTCAACCTAGAATTCCAACCGGATCAAAAAGTCAACTTTTGACCCCTTCGGTCAACGGTCAACGGTCAACCTCGGTCAACGTGCAAAAATTTCCGACATGGTTCGGGACGGGGTGTTACAACCTTCCCCCCTTACAAAAATTTCGTCCTCGAAATTTCTTACGTCGCTGAAGTCGATCTTGGAAAAACCATAACATAAAACAAATAATAAAATATGCACACTTGTAATGGAGGTACGTACGATACCTTCTACATACTACGTAATCCATGATTCCAACTGTCGCCGACACTCTGCTACCAATACAAACCAGGGTGGTTGCCTATATTGGCCGTCCAATCCCCTGGACTCGTAGGCAACATGATTATGGGCTAGCTCTACATGGACCACAATGGTTCGCCGCCTCCGTATGGTGCAGTATAATATCAAACAATATACATACAAATACATGTACGAGCACAAACCAAAAATACTTGAATAAAACATCTTTAATTTCAAATACCACTTTGAAAAGCATTTAATTTTGATAAACGATCGGAAAAATATTTTGACACCCTCGAAGATTAGAGTTATTCAAACTCGGGCAACGAATTTGCTTTGAGACAAACGGAAAGAACGCTTTAAGACGGAAAAACGAGAGAATAGACACGGATGGGATGCACAACAATGCACAGTCCCTTAGGAATACTAGAACCTAGAGCTCTGATACCAACTGTCAGGACCCGTCCAGAATTCCTTCCCCGGAACCCTAGACAGCCCTGATCCCAGGGAAACCCTACCGAACCCTCCAACGGAAAATCCGGCAGAGCCTCCCCTAAGGGATTTACTTACCACAAATTACCTGCACTGAAAACACACTTCTAACAACATCCCCTTATTCCTCCCACAAACTACAAATTGTTTCCACAAATTGCAGCACTTCAAAAATAAAACAACAGCAGCAACCCAGTGCATTAAAAACAACTACACGTCCAATACAGTATACAGAGCATTATACAGATACATGCGGAATTTATAAAATGACAGATACGGAAACAATATAAGATAGAGAGGAAAAAGGGAAGAAAAACTTCTTGAACCTTCGGCAACGAACTGAGACGTCGGGCTCGCCCCGGACAATCAACGTCTCCAACCTGGACCTAGGGGAACGGAATTTAAGAGTGTGAGATGCTAATCATCTCAGTGAGTGACCCTATCTACTATACAATATAATACCACAGTAATACAGTAGATAGATAATAATTAATTGGAAAATAATAATTTCTCTCAAAACCCTTACAATTCTCTCAGTTGGAAAAGTTCCCCTTTTTAAAACCTTTTCGCAAAACCCAGTATGCATACCTCCCGAAAATCAAGGGATTAAATAATTTAACAAACAACAATTAAATAAATAAATACCCCAAATATATAATTAAACTGTAATAAATTATAATAAATAAATTTTAGAACACCTTTGGGGTTTTAAACTTTAATTGCAATTTATACCGACAATTACACCTGACGCACCACACCATATACCGGTGATGCCCTCCGATACCCAGCGTCCCGAGCACCGACTGGCGGGAGATTAAAGAGAGAAACCTGCAGTAGTCACTCCGGCGTCCCGACAGTACCGACTGCTAAAAACCATCACCCGGCCAAGGAGGGGGGCGGCTGTGCACAACAATAACCTTGCCTGCCCACGGTCCAATGGCAACTCACGGGTGAAGTAATAACCGTGCGCTAAACCAGATAATAACCGCGCACTACCACGTGTCCATACACCATACACCAGAACACCAATACTGTGTGAGTGCATCTAAAAATAAACAATAATAACCAACCGTACCGTTTTACAAAATTACCGTGGGAAGTATACCAAATTTTCACAAAACACCATCCCACATATTTTTATTCAACAACCCGGTACGAAAACATCGATAACAGATAAAACCATACCTTTTCTCGTAATACGAGATTCAACAATTGAAATACCGCGGGCATAATTTATAAAATTAAACCAAATATTTTCGTAAAATATTTAACCCAATTATGCCCGGAAATTATTACTTAAAATCATGTACAATTAATACCGAAATCCACTTCGCTCATGCATAGTAATAAATTAAACCACAATAAAATAATAATCGGGAATTTCTTAATGATCCCAAAATTTCCATTTATTACCAATGGGTAAATATATATAAAATAATATTTTTTCCCGATTATATTTAAAGTACACCACATAAGCAGAAATTACAAATATCAAATTAATACCACATAAATACAATTAATTATCCCAAAAATATTTTTTAAAGGTGGGTCACTCACCTGGAGCACGCAATTAACCATGATCCACCACGGGATCAATTCTACGACTCACCGGTGCTCCTAGAACAAAATTCACAGACAGTCAAATAAATTAATATTTTATTCGGGTAAATAATACCCGGTACCCGGGGGCTTAAACGCAAACGTTAACCAAAATAGGCGAATAATATACCGAATCGAAGCTCGTGGAACGAGGATCACAAATCCGATCTCCATCGACCCCAATTCCGCCGGAGGTGGCCGGAATTTGGTCGGAAAGTTTCGGCCGGTGTTCACTTCCCCATATCTCACAAACCGCTTCAAATTTCTGGGATTGGAGGCCATTTTTGGATTCAGAGGATCCAAAATAGGGGGATAGGAGGCTCAATTGGGAGTGGGCTGGCCGGAAAACACAAGAAAAGAGGAGAGAGAAACTTGGCCGGCCGGCGGCTTCTCCGGCCCGATCGGCGCGCGTCCGGCGGCGGCTGGCCGTGAAACTTGGCGGCCAAGCTCGCGAGGTGGCGGGCTTCCTTGGTGGCTGGCGCGTGAGGGCTATGGGTGGCCGGAATTCAAAAACACGGGAGAGAGAGAGGGACGGCCGGAGGGAAGAAAAATAACTGTGTGTGTCGTGTGTGTTTCGGGGAAGAAGAAGGGAAAAAAGAAAGAAAAAAAAAGAAAAAGAAAAAGAAATGGTGGTGTTTTCCCACGTGGGGAAAAGAAAAGAAAAAGAAAAAGAAAAAGAAAAAGAAAAAGAGAAAGAAAAAGGAAAAGAAAAAGAAATAATTAAATAATATTAATAATAATATTATTATTCAAAAATAATAAAATAATTTGATTTTTTTTCACATGGTTGACATGTGGCATTTCACCATGGTGACACATGGCCAACTTCATTGAGTCACACGTGGTACCTCGTTATGCGTGTAAAAATAATAATAAAATAATACAGTATTTGAAAAACTTTACAGGTCCATAACTTTCAAACCACATGTCCAAATCGAACGTGCCGCTAGTCTACGGACTCGTATCGACGAGCACTTCACAACCATACATGAGTCAAAGCTCAACCTTGCATGAATAAAAAGTCAACTCCGGCACCCCTTGGACAGTTTGGACCTCAACTTGTTTTACTCAAAACTTTCAAACCGTAGCTCCGTTTTCAACGTGCTACCAGTCTACGAACTCGTGCCAACGTGTACTCCGTAACGGTACCTCAGTCAACCTAGAATTCCAACCGGATCAAAAAGTCAACTTTTGACCCCTTCGGTCAACGGTCAACGGTCAACCTCGGTCAACGTGCAAAAATTTCCGACATGGTTCGGGACGGGGTGTTACAACCTTCCCCCCTTACAAAAATTTCGTCCTCGAAATTTCTTACGTCGCTGAAGTCGATCTTGGAAAAACCATAACATAAAACAAATAATAAAATATGCACACTTGTAATGGAGGTACGTACGATACCTTCTACATACTACGTAATCCATGATTCCAACTGTCGCCGACACTCTGCTACCAATACAAACCAGGGTGGTTGCCTATATTGGCCGTCCAATCCCCTGGACTCGTAGGCAACATGATTATGGGCTAGCTCTACATGGACCACAATGGTTCGCCGCCTCCGTATGGTGCAGTATAATATCAAACAATATACATACAAATACATGTACGAGCACAAACCAAAAATACTTGAATAAAACATCTTTAATTTCAAATACCACTTTGAAAAGCATTTAATTTTGATAAACGATCGGAAAAATATTTTGACACCCTCGAAGATTAGAGTTATTCAAACTCGGGCAACGAATTTGCTTTGAGACAAACGGAAAGAACGCTTTAAGACGGAAAAACGAGAGAATAGACACGGATGGGATGCACAACAATGCACAGTCCCTTAGGAATACTAGAACCTAGAGCTCTGATACCAACTGTCAGGACCCGTCCAGAATTCCTTCCCCGGAACCCTAGACAGCCCTGATCCCAGGGAAACCCTACCGAACCCTCCAACGGAAAATCCGGCAGAGCCTCCCCTAAGGGATTTACTTACCACAAATTACCTGCACTGAAAACACACTTCTAACAACATCCCCTTATTCCTCCCACAAACTACAAATTGTTTCCACAAATTGCAGCACTTCAAAAATAAAACAACAGCAGCAACCCAGTGCATTAAAAACAACTACACGTCCAATACAGTATACAGAGCATTATACAGATACATGCGGAATTTATAAAATGACAGATACGGAAACAATATAAGATAGAGAGGAAAAAGGGAAGAAAAACTTCTTGAACCTTCGGCAACGAACTGAGACGTCGGGCTCGCCCCGGACAATCAACGTCTCCAACCTGGACCTAGGGGAACGGAATTTAAGAGTGTGAGATGCTAATCATCTCAGTGAGTGACCCTATCTACTATACAATATAATACCACAGTAATACAGTAGATAGATAATAATCAATTGGAAAATAATAATTTCTCTCAAAACCCTTACAATTCTCTCAGTTGGAAAAGTTCCCCTTTTTAAAACCTTTTCGCAAAACCCAGTATGCATACCTCCCGAAAATCAAGGGATTAAATAATTTAACAAACAACAATTAAATAAATAAATACCCCAAATATATAATTAAACTGTAATAAATTATAATAAATAAATTTTAGAACACCTTTGGGGTTTTAAACTTTAATTGCAATTTATACCGACAATTACACCTGACGCACCACACCATATACCGGTGATGCCCTCCGATACCCAGCGTCCCGAGCACCGACTGGCGGGAGATTAAAGAGAGAAACCTGCAGTAGTCACTCCGGCGTCCCGACAATACCGACTGCTAAAAACCATCACCCGGCCAAGGAGGGGGGCGGCTGTGCACAACAATAACCTTGCCTGCCCACGGTCCAATGGCAACTCACGGGTGAAGTAATAACCGTGCGCTAAACCAGATAATAACCGCGCACTACCACGTGTCCATACACCATACACCAGAACACCAATACTGTGTGAGTGCATCTAAAAATAAACAATAATAACCAACCGTACCGTTTTACAAAATTACCGTGGGAAGTATACCAAATTTTCACAAAACACCATCCCACATATTTTTATTCAACAACCCGGTACGAAAACATCGATAACAGATAAAACCATACCTTTTCTCGTAATACGAGATTCAACAATTGAAATACCGCGGGCATAATTTATAAAATTAAACCAAATATTTTCGTAAAATATTTAACCCAATTATGCCCGGAAATTATTACTTAAAATCATGTACAATTAATACCGAAATCCACTTCGCTCATGCATAGTAATAAATTAAACCACAATAAAATAATAATCGGGAATTTCTTAATGATCCCAAAATTTCCATTTATTACCAATGGGTAAATATATATAAAATAATATTTTTTCCCGATTATATTTAAAGTACACCACATAAGCAGAAATTACAAATATCAAATTAATACCACATAAATACAATTAATTATCCCAAAAATATTTTTTAAAGGTGGGTCACTCACCTGGAGCACACAATTAACCCATGATCCACCACGGGATCAATTCTACGACTCACCGGTGCTCCTAGAACAAAATTCACAGACAGTCAAATAAATTAATATTTTATTCGGGTAAATAATACCCGGTACCCGGGGGCTTAAACGCAAACGTTAACCAAAATAGGCGAATAATATACCGAATCGAAGCTCGTGGAACGAGGATCACAAATCCGATCTCCATCGACCCCAATTCCGCCGGAGGTGGCCGGAATTTGGTCGGAAAGTTTCGGCCGGTGTTCACTTCCCCATATCTCACAAACCGCTTCAAATTTCTGGGATTGGAGGCCATTTTTGGATTCAGAGGATCCAAAATAGGGGGATAGGAGGCTCAATTGGGAGTGGGCTGGCCGGAAAACACAAGAAAAGAGGAGAGAGAAACTTGGCCGGCCGGCGGCTTCTCCGGCCCGATCGGCGCGCGTCCGGCGGCGGCTGGCCGTGAAACTTGGCGGCCAAGCTCGCGAGGTGGCGGGCTTCCTTGGTGGCTGGCGCGTGAGGGCTATGGGTGGCCGGAATTCAAAAACACGGGAGAGAGAGAGGGACGGCCGGAGGGAAGAAAAATAACTGTGTGTGTCGTGTGTGTTTCGGGGAAGAAGAAGGGAAAAAAGAAAGAAAAAAAAAGAAAAAGAAAAAGAAATGGTGGTGTTTTCCCACGTGGGGAAAAGAAAAGAAAAAGAAAAAGAAAAAGAAAAAGAAAAAGAGAAAGAAAAAGGAAAAGAAAAAGAAATAATTAAATAATATTAATAATAATATTATTATTCAAAAATAATAAAATAATTTGATTTTTTTTCACATGGTTGACATGTGGCATTTCACCATGGTGACACATGGCCAACTTCATTGAGTCACACGTGGTACCTCGTTATGCGTGTAAAAATAATAATAAAATAATACAGTATTTGAAAAACTTTACAGGTCCATAACTTTCAAACCACATGTCCAAATCGAACGTGCCGCTAGTCTACGGACTCGTATCGACGAGCACTTCACAACCATACATGAGTCAAAGCTCAACCTTGCATGAATAAAAAGTCAACTCCGGCACCCCTTGGACAGTTTGGACCTCAACTTGTTTTACTCAAAACTTTCAAACCGTAGCTCCGTTTTCAACGTGCTACCAGTCTACGAACTCGTGCCAACGTGTACTCCGTAACGGTACCTCAGTCAACCTAGAATTCCAACCGGATCAAAAAGTCAACTTTTGACCCCTTCGGTCAACGGTCAACGGTCAACCTCGGTCAACGTGCAAAAATTTCCGACATGGTTCGGGACGGGGTGTTACAACCTTCCCCCCTTACAAAAATTTCGTCCTCGAAATTTCTTACGTCGCTGAAGTCGATCTTGGAAAAACCATAACATAAAACAAATAATAAAATATGCACACTTGTAATGGAGGTACGTACGATACCTTCTACATACTACGTAATCCATGATTCCAACTGTCGCCGACACTCTGCTACCAATACAAACCAGGGTGGTTGCCTATATTGGCCGTCCAATCCCCTGGACTCGTAGGCAACATGATTATGGGCTAGCTCTACATGGACCACAATGGTTCGCCGCCTCCGTATGGTGCAGTATAATATCAAACAATATACATACAAATACATGTACGAGCACAAACCAAAAATACTTGAATAAAACATCTTTAATTTCAAATACCACTTTGAAAAGCATTTAATTTTGATAAACGATCGGAAAAATATTTTGACACCCTCGAAGATTAGAGTTATTCAAACTCGGGCAACGAATTTGCTTTGAGACAAACGGAAAGAACGCTTTAAGACGGAAAAACGAGAGAATAGACACGGATGGGATGCACAACAATGCACAGTCCCTTAGGAATACTAGAACCTAGAGCTCTGATACCAACTGTCAGGACCCGTCCAGAATTCCTTCCCCGGAACCCTAGACAGCCCTGATCCCAGGGAAACCCTACCGAACCCTCCAACGGAAAATCCGGCAGAGCCTCCCCTAAGGGATTTACTTACCACAAATTACCTGCACTGAAAACACACTTCTAACAACATCCCCTTATTCCTCCCACAAACTACAAATTGTTTCCACAAATTGCAGCACTTCAAAAATAAAACAACAGCAGCAACCCAGTGCATTAAAAACAACTACACGTCCAATACAGTATACAGAGCATTATACAGATACATGCGGAATTTATAAAATGACAGATACGGAAACAATATAAGATAGAGAGGAAAAAGGGAAGAAAAACTTCTTGAACCTTCGGCAACGAACTGAGACGTCGGGCTCGCCCCGGACAATCAACGTCTCCAACCTGGACCTAGGGGAACGGAATTTAAGAGTGTGAGATGCTAATCATCTCAGTGAGTGACCCTATCTACTATACAATATAATACCACAGTAATACAGTAGATAGATAATAATCAATTGGAAAATAATAATTTCTCTCAAAACCCTTACAATTCTCTCAGTTGGAAAAGTTCCCCTTTTTAAAACCTTTTCGCAAAACCCAGTATGCATACCTCCCGAAAATCAAGGGATTAAATAATTTAACAAACAACAATTAAATAAATAAATACCCCAAATATATAATTAAACTGTAATAAATTATAATAAATAAATTTTAGAACACCTTTGGGGTTTTAAACTTTAATTGCAATTTATACCGACAATTACACCTGACGCACCACACCATATACCGGTGATGCCCTCCGATACCCAGCGTCCCGAGCACCGACTGGCGGGAGATTAAAGAGAGAAACCTGCAGTAGTCACTCCGGCGTCCCGACAGTACCGACTGCTAAAAACCATCACCCGGCCAAGGAGGGGGGCGGCTGTGCACAACAATAACCTTGCCTGCCCACGGTCCAATGGCAACTCACGGGTGAAGTAATAACCGTGCGCTAAACCAGATAATAACCGCGCACTACCACGTGTCCATACACCATACACCAGAACACCAATACTGTGTGAGTGCATCTAAAAATAAACAATAATAACCAACCGTACCGTTTTACAAAATTACCGTGGGAAGTATACCAAATTTTCACAAAACACCATCCCACATATTTTTATTCAACAACCCGGTACGAAAACATCGATAACAGATAAAACCATACCTTTTCTCGTAATACGAGATTCAACAATTGAAATACCGCGGGCATAATTTATAAAATTAAACCAAATATTTTCGTAAAATATTTAACCCAATTATGCCCGGAAATTATTACTTAAAATCATGTACAATTAATACCGAAATCCACTTCGCTCATGCATAGTAATAAATTAAACCACAATAAAATAATAATCGGGAATTTCTTAATGATCCCAAAATTTCCATTTATTACCAATGGGTAAATATATATAAAATAATATTTTTTCCCGATTATATTTAAAGTACACCACATAAGCAGAAATTACAAATATCAAATTAATACCACATAAATACAATTAATTATCCCAAAAATATTTTTTAAAGGTGGGTCACTCACCTGGAGCACGCAATTAACCCATGATCCACCACGGGATCAATTCTACGACTCACCGGTGCTCCTAGAACAAAATTCACAGACAGTCAAATAAATTAATATTTTATTCGGGTAAATAATACCCGGTACCCGGGGGCTTAAACGCAAACGTTAACCAAAATAGGCGAATAATATACCGAATCGAAGCTCGTGGAACGAGGATCACAAATCCGATCTCCATCGACCCCAATTCCGCCGGAGGTGGCCGGAATTTGGTCGGAAAGTTTCGGCCGGTGTTCACTTCCCCATATCTCACAAACCGCTTCAAATTTCTGGGATTGGAGGCCATTTTTGGATTCAGAGGATCCAAAATAGGGGGATAGGAGGCTCAATTGGGAGTGGGCTGGCCGGAAAACACAAGAAAAGAGGAGAGAGAAACTTGGCCGGCCGGCGGCTTCTCCGGCCCGATCGGCGCGCGTCCGGCGGCGGCTGGCCGTGAAACTTGGCGGCCAAGCTCGCGAGGTGGCGGGCTTCCTTGGTGGCTGGCGCGTGAGGGCTATGGGTGGCCGGAATTCAAAAACACGGGAGAGAGAGAGGGACGGCCGGAGGGAAGAAAAATAACTGTGTGTGTCGTGTGTGTTTCGGGGAAGAAGAAGGGAAAAAAGAAAGAAAAAAAAAGAAAAAGAAAAAGAAATGGTGGTGTTTTCCCACGTGGGGAAAAGAAAAGAAAAAGAAAAAGAAAAAGAAAAAGAAAAAGAGAAAGAAAAAGGAAAAGAAAAAGAAATAATTAAATAATATTAATAATAATATTATTATTCAAAAATAATAAAATAATTTGATTTTTTTTCACATGGTTGACATGTGGCATTTCACCATGGTGACACATGGCCAACTTCATTGAGTCACACGTGGTACCTCGTTATGCGTGTAAAAATAATAATAAAATAATACAGTATTTGAAAAACTTTACAGGTCCATAACTTTCAAACCACATGTCCAAATCGAACGTGCCGCTAGTCTACGGACTCGTATCGACGAGCACTTCACAACCATACATGAGTCAAAGCTCAACCTTGCATGAATAAAAAGTCAACTCCGGCACCCCTTGGACAGTTTGGACCTCAACTTGTTTTACTCAAAACTTTCAAACCGTAGCTCCGTTTTCAACGTGCTACCAGTCTACGAACTCGTGCCAACGTGTACTCCGTAACGGTACCTCAGTCAACCTAGAATTCCAACCGGATCAAAAAGTCAACTTTTGACCCCTTCGGTCAACGGTCAACGGTCAACCTCGGTCAACGTGCAAAAATTTCCGACATGGTTCGGGACGGGGTGTTACAACCTTCCCCCCTTACAAAAATTTCGTCCTCGAAATTTCTTACGTCGCTGAAGTCGATCTTGGAAAAACCATAACATAAAACAAATAATAAAATATGCACACTTGTAATGGAGGTACGTACGATACCTTCTACATACTACGTAATCCATGATTCCAACTGTCGCCGACACTCTGCTACCAATACAAACCAGGGTGGTTGCCTATATTGGCCGTCCAATCCCCTGGACTCGTAGGCAACATGATTATGGGCTAGCTCTACATGGACCACAATGGTTCGCCGCCTCCGTATGGTGCAGTATAATATCAAACAATATACATACAAATACATGTACGAGCACAAACCAAAAATACTTGAATAAAACATCTTTAATTTCAAATACCACTTTGAAAAGCATTTAATTTTGATAAACGATCGGAAAAATATTTTGACACCCTCGAAGATTAGAGTTATTCAAACTCGGGCAACGAATTTGCTTTGAGACAAACGGAAAGAACGCTTTAAGACGGAAAAACGAGAGAATAGACACGGATGGGATGCACAACAATGCACAGTCCCTTAGGAATACTA
This sequence comes from Ziziphus jujuba, assembly GCF_031755915.1. Lineage (NCBI taxonomy): Eukaryota > Viridiplantae > Streptophyta > Magnoliopsida > Rosales > Rhamnaceae > Ziziphus > Ziziphus jujuba. The sequence goes on from NC_083379.1 coordinate 9,526,637, forward strand.
GAACCTAGAGCTCTGATACCAACTGTCAGGACCCGTCCAGAATTCCTTCCCCGGAACCCTAGACAGCCCTGATCCCAGGGAAACCCTACCGAACCCTCCAACGGAAAATCCGGCAGAGCCTCCCCTAAGGGATTTACTTACCACAAATTACCTGCACTGAAAACACACTTCTAACAACATCCCCTTATTCCTCCCACAAACTACAAATTGTTTCCACAAATTGCAGCACTTCAAAAATAAAACAACAGCAGCAACCCAGTGCATTAAAAACAACTACACGTCCAATACAGTATACAGAGCATTATACAGATACATGCGGAATTTATAAAATGACAGATACGGAAACAATATAAGATAGAGAGGAAAAAGGGAAGAAAAACTTCTTGAACCTTCGGCAACGAACTGAGACGTCGGGCTCGCCCCGGACAATCAACGTCTCCAACCTGGACCTAGGGGAACGGAATTTAAGAGTGTGAGATGCTAATCATCTCAGTGAGTGACCCTATCTACTATACAATATAATACCACAGTAATACAGTAGATAGATAATAATTAATTGGAAAATAATAATTTCTCTCAAAACCCTTACAATTCTCTCAGTTGGAAAAGTTCCCCTTTTTAAAACCTTTTCGCAAAACCCAGTATGCATACCTCCCGAAAATCAAGGGATTAAATAATTTAACAAACAACAATTAAATAAATAAATACCCCAAATATATAATTAAACTGTAATAAATTATAATAAATAAATTTTAGAACACCTTTGGGGTTTTAAACTTTAATTGCAATTTATACCGACAATTACACCTGACGCACCACACCATATACCGGTGATGCCCTCCGATACCCAGCGTCCCGAGCACCGACTGGCGGGAGATTAAAGAGAGAAACCTGCAGTAGTCACTCCGGCGTCCCGACAGTACCGACTGCTAAAAACCATCACCCGGCCAAGGAGGGGGGCGGCTGTGCACAACAATAACCTTGCCTGCCCACGGTCCAATGGCAACTCACGGGTGAAGTAATAACCGTGCGCTAAACCAGATAATAACCGCGCACTACCACGTGTCCATACACCATACACCAGAACACCAATACTGTGTGAGTGCATCTAAAAATAAACAATAATAACCAACCGTACCGTTTTACAAAATTACCGTGGGAAGTATACCAAATTTTCACAAAACACCATCCCACATATTTTTATTCAACAACCCGGTACGAAAACATCGATAACAGATAAAACCATACCTTTTCTCGTAATACGAGATTCAACAATTGAAATACCGCGGGCATAATTTATAAAATTAAACCAAATATTTTCGTAAAATATTTAACCCAATTATGCCCGGAAATTATTACTTAAAATCATGTACAATTAATACCGAAATCCACTTCGCTCATGCATAGTAATAAATTAAACCACAATAAAATAATAATCGGGAATTTCTTAATGATCCCAAAATTTCCATTTATTACCAATGGGTAAATATATATAAAATAATATTTTTTCCCGATTATATTTAAAGTACACCACATAAGCAGAAATTACAAATATCAAATTAATACCACATAAATACAATTAATTATCCCAAAAATATTTTTTAAAGGTGGGTCACTCACCTGGAGCACGCAATTAACCCATGATCCACCACGGGATCAATTCTACGACTCACCGGTGCTCCTAGAACAAAATTCACAGACAGTCAAATAAATTAATATTTTATTCGGGTAAATAATACCCGGTACCCGGGGGCTTAAACGCAAACGTTAACCAAAATAGGCGAATAATATACCGAATCGAAGCTCGTGGAACGAGGATCACAAATCCGATCTCCATCGACCCCAATTCCGCCGGAGGTGGCCGGAATTTGGTCGGAAAGTTTCGGCCGGTGTTCACTTCCCCATATCTCACAAACCGCTTCAAATTTCTGGGATTGGAGGCCATTTTTGGATTCAGAGGATCCAAAATAGGGGGATAGGAGGCTCAATTGGGAGTGGGCTGGCCGGAAAACACAAGAAAAGAGGAGAGAGAAACTTGGCCGGCCGGCGGCTTCTCCGGCCCGATCGGCGCGCGTCCGGCGGCGGCTGGCCGTGAAACTTGGCGGCCAAGCTCGCGAGGTGGCGGGCTTCCTTGGTGGCTGGCGCGTGAGGGCTATGGGTGGCCGGAATTCAAAAACACGGGAGAGAGAGAGGGACGGCCGGAGGGAAGAAAAATAACTGTGTGTGTCGTGTGTGTTTCGGGGAAGAAGAAGGGAAAAAAGAAAGAAGAAAAAAGAAAAAGAAAAAGAAAAAGAAAAAGAAATGGTGGTGTTTTCCCACGTGGGGAAAAGAAAAGAAAAAGAAAAAGAAAAAGAAAAAGAAAAAGAGAAAGAAAAAGGAAAAGAAAAAGAAATAATTAAATAATATTAATAATAATATTATTATTCAAAAATAATAAAATAATTTGATTTTTTTTCACATGGTTGACATGTGGCATTTCACCATGGTGACACATGGCCAACTTCATTGAGTCACACGTGGTACCTCGTTATGCGTGTAAAAATAATAATAAAATAATACAGTATTTGAAAAACTTTACAGGTCCATAACTTTCAAACCACATGTCCAAATCGAACGTGCCGCTAGTCTACGGACTCGTATCGACGAGCACTTCACAACCATACATGAGTCAAAGCTCAACCTTGCATGAATAAAAAGTCAACTCCGGCACCCCTTGGACAGTTTGGACCTCAACTTGTTTTACTCAAAACTTTCAAACCGTAGCTCCGTTTTCAACGTGCTACCAGTCTACGAACTCGTGCCAACGTGTACTCCGTAACGGTACCTCAGTCAACCTAGAATTCCAACCGGATCAAAAAGTCAACTTTTGACCCCTTCGGTCAACGGTCAACGGTCAACCTCGGTCAACGTGCAAAAATTTCCGACATGGTTCGGGACGGGGTGTTACAACCTTCCCCCCTTACAAAAATTTCGTCCTCGAAATTTCTTACGTCGCTGAAGTCGATCTTGGAAAAACCATAACATAAAACAAATAATAAAATATGCACACTTGTAATGGAGGTACGTACGATACCTTCTACATACTACGTAATCCATGATTCCAACTGTCGCCGACACTCTGCTACCAATACAAACCAGGGTGGTTGCCTATATTGGCCGTCCAATCCCCTGGACTCGTAGGCAACATGATTATGGGCTAGCTCTACATGGACCACAATGGTTCGCCGCCTCCGTATGGTGCAGTATAATATCAAACAATATACATACAAATACATGTACGAGCACAAACCAAAAATACTTGAATAAAACATCTTTAATTTCAAATACCACTTTGAAAAGCATTTAATTTTGATAAACGATCGGAAAAATATTTTGACACCCTCGAAGATTAGAGTTATTCAAACTCGGGCAACGAATTTGCTTTGAGACAAACGGAAAGAACGCTTTAAGACGGAAAAACGAGAGAATAGACACGGATGGGATGCACAACAATGCACAGTCCCTTAGGAATACTAGAACCTAGAGCTCTGATACCAACTGTCAGGACCCGTCCAGAATTCCTTCCCCGGAACCCTAGACAGCCCTGATCCCAGGGAAACCCTACCGAACCCTCCAACGGAAAATCCGGCAGAGCCTCCCCTAAGGGATTTACTTACCACAAATTACCTGCACTGAAAACACACTTCTAACAACATCCCCTTATTCCTCCCACAAACTACAAATTGTTTCCACAAATTGCAGCACTTCAAAAATAAAACAACAGCAGCAACCCAGTGCATTAAAAACAACTACACGTCCAATACAGTATACAGAGCATTATACAGATACATGCGGAATTTATAAAATGACAGATACGGAAACAATATAAGATAGAGAGGAAAAAGGGAAGAAAAACTTCTTGAACCTTCGGCAACGAACTGAGACGTCGGGCTCGCCCCGGACAATCAACGTCTCCAACCTGGACCTAGGGGAACGGAATTTAAGAGTGTGAGATGCTAATCATCTCAGTGAGTGACCCTATCTACTATACAATATAATACCACAGTAATACAGTAGATAGATAATAATCAATTGGAAAATAATAATTTCTCTCAAAACCCTTACAATTCTCTCAGTTGGAAAAGTTCCCCTTTTTAAAACCTTTTCGCAAAACCCAGTATGCATACCTCCCGAAAATCAAGGGATTAAATAATTTAACAAACAACAATTAAATAAATAAATACCCCAAATATATAATTAAACTGTAATAAATTATAATAAATAAATTTTAGAACACCTTTGGGGTTTTAAACTTTAATTGCAATTTATACCGACAATTACACCTGACGCACCACACCATATACCGGTGATGCCCTCCGATACCCAGCGTCCCGAGCACCGACTGGCGGGAGATTAAAGAGAGAAACCTGCAGTAGTCACTCCGGCGTCCCGACAGTACCGACTGCTAAAAACCATCACCCGGCCAAGGAGGGGGGCGGCTGTGCACAACAATAACCTTGCCTGCCCACGGTCCAATGGCAACTCACGGGTGAAGTAATAACCGTGCGCTAAACCAGATAATAACCGCGCACTACCACGTGTCCATACACCATACACCAGAACACCAATACTGTGTGAGTGCATCTAAAAATAAACAATAATAACCAACCGTACCGTTTTACAAAATTACCGTGGGAAGTATACCAAATTTTCACAAAACACCATCCCACATATTTTTATTCAACAACCCGGTACGAAAACATCGATAACAGATAAAACCATACCTTTTCTCGTAATACGAGATTCAACAATTGAAATACCGCGGGCATAATTTATAAAATTAAACCAAATATTTTCGTAAAATATTTAACCCAATTATGCCCGGAAATTATTACTTAAAATCATGTACAATTAATACCGAAATCCACTTCGCTCATGCATAGTAATAAATTAAACCACAATAAAATAATAATCGGGAATTTCTTAATGATCCCAAAATTTCCATTTATTACCAATGGGTAAATATATATAAAATAATATTTTTTCCCGATTATATTTAAAGTACACCACATAAGCAGAAATTACAAATATCAAATTAATACCACATAAATACAATTAATTATCCCAAAAATATTTTTTAAAGGTGGGTCACTCACCTGGAGCACGCAATTAACCCATGATCCACCACGGGATCAATTCTACGACTCACCGGTGCTCCTAGAACAAAATTCACAGACAGTCAAATAAATTAATATTTTATTCGGGTAAATAATACCCGGTACCCGGGGGCTTAAACGCAAACGTTAACCAAAATAGGCGAATAATATACCGAATCGAAGCTCGTGGAACGAGGATCACAAATCCGATCTCCATCGACCCCAATTCCGCCGGAGGTGGCCGGAATTTGGTCGGAAAGTTTCGGCCGGTGTTCACTTCCCCATATCTCACAAACCGCTTCAAATTTCTGGGATTGGAGGCCATTTTTGGATTCAGAGGATCCAAAATAGGGGGATAGGAGGCTCAATTGGGAGTGGGCTGGCCGGAAAACACAAGAAAAGAGGAGAGAGAAACTTGGCCGGCCGGCGGCTTCTCCGGCCCGATCGGCGCGCGTCCGGCGGCGGCTGGCCGTGAAACTTGGCGGCCAAGCTCGCGAGGTGGCGGGCTTCCTTGGTGGCTGGCGCGTGAGGGCTATGGGTGGCCGGAATTCAAAAACACGGGAGAGAGAGAGGGACGGCCGGAGGGAAGAAAAATAACTGTGTGTGTCGTGTGTGTTTCGGGGAAGAAGAAGGGAAAAAAGAAAGAAGAAAAAAGAAAAAGAAAAAGAAAAAGAAAAAGAAATGGTGGTGTTTTCCCACGTGGGGAAAAGAAAAGAAAAAGAAAAAGAAAAAGAAAAAGAAAAAGAGAAAGAAAAAGGAAAAGAAAAAGAAATAATTAAATAATATTAATAATAATATTATTATTCAAAAATAATAAAATAATTTGATTTTTTTTCACATGGTTGACATGTGGCATTTCACCATGGTGACACATGGCCAACTTCATTGAGTCACACGTGGTACCTCGTTATGCGTGTAAAAATAATAATAAAATAATACAGTATTTGAAAAACTTTACAGGTCCATAACTTTCAAACCACATGTCCAAATCGAACGTGCCGCTAGTCTACGGACTCGTATCGACGAGCACTTCACAACCATACATGAGTCAAAGCTCAACCTTGCATGAATAAAAAGTCAACTCCGGCACCCCTTGGACAGTTTGGACCTCAACTTGTTTTACTCAAAACTTTCAAACCGTAGCTCCGTTTTCAACGTGCTACCAGTCTACGAACTCGTGCCAACGTGTACTCCGTAACGGTACCTCAGTCAACCTAGAATTCCAACCGGATCAAAAAGTCAACTTTTGACCCCTTCGGTCAACGGTCAACGGTCAACCTCGGTCAACGTGCAAAAATTTCCGACATGGTTCGGGACGGGGTGTTACAACCTTCCCCCCTTACAAAAATTTCGTCCTCGAAATTTCTTACGTCGCTGAAGTCGATCTTGGAAAAACCATAACATAAAACAAATAATAAAATATGCACACTTGTAATGGAGGTACGTACGATACCTTCTACATACTACGTAATCCATGATTCCAACTGTCGCCGACACTCTGCTACCAATACAAACCAGGGTGGTTGCCTATATTGGCCGTCCAATCCCCTGGACTCGTAGGCAACATGATTATGGGCTAGCTCTACATGGACCACAATGGTTCGCCGCCTCCGTATGGTGCAGTATAATATCAAACAATATACATACAAATACATGTACGAGCACAAACCAAAAATACTTGAATAAAACATCTTTAATTTCAAATACCACTTTGAAAAGCATTTAATTTTGATAAACGATCGGAAAAATATTTTGACACCCTCGAAGATTAGAGTTATTCAAACTCGGGCAACGAATTTGCTTTGAGACAAACGGAAAGAACGCTTTAAGACGGAAAAACGAGAGAATAGACACGGATGGGATGCACAACAATGCACAGTCCCTTAGGAATACTAGAACCTAGAGCTCTGATACCAACTGTCAGGACCCGTCCAGAATTCCTTCCCCGGAACCCTAGACAGCCCTGATCCCAGGGAAACCCTACCGAACCCTCCAACGGAAAATCCGGCAGAGCCTCCCCTAAGGGATTTACTTACCACAAATTACCTGCACTGAAAACACACTTCTAACAACATCCCCTTATTCCTCCCACAAACTACAAATTGTTTCCACAAATTGCAGCACTTCAAAAATAAAACAACAGCAGCAACCCAGTGCATTAAAAACAACTACACGTCCAATACAGTATACAGAGCATTATACAGATACATGCGGAATTTATAAAATGACAGATACGGAAACAATATAAGATAGAGAGGAAAAAGGGAAGAAAAACTTCTTGAACCTTCGGCAACGAACTGAGACGTTGGGCTCGCCCCGGACAATCAACGTCTCCAACCTGGACCTAGGGGAACGGAATTTAAGAGTGTGAGATGCTAATCATCTCAGTGAGTGACCCTATCTACTATACAATATAATACCACAGTAATACAGTAGATAGATAATAATTAATTGGAAAATAATAATTTCTCTCAAAACCCTTACAATTCTCTCAGTTGGAAAAGTTCCCCTTTTTAAAACCTTTTCGCAAAACCCAGTATGCATACCTCCCGAAAATCAAGGGATTAAATAATTTAACAAACAACAATTAAATAAATAAATACCCCAAATATATAATTAAACTGTAATAAATTATAATAAATAAATTTTAGAACACCTTTGGGGTTTTAAACTTTAATTGCAATTTATACCGACAATTACACCTGACGCACCACACCATATACCGGTGATGCCCTCCGATACCCAGCGTCCCGAGCACCGACTGGCGGGAGATTAAAGAGAGAAACCTGCAGTAGTCACTCCGGCGTCCCGACAGTACCGACTGCTAAAAACCATCACCCGGCCAAGGAGGGGGGCGGCTGTGCACAACAATAACCTTGCCTGCCCACGGTCCAATGGCAACTCACGGGTGAAGTAATAACCGTGCGCTAAACCAGATAATAACCGCGCACTACCACGTGTCCATACACCATACACCAGAACACCAATACTGTGTGAGTGCATCTAAAAATAAACAATAATAACCAACCGTACCGTTTTACAAAATTACCGTGGGAAGTATACCAATTTTTCACAAAACACCATCCCACATATTTTTATTCAACAACCCGGTACGAAAACATCGATAACAGATAAAACCATACCTTTTCTCGTAATACGAGATTCAACAATTGAAATACCGCGGGCATAATTTATAAAATTAAACCAAATATTTTCGTAAAATATTTAACCCAATTATGCCCGGAAATTATTACTTAAAATCATGTACAATTAATACCGAAATCCACTTCGCTCATGCATAGTAATAAATTAAACCACAATAAAATAATAATCGGGAATTTCTTAATGATCCCAAAATTTCCATTTATTACCAATGGGTAAATATATATAAAATAATATTTTTTCCCGATTATATTTAAAGTACACCACATAAGCAGAAATTACAAATATCAAATTAATACCACATAAATACAATTAATTATCCCAAAAATATTTTTTAAAGGTGGGTCACTCACCTGGAGCACGCAATTAACCCATGATCCACCACGGGATCAATTCTACGACTCACCGGTGCTCCTAGAACAAAATTCACAGACAGTCAAATAAATTAATATTTTATTCGGGTAAATAATACCCGGTACCCGGGGGCTTAAACGCAAACGTTAACCAAAATAGGCGAATAATATACCGAATCGAAGCTCGTGGAACGAGGATCACAAATCCGATCTCCATCGACCCCAATTCCGCCGGAGGTGGCCGGAATTTGGTCGGAAAGTTTCGGCCGGTGTTCACTTCCCCATATCTCACAAACCGCTTCAAATTTCTGGGATTGGAGGCCATTTTTGGATTCAGAGGATCCAAAATAGGGGGATAGGAGGCTCAATTGGGAGTGGGCTGGCCGGAAAACACAAGAAAAGAGGAGAGAGAAACTTGGCCGGCCGGCGGCTTCTCCGGCCCGATCGGCGCGCGTCCGGCGGCGGCTGGCCGTGAAACTTGGCGGCCAAGCTCGCGAGGTGGCGGGCTTCCTTGGTGGCTGGCGCGTGAGGGCTATGGGTGGCCGGAATTCAAAAACACGGGAGAGAGAGAGGGACGGCCGGAGGGAAGAAAAATAACTGTGTGTGTCGTGTGTGTTTCGGGGAAGAAGAAGGGAAAAAAGAAAGAAAAAAAAAGAAAAAGAAAAAGAAATGGTGGTGTTTTCCCACGTGGGGAAAAGAAAAGAAAAAGAAAAAGAAAAAGAAAAAGAAAAAGAGAAAGAAAAAGGAAAAGAAAAAGAAATAATTAAATAATATTAATAATAATATTATTATTCAAAAATAATAAAATAATTTGATTTTTTTTCACATGGTTGACATGTGGCATTTCACCATGGTGACACATGGCCAACTTCATTGAGTCACACGTGGTACCTCGTTATGCGTGTAAAAATAATAATAAAATAATACAGTATTTGAAAAACTTTACAGGTCCATAACTTTCAAACCACATGTCCAAATCGAACGTGCCGCTAGTCTACGGACTCGTATCGACGAGCACTTCACAACCATACATGAGTCAAAGCTCAACCTTGCATGAATAAAAAGTCAACTCCGGCACCCCTTGGACAGTTTGGACCTCAACTTGTTTTACTCAAAACTTTCAAACCGTAGCTCCGTTTTCAACGTGCTACCAGTCTACGAACTCGTGCCAACGTGTACTCCGTAACGGTACCTCAGTCAACCTAGAATTCCAACCGGATCAAAAAGTCAACTTTTGACCCCTTCGGTCAACGGTCAACGGTCAACCTCGGTCAACGTGCAAAAATTTCCGACATGGTTCGGGACGGGGTGTTACAACCTTCCCCCCTTACAAAAATTTCGTCCTCGAAATTTCTTACGTCGCTGAAGTCGATCTTGGAAAGACCATAACATAAAACAAATAATAAAATATGCACACTTGTAATGGAGGTACGTACGATACCTTCTACATACTACGTAATCCATGATTCCAACTGTCGCCGACACTCTGCTACCAATACAAACCAGGGTGGTTGCCTATATTGGCCGTCCAATCCCCTGGACTCGTAGGCAACATGATTATGGGCTAGCTCTACATGGACCACAATGGTTCGCCGCCTCCGTATGGTGCAGTATAATATCAAACAATATACATACAAATACATGTACGAGCACAAACCAAAAATACTTGAATAAAACATCTTTAATTTCAAATACCACTTTGAAAAGCATTTAATTTTGATAAACGATCGGAAAAATATTTTGACACCCTCGAAGATTAGAGTTATTCAAACTCGGGCAACGAATTTGCTTTGAGACAAACGGAAAGAACGCTTTAAGGCGGAAAAACGAGAGAATAGACACGGATGGGATGCACAACAATGCACAGTCCCTTAGGAATACTAGAACCTAGAGCTCTGATACCAACTGTCAGGACCCGTCCAGAATTCCTTCCCCGGAACCCTAGACAGCCCTGATCCCAGGGAAACCCTACCGAACCCTCCAACGGAAAATCCGGCAGAGCCTCCCCTAAGGGATTTACTTACCACAAATTACCTGCACTGAAAACACACTTCTAACAACATCCCCTTATTCCTCCCACAAACTACAAATTGTTTCCACAAATTGCAGCACTTCAAAAATAAAACAACAGCAGCAACCCAGTGCATTAAAAACAACTACACGTCCAATACAGTATACAGAGCATTATACAGATACATGCGGAATTTATAAAATGACAGATACGGAAACAATATAAGATAGAGAGGAAAAAGGGAAGAAAAACTTCTTGAACCTTCGGCAACGAACTGAGACGTCGGGCTCGCCCCGGACAATCAACGTCTCCAACCTGGACCTAGGGGAACGGAATTTAAGAGTGTGAGATGCTAATCATCTCAGTGAGTGACCCTATCTACTATACAATATAATACCACAGTAATACAGTAGATAGATAATAATTAATTGGAAAATAATAATTTCTCTCAAAACCCTTACAATTCTCTCAGTTGGAAAAGTTCCCCTTTTTAAAACCTTTTCGCAAAACCCAGTATGCATACCTCCCGAAAATCAAGGGATTAAATAATTTAACAAACAACAATTAAATAAATAAATACCCCAAATATATAATTAAACTGTAATAAATTATAATAAATAAATTTTAGAACACCTTTGGGGTTTTAAACTTTAATTGCAATTTATACCGACAATTACACCTGACGCACCACACCATATACCGGTGATGCCCTCCGATACCCAGCGTCCCGAGCACCGACTGGCGGGAGATTAAAGAGAGAAACCTGCAGTAGTCACTCCGGCGTCCCGACAGTACCGACTGCTAAAAACCATCACCCGGCCAAGGAGGGGGGCGGCTGTGCACAACAATAACCTTGCCTGCCCACGGTCCAATGGCAACTCACGGGTGAAGTAATAACCGTGCGCTAAACCAGATAATAACCGCGCACTACCACGTGTCCATACACCATACACCAGAACACCAATACTGTGTGAGTGCATCTAAAAATAAACAATAATAACCAACCGTACCGTTTTACAAAATTACCGTGGGAAGTATACCAAATTTTCACAAAACACCATCCCACATATTTTTATTCAACAACCCGGTACGAAAACATCGATAACAGATAAAACCATACCTTTTCTCGTAATACGAGATTCAACAATTGAAATACCGCGGGCATAATTTATAAAATTAAACCAAATATTTTCGTAAAATATTTAACCCAATTATGCCCGGAAATTATTACTTAAAATCATGTACAATTAATACCGAAATCCACTTCGCTCATGCATAGTAATAAATTAAACCACAATAAAATAATAATCGGGAATTTCTTAATGATCCCAAAATTTCCATTTATTACCAATGGGTAAATATATATAAAATAATATTTTTTCCCGATTATATTTAAAGTACACCACATAAGCAGAAATTACAAATATCAAATTAATACCACATAAATACAATTAATTATCCCAAAAATATTTTTTAAAGGTGGGTCACTCACCTGGAGCACGCAATTAACCCATGATCCACCACGGGATCAATTCTACGACTCACCGGTGCTCCTAGAACAAAATTCACAGACAGTCAAATAAATTAATATTTTATTCGGGTAAATAATACCCGGTACCCGGGGGCTTAAACGCAAACGTTAACCAAAATAGGCGAATAATATACCGAATCGAAGCTCGTGGAACGAGGATCACAAATCCGATCTCCATCGACCCCAATTCCGCCGGAGGTGGCCGGAATTTGGTCGGAAAGTTTCGGCCGGTGTTCACTTCCCCATATCTCACAAACCGCTTCAAATTTCTGGGATTGGAGGCCATTTTTGGATTCAGAGGATCCAAAATAGGGGGATAGGAGGCTCAATTGGGAGTGGGCTGGCCGGAAAACACAAGAAAAGAGGAGAGAGAAACTTGGCCGGCCGGCGGCTTCTCCGGCCCGATCGGCGCGCGTCCGGCGGCGGCTGGCCGTGAAACTTGGCGGCCAAGCTCGCGAGGTGGCGGGCTTCCTTGGTGGCTGGCGCGTGAGGGCTATGGGTGGCCGGAATTCAAAAACACGGGAGAGAGAGAGGGACGGCCGGAGGGAAGAAAAATAACTGTGTGTGTCGTGTGTGTTTCGGGGAAGAAGAAGGGAAAAAAGAAAGAAAAAAAAAGAAAAAGAAAAAGAAATGGTGGTGTTTTCCCACGTGGGGAAAAGAAAAGAAAAAGAAAAAGAAAAAGAAAAAGAAAAAGAGAAAGAAAAAGGAAAAGAAAAAGAAATAATTAAATAATATTAATAATAATATTATTATTCAAAAATAATAAAATAATTTGATTTTTTTTCACATGGTTGACATGTGGCATTTCACCATGGTGACACATGGCCAACTTCATTGAGTCACACGTGGTACCTCGTTATGCGTGTAAAAATAATAATAAAATAATACAGTATTTGAAAAACTTTACAGGTCCATAACTTTCAAACCACATGTCCAAATCGAACGTGCCGCTAGTCTACGGACTCGTATCGACGAGCACTTCACAACCATACATGAGTCAAAGCTCAACCTTGCATGAATAAAAAGTCAACTCCGGCACCCCTTGGACAGTTTGGACCTCAACTTGTTTTACTCAAAACTTTCAAACCGTAGCTCCGTTTTCAACGTGCTACCAGTCTACGAACTCGTGCCAACGTGTACTCCGTAACGGTACCTCAGTCAACCTAGAATTCCAACCGGATCAAAAAGTCAACTTTTGACCCCTTCGGTCAACGGTCAACGGTCAACCTCGGTCAACGTGCAAAAATTTCCGACATGGTTCGGGACGGGGTGTTACAACCTTCCCCCCTTACAAAAATTTCGTCCTCGAAATTTCTTACGTCGCTGAAGTCGATCTTGGAAAAACCATAACATAAAACAAATAATAAAATATGCACACTTGTAATGGAGGTACGTACGATACCTTCTACATACTACGTAATCCATGATTCCAACTGTCGCCGACACTCTGCTACCAATACAAACCAGGGTGGTTGCCTATATTGGCCGTCCAATCCCCTGGACTCGTAGGCAACATGATTATGGGCTAGCTCTACATGGACCACAATGGTTCGCCGCCTCCGTATGGTGCAGTATAATATCAAACAATATACATACAAATACATGTACGAGCACAAACCAAAAATACTTGAATAAAACATCTTTAATTTCAAATACCACTTTGAAAAGCATTTAATTTTGATAAACGATCGGAAAAATATTTTGACACCCTCGAAGATTAGAGTTATTCAAACTCGGGCAACGAATTTGCTTTGAGACAAACGGAAAGAACGCTTTAAGACGGAAAAACGAGAGAATAGACACGGATGGGATGCACAACAATGCACAGTCCCTTAGGAATACTAGAACCTAGAGCTCTGATACCAACTGTCAGGACCCGTCCAGAATTCCTTCCCCGGAACCCTAGACAGCCCTGATCCCAGGGAAACCCTACCGAACCCTCCAACGGAAAATCCGGCAGAGCCTCTCCTAAGGGATTTACTTACCACAAATTACCTGCACTGAAAACACACTTCTAACAACATCCCCTTATTCCTCCCACAAACTACAAATTGTTTCCACAAATTGCAGCACTTCCAAAATAAAACAACAGCAGCAACCCAGTGCATTAAAAACAACTACACGTCCAATACAGTATACAGAGCATTATACAGATACATGCGGAATTTATAAAATGACAGATACGGAAACAATATAAGATAGAGAGGAAAAAGGGAAGAAAAACTTCTTGAACCTTCGGCAACGAACTGAGACGTCGGGCTCGCCCCGGACAATCAACGTCTCCAACCTGGACCTAGGGGAACGGAATTTAAGAGTGTGAGATGCTAATCATCTCAGTGAGTGACCCTATCTACTATACAATATAATACCACAGTAATACAGTAGATAGATAATAATTAATTGGAAAATAATAATTTCTCTCAAAACCCTTACAATTCTCTCAGTTGGAAAAGTTCCCCTTTTTAAAACCTTTTCGCAAAACCCAGTATGCATACCTCCCGAAAATCAAGGGATTAAATAATTTAACAAACAACAATTAAATAAATAAATACCCCAAATATATAATTAAACTGTAATAAATTATAATAAATAAATTTTAGAACACCTTTGGGGTTTTAAACTTTAATTGCAATTTATACCGACAATTACACCTGACGCACCACACCATATACCGGTGATGCCCTCCGATACCCAGCGTCCCGAGCACCGACTGGCGGGAGATTAAAGAGAGAAACCTGCAGTAGTCACTCCGGCGTCCCGACAGTACCGACTGCTAAAAACCATCACCCGGCCAAGGAGGGGGGCGGCTGTGCACAACAATAACCTTGCCTGCCCACGGTCCAATGGCAACTCACGGGTGAAGTAATAACCGTGCGCTAAACCAGATAATAACCGCGCACTACCACGTGTCCATACACCATACACCAGAACACCAATACTGTGTGAGTGCATCTAAAAATAAACAATAATAACCAACCGTACCGTTTTACAAAATTACCGTGGGAAGTATACCAAATTTTCACAAAACACCATCCCACATATTTTTATTCAACAACCCGGTACGAAAACATCGATAACAGATAAAACCATACCTTTTCTCGTAATACGAGATTCAACAATTGAAATACCGCGGGCATAATTTATAAAATTAAACCAAATATTTTCGTAAAATATTTAACCCAATTATGCCCGGAAATTATTACTTAAAATCATGTACAATTAATACCGAAATCCACTTCGCTCATGCATAGTAATAAATTAAACCACAATAAAATAATAATCGGGAATTTCTTAATGATCCCAAAATTTCCATTTATTACCAATGGGTAAATATATATAAAATAATATTTTTTCCCGATTATATTTAAAGTACACCACATAAGCAGAAATTACAAATATCAAATTAATACCACATAAATACAATTAATTATCCCAAAAATATTTTTTAAAGGTGGGTCACTCACCTGGAGCACGCAATTAACCCATGATCCACCACGGGATCAATTCTACGACTCACCGGTGCTCCTAGAACAAAATTCACAGACAGTCAAATAAATTAATATTTTATTCGGGTAAATAATACCCGGTACCCGGGGGCTTAAACGCAAACGTTAACCAAAATAGGCGAATAATATACCGAATCGAAGCTCGTGGAACGAGGATCACAAATCCGATCTCCATCGACCCCAATTCCGCCGGAGGTGGCCGGAATTTGGTCGGAAAGTTTCGGCCGGTGTTCACTTCCCCATATCTCACAAACCGCTTCAAATTTCTGGGATTGGAGGCCATTTTTGGATTCAGAGGATCCAAAATAGGGGGATAGGAGGCTCAATTGGGAGTGGGCTGGCCGGAAAACACAAGAAAAGAGGAGAGAGAAACTTGGCCGGCCGGCGGCTTCTCCGGCCCGATCGGCGCGCGTCCGGCGGCGGCTGGCCGTGAAACTTGGCGGCCAAGCTCGCGAGGTGGCGGGCTTCCTTGGTGGCTGGCGCGTGAGGGCTATGGGTGGCCGGAATTCAAAAACACGGGAGAGAGAGAGGGACGGCCGGAGGGAAGAAAAATAACTGTGTGTGTCGTGTGTGTTTCGGGGAAGAAGAAGGGAAAAAAGAAAGAAAAAAAAAGAAAAAGAAAAAGAAATGGTGGTGTTTTCCCACGTGGGGAAAAGAAAAGAAAAAGAAAAAGAAAAAGAAAAAGAAAAAGAGAAAGAAAAAGGAAAAGAAAAAGAAATAATTAAATAATATTAATAATAATATTATTATTCAAAAATAATAAAATAATTTGATTTTTTTTCACATGGTTGACATGTGGCATTTCACCATGGTGACACATGGCCAACTTCATTGAGTCACACGTGGTACCTCGTTATGCGTGTAAAAATAATAATAAAATAATACAGTATTTGAAAAACTTTACAGGTCCATAACTTTCAAACCACATGTCCAAATCGAACGTGCCGCTAGTCTACGGACTCGTATCGACGAGCACTTCACAACCATACATGAGTCAAAGCTCAACCTTGCATGAATAAAAAGTCAACTCCGGCACCCCTTGGACAGTTTGGACCTCAACTTGTTTTACTCAAAACTTTCAAACCGTAGCTCCGTTTTCAACGTGCTACCAGTCTACGAACTCGTGCCAACGTGTACTCCGTAACGGTACCTCAGTCAACCTAGAATTCCAACCGGATCAAAAAGTCAACTTTTGACCCCTTCGGTCAACGGTCAACGGTCAACCTCGGTCAACGTGCAAAAATTTCCGACATGGTTCGGGACGGGGTGTTACAACCTTCCCCCCTTACAAAAATTTCGTCCTCGAAATTTCTTACGTCGCTGAAGTCGATCTTGGAAAAACCATAACATAAAACAAATAATAAAATATGCACACTTGTAATGGAGGTACGTACGATACCTTCTACATACTACGTAATCCATGATTCCAACTGTCGCCGACACTCTGCTACCAATACAAACCAGGGTGGTTGCCTATATTGGCCGTCCAATCCCCTGGACTCGTAGGCAACATGATTATGGGCTAGCTCTACATGGACCACAATGGTTCGCCGCCTCCGTATGGTGCAGTATAATATCAAACAATATACATACAAATACATGTACGAGCACAAACCAAAAATACTTGAATAAAACATCTTTAATTTCAAATACCACTTTGAAAAGCATTTAATTTTGATAAACGATCGGAAAAATATTTTGACACCCTCGAAGATTAGAGTTATTCAAACTCGGGCAACGAATTTGCTTTGAGACAAACGGAAAGAACGCTTTAAGACGGAAAAACGAGAGAATAGACACGGATGGGATGCACAACAATGCACAGTCCCTTAGGAATACTAGAACCTAGAGCTCTGATACCAACTGTCAGGACCCGTCCAGAATTCCTTCCCCGGAACCCTAGACAGCCCTGATCCCAGGGAAACCCTACCGAACCCTCCAACGGAAAATCCGGCAGAGCCTCCCCTAAGGGATTTACTTACCACAAATTACCTGCACTGAAAACACACTTCTAACAACATCCCCTTATTCCTCCCACAAACTACAAATTGTTTCCACAAATTGCAGCACTTCAAAAATAAAACAACAGCAGCAACCCAGTGCATTAAAAACAACTACACGTCCAATACAGTATACAGAGCATTATACAGATACATGCGGAATTTATAAAATGACAGATACGGAAACAATATAAGATAGAGAGGAAAAAGGGAAGAAAAACTTCTTGAACCTTCGGCAACGAACTGAGACGTCGGGCTCGCCCCGGACAATCAACGTCTCCAACCTGGACCTAGGGGAACGGAATTTAAGAGTGTGAGATGCTAATCATCTCAGTGAGTGACCCTATCTACTATACAATATAATACCACAGTAATACAGTAGATAGATAATAATTAATTGGAAAATAATAATTTCTCTCAAAACCCTTACAATTCTCTCAGTTGGAAAAGTTCCCCTTTTTAAAACCTTTTCGCAAAACCCAGTATGCATACCTCCCGAAAATCAAGGGATTAAATAATTTAACAAACAACAATTAAATAAATAAATACCCCAAATATATAATTAAACTGTAATAAATTATAATAAATAAATTTTAGAACACCTTTGGGGTTTTAAACTTTAATTGCAATTTATACCGACAATTACACCTGACGCACCACACCATATACCGGTGATGCCCTCCGATACCCAGCGTCCCGAGCACCGACTGGCGGGAGATTAAAGAGAGAAACCTGCAGTAGTCACTCCGGCGTCCCGACAGTACCGACTGCTAAAAACCATCACCCGGCCAAGGAGGGGGGCGGCTGTGCACAACAATAACCTTGCCTGCCCACGGTCCAATGGCAACTCACGGGTGAAGTAATAACCGTGCGCTAAACCAGATAATAACCGCGCACTACCACGTGTCCATACACCATACACCAGAACACCAATACTGTGTGAGTGCATCTAAAAATAAACAATAATAACCAACCGTACCGTTTTACAAAATTACCGTGGGAAGTATACCAAATTTTCACAAAACACCATCCCACATATTTTTATTCAACAACCCGGTACGAAAACATCGATAACAGATAAAACCATACCTTTTCTCGTAATACGAGATTCAACAATTGAAATACCGCGGGCATAATTTATAAAATTAAACCAAATATTTTCGTAAAATATTTAACCCAATTATGCCCGGAAATTATTACTTAAAATCATGTACAATTAATACCGAAATCCACTTCGCTCATGCATAGTAATAAATTAAACCACAATAAAATAATAATCGGGAATTTCTTAATGATCCCAAAATTTCCATTTATTACCAATGGGTAAATATATATAAAATAATATTTTTTCCCGATTATATTTAAAGTACACCACATAAGCAGAAATTACAAATATCAAATTAATACCACATAAATACAATTAATTATCCCAAAAATATTTTTTAAAGGTGGGTCACTCACCTGGAGCACGCAATTAACCATGATCCACCACGGGATCAATTCTACGACTCACCGGTGCTCCTAGAACAAAATTCACAGACAGTCAAATAAATTAATATTTTATTCGGGTAAATAATACCCGGTACCCGGGGGCTTAAACGCAAACGTTAACCAAAATAGGCGAATAATATACCGAATCGAAGCTCGTGGAACGAGGATCACAAATCCGATCTCCATCGACCCCAATTCCGCCGGAGGTGGCCGGAATTTGGTCGGAAAGTTTCGGCCGGTGTTCACTTCCCCATATCTCACAAACCGCTTCAAATTTCTGGGATTGGAGGCCATTTTTGGATTCAGAGGATCCAAAATAGGGGGATAGGAGGCTCAATTGGGAGTGGGCTGGCCGGAAAACACAAGAAAAGAGGAGAGAGAAACTTGGCCGGCCGGCGGCTTCTCCGGCCCGATCGGCGCGCGTCCGGCGGCGGCTGGCCGTGAAACTTGGCGGCCAAGCTCGCGAGGTGGCGGGCTTCCTTGGTGGCTGGCGCGTGAGGGCTATGGGTGGCCGGAATTCAAAAACACGGGAGAGAGAGAGGGACGGCCGGAGGGAAGAAAAATAACTGTGTGTGTCGTGTGTGTTTCGGGGAAGAAGAAGGGAAAAAAGAAAGAAAAAAACAAGAAAAAGAAAAAGAAATGGTGGTGTTTTCCCACGTGGGGAAAAGAAAAGAAAAAGAAAAAGAAAAAGAAAAAGAAAAAGAGAAAGAAAAAGGAAAAGAAAAAGAAATAATTAAATAATATTAATAATAATATTATTATTCAAAAATAATAAAATAATTTGATTTTTTTTCACATGGTTGACATGTGGCATTTCACCATGGTGACACATGGCCAACTTCATTGAGTCACACGTGGTACCTCGTTATGCGTGTAAAAATAATAATAAAATAATACAGTATTTGAAAAACTTTACAGGTCCATAACTTTCAAACCACATGTCCAAATCGAACGTGCCGCTAGTCTACGGACTCGTATCGACGAGCACTTCACAACCATACATGAGTCAAAGCTCAACCTTGCATGAATAAAAAGTCAACTCCGGCACCCCTTGGACAGTTTGGACCTCAACTTGTTTTACTCAAAACTTTCAAACCGTAGCTCCGTTTTCAACGTGCTACCAGTCTACGAACTCGTGCCAACGTGTACTCCGTAACGGTACCTCAGTCAACCTAGAATTCCAACCGGATCAAAAAGTCAACTTTTGACCCCTTCGGTCAACGGTCAACGGTCAACCTCGGTCAACGTGCAAAAATTTCCGACATGGTTCGGGACGGGGTGTTACAACCTTCCCCCCTTACAAAAATTTCGTCCTCGAAATTTCTTACGTCGCTGAAGTCGATCTTGGAAAAACCATAACATAAAACAAATAATAAAATATGCACACTTGTAATGGAGGTACGTACGATACCTTCTACATACTACGTAATCCATGATTCCAACTGTCGCCGACACTCTGCTACCAATACAAACCAGGGTGGTTGCCTATATTGGCCGTCCAATCCCCTGGACTCGTAGGCAACATGATTATGGGCTAGCTCTACATGGACCACAATGGTTCGCCGCCTCCGTATGGTGCAGTATAATATCAAACAATATACATACAAATACATGTACGAGCACAAACCAAAAATACTTGAATAAAACATCTTTAATTTCAAATACCACTTTGAAAAGCATTTAATTTTGATAAACGATCGGAAAAATATTTTGACACCCTCGAAGATTAGAGTTATTCAAACTCGGGCAACGAATTTGCTTTGAGACAAACGGAAAGAACGCTTTAAGACGGAAAAACGAGAGAATAGACACGGATGGGATGCACAACAATGCACAGTCCCTTAGGAATACTAGAACCTAGAGCTCTGATACCAACTGTCAGGACCCGTCCAGAATTCCTTCCCCGGAACCCTAGACAGCCCTGATCCCAGGGAAACCCTACCGAACCCTCCAACGGAAAATCCGGCAGAGCCTCCCCTAAGGGATTTACTTACCACAAATTACCTGCACTGAAAACACACTTCTAACAACATCCCCTTATTCCTCCCACAAACTACAAATTGTTTCCACAAATTGCAGCACTTCAAAAATAAAACAACAGCAGCAACCCAGTGCATTAAAAACAACTACACGTCCAATACAGTATACAGAGCATTATACAGATACATGCGGAATTTATAAAATGACAGATACGGAAACAATATAAGATAGAGAGGAAAAAGGGAAGAAAAACTTCTTGAACCTTCGGCAACGAACTGAGACGTCGGGCTCGCCCCGGACAATCAACGTCTCCAACCTGGACCTAGGGGAACGGAATTTAAGAGTGTGAGATGCTAATCATCTCAGTGAGTGACCCTATCTACTATACAATATAATACCACAGTAATACAGTAGATAGATAATAATCAATTGGAAAATAATAATTTCTCTCAAAACCCTTACAATTCTCTCAGTTGGAAAAGTTCCCCTTTTTAAAACCTTTTCGCAAAACCCAGTATGCATACCTCCCGAAAATCAAGGGATTAAATAATTTAACAAACAACAATTAAATAAATAAATACCCCAAATATATAATTAAACTGTAATAAATTATAATAAATAAATTTTAGAACACCTTTGGGGTTTTAAACTTTAATTGCAATTTATACCGACAATTACACCTGACGCACCACACCATATACCGGTGATGCCCTCCGATACCCAGCGTCCCGAGCACCGACTGGCGGGAGATTAAAGAGAGAAACCTGCAGTAGTCACTCCGGCGTCCCGACAGTACCGACTGCTAAAAACCATCACCCGGCCAAGGAGGGGGGCGGCTGTGCACAACAATAACCTTGCCTGCCCACGGTCCAATGGCAACTCACGGGTGAAGTAATAACCGTGCGCTAAACCAGATAATAACCGCGCACTACCACGTGTCCATACACCATACACCAGAACACCAATACTGTGTGAGTGCATCTAAAAATAAACAATAATAACCAACCGTACCGTTTTACAAAATTACCGTGGGAAGTATACCAAATTTTCACAAAACACCATCCCACATATTTTTATTCAACAACCCGGTACGAAAACATCGATAACAGATAAAACCATACCTTTTCTCGTAATACGAGATTCAACAATTGAAATACCGCGGGCATAATTTATAAAATTAAACCAAATATTTTCGTAAAATATTTAACCCAATTATGCCCGGAAATTATTACTTAAAATCATGTACAATTAATACCGAAATCCACTTCGCTCATGCATAGTAATAAATTAAACCACAATAAAATAATAATCGGGAATTTCTTAATGATCCCAAAATTTCCATTTATTACCAATGGGTAAATATATATAAAATAATATTTTTTCCCGATTATATTTAAAGTACACCACATAAGCAGAAATTACAAATATCAAATTAATACCACATAAATACAATTAATTATCCCAAAAATATTTTTTAAAGGTGGGTCACTCACCTGGAGCACGCAATTAACCCATGATCCACCACGGGATCAATTCTACGACTCACCGGTGCTCCTAGAACAAAATTCACAGACAGTCAAATAAATTAATATTTTATTCGGGTAAATAATACCCGGTACCCGGGGGCTTAAACGCAAACGTTAACCAAAATAGGCGAATAATATACCGAATCGAAGCTCGTGGAACGAGGATCACAAATCCGATCTCCATCGACCCCAATTCCGCCGGAGGTGGCCGGAATTTGGTCGGAAAGTTTCGGCCGGTGTTCACTTCCCCATATCTCACAAACCGCTTCAAATTTCTGGGATTGGAGGCCATTTTTGGATTCAGAGGATCCAAAATAGGGGGATAGGAGGCTCAATTGGGAGTGGGCTGGCCGGAAAACACAAGAAAAGAGGAGAGAGAAACTTGGCCGGCCGGCGGCTTCTCCGGCCCGATCGGCGCGCGTCCGGCGGCGGCTGGCCGTGAAACTTGGCGGCCAAGCTCGCGAGGTGGCGGGCTTCCTTGGTGGCTGGCGCGTGAGGGCTATGGGTGGCCGGAATTCAAAAACACGGGAGAGAGAGAGGGACGGCCGGAGGGAAGAAAAATAACTGTGTGTGTCGTGTGTGTTTCGGGGAAGAAGAAGGGAAAAAAGAAAGAAAAAAAAAGAAAAAGAAAAAGAAATGGTGGTGTTTTCCCACGTGGGGAAAAGAAAAGAAAAAGAAAAAGAAAAAGAAAAAGAAAAAGAGAAAGAAAAAGGAAAAGAAAAAGAAATAATTAAATAATATTAATAATAATATTATTATTCAAAAATAATAAAATAATTTGATTTTTTTTCACATGGTTGACATGTGGCATTTCACCATGGTGACACATGGCCAACTTCATTGAGTCACACGTGGTACCTCGTTATGCGTGTAAAAATAATAATAAAATAATACAGTATTTGAAAAACTTTACAGGTCCATAACTTTCAAACCACATGTCCAAATCGAACGTGCCGCTAGTCTACGGACTCGTATCGACGAGCACTTCACAACCATACATGAGTCAAAGCTCAACCTTGCATGAATAAAAAGTCAACTCCGGCACCCCTTGGACAGTTTGGACCTCAACTTGTTTTACTCAAAACTTTCAAACCGTAGCTCCGTTTTCAACGTGCTACCAGTCTACGAACTCGTGCCAACGTGTACTCCGTAACGGTACCTCAGTCAACCTAGAATTCCAACCGGATCAAAAAGTCAACTTTTGACCCCTTCGGTCAACGGTCAACGGTCAACCTCGGTCAACGTGCAAAAATTTCCGACATGGTTCGGGACGGGGTGTTACAACCTTCCCCCCTTACAAAAATTTCGTCCTCGAAATTTCTTACGTCGCTGAAGTCGATCTTGGAAAAACCATAACATAAAACAAATAATAAAATATGCACACTTGTAATGGAGGTACGTACGATACCTTCTACATACTACGTAATCCATGATTCCAACTGTCGCCGACACTCTGCTACCAATACAAACCAGGGTGGTTGCCTATATTGGCCGTCCAATCCCCTGGACTCGTAGGCAACATGATTATGGGCTAGCTCTACATGGACCACAATGGTTCGCCGCCTCCGTATGGTGCAGTATAATATCAAACAATATACATACAAATACATGTACGAGCACAAACCAAAAATACTTGAATAAAACATCTTTAATTTCAAATACCACTTTGAAAAGCATTTAATTTTGATAAACGATCGGAAAAATATTTTGACACCCTCGAAGATTAGAGTTATTCAAACTCGGGCAACGAATTTGCTTTGAGACAAACGGAAAGAACGCTTTAAGACGGAAAAACGAGAGAATAGACACGGATGGGATGCACAACAATGCACAGTCCCTTAGGAATACTAGAACCTAGAGCTCTGATACCAACTGTCAGGACCCGTCCAGAATTCCTTCCCCGGAACCCTAGACAGCCCTGATCCCAGGGAAACCCTACCGAACCCTCCAACGGAAAATCCGGCAGAGCCTCCCCTAAGGGATTTACTTACCACAAATTACCTGCACTGAAAACACACTTCTAACAACATCCCCTTATTCCTCCCACAAACTACAAATTGTTTCCACAAATTGCAGCACTTCAAAAATAAAACAACAGCAGCAACCCAGTGCATTAAAAACAACTACACGTCCAATACAGTATACAGAGCATTATACAGATACATGCGGAATTTATAAAATGACAGATACGGAAACAATATAAGATAGAGAGGAAAAAGGGAAGAAAAACTTCTTGAACCTTCGGCAACGAACTGAGACGTCGGGCTCGCCCCGGACAATCAACGTCTCCAACCTGGACCTAGGGGAACGGAATTTAAGAGTGTGAGATGCTAATCATCTCAGTGAGTGACCCTATCTACTATACAATATAATACCACAGTAATACAGTAGATAGATAATAATTAATTGGAAAATAATAATTTCTCTCAAAACCCTTACAATTCTCTCAGTTGGAAAAGTTCCCCTTTTTAAAACCTTTTCGCAAAACCCAGTATGCATACCTCCCGAAAATCAAGGGATTAAATAATTTAACAAACAACAATTAAATAAATAAATACCCCAAATATATAATTAAACTGTAATAAATTATAATAAATAAATTTTAGAACACCTTTGGGGTTTTAAACTTTAATTGCAATTTATACCGACAATTACACCTGACGCACCACACCATATACCGGTGATGCCCTCCGATACCCAGCGTCCCGAGCACCGACTGGCGGGAGATTAAAGAGAGAAACCTGCAGTAGTCACTCCGGCGTCCCGACAGTACCGACTGCTAAAAACCATCACCCGGCCAAGGAGGGGGGCGGCTGTGCACAACAATAACCTTGCCTGCCCACGGTCCAATGGCAACTCACGGGTGAAGTAATAACCGTGCGCTAAACCAGATAATAACCGCGCACTACCACGTGTCCATACACCATACACCAGAACACCAATACTGTGTGAGTGCATCTAAAAATAAACAATAATAACCAACCGTACCGTTTTACAAAATTACCGTGGGAAGTATACCAAATTTTCACAAAACACCATCCCACATATTTTTATTCAACAACCCGGTACGAAAACATCGATAACAGATAAAACCATACCTTTTCTCGTAATACGAGATTCAACAATTGAAATACCGCGGGCATAATTTATAAAATTAAACCAAATATTTTCGTAAAATATTTAACCCAATTATGCCCGGAAATTATTACTTAAAATCATGTACAATTAATACCGAAATCCACTTCGCTCATGCATAGTAATAAATTAAACCACAATAAAATAATAATCGGGAATTTCTTAATGATCCCAAAATTTCCATTTATTACCAATGGGTAAATATATATAAAATAATATTTTTTCCCGATTATATTTAAAGTACACCACATAAGCAGAAATTACAAATATCAAATTAATACCACATAAATACAATTAATTATCCCAAAAATATTTTTTAAAGGTGGGTCACTCACCTGGAGCACGCAATTAACCATGATCCACCACGGGATCAATTCTACGACTCACCGGTGCTCCTAGAACAAAATTCACAGACAGTCAAATAAATTAATATTTTATTCGGGTAAATAATACCCGGTACCCGGGGGCTTAAACGCAAACGTTAACCAAAATAGGCGAATAATATACCGAATCGAAGCTCGTGGAACGAGGATCACAAATCCGATCTCCATCGACCCCAATTCCGCCGGAGGTGGCCGGAATTTGGTCGGAAAGTTTCGGCCGGTGTTCACTTCCCCATATCTCACAAACCGCTTCAAATTTCTGGGATTGGAGGCCATTTTTGGATTCAGAGGATCCAAAATAGGGGGATAGGAGGCTCAATTGGGAGTGGGCTGGCCGGAAAACACAAGAAAAGAGGAGAGAGAAACTTGGCCGGCCGGCGGCTTCTCCGGCCCGATCGGCGCGCGTCCGGCGGCGGCTGGCCGTGAAACTTGGCGGCCAAGCTCGCGAGGTGGCGGGCTTCCTTGGTGGCTGGCGCGTGAGGGCTATGGGTGGCCGGAATTCAAAAACACGGGAGAGAGAGAGGGACGGCCGGAGGGAAGAAAAATAACTGTGTGTGTCGTGTGTGTTTCGGGGAAGAAGAAGGGAAAAAAGAAAGAAAAAAAAAGAAAAAGAAAAAGAAATGGTGGTGTTTTCCCACGTGGGGAAAAGAAAAGAAAAAGAAAAAGAAAAAGAAAAAGAAAAAGAGAAAGAAAAAGGAAAAGAAAAAGAAATAATTAAATAATATTAATAATAATATTATTATTCAAAAATAATAAAATAATTTGATTTTTTTTCACATGGTTGACATGTGGCATTTCACCATGGTGACACATGGCCAACTTCATTGAGTCACACGTGGTACCTCGTTATGCGTGTAAAAATAATAATAAAATAATACAGTATTTGAAAAACTTTACAGGTCCATAACTTTCAAACCACATGTCCAAATCGAACGTGCCGCTAGTCTACGGACTCGTATCGACGAGCACTTCACAACCATACATGAGTCAAAGCTCAACCTTGCATGAATAAAAAGTCAACTCCGGCACCCCTTGGACAGTTTGGACCTCAACTTGTTTTACTCAAAACTTTCAAACCGTAGCTCCGTTTTCAACGTGCTACCAGTCTACGAACTCGTGCCAACGTGTACTCCGTAACGGTACCTCAGTCAACCTAGAATTCCAACCGGATCAAAAAGTCAACTTTTGACCCCTTCGGTCAACGGTCAACGGTCAACCTCGGTCAACGTGCAAAAATTTCCGACATGGTTCGGGACGGGGTGTTACAACCTTCCCCCCTTACAAAAATTTCGTCCTCGAAATTTCTTACGTCGCTGAAGTCGATCTTGGAAAAACCATAACATAAAACAAATAATAAAATATGCACACTTGTAATGGAGGTACGTACGATACCTTCTACATACTACGTAATCCATGATTCCAACTGTCGCCGACACTCTGCTACCAATACAAACCAGGGTGGTTGCCTATATTGGCCGTCCAATCCCCTGGACTCGTAGGCAACATGATTATGGGCTAGCTCTACATGGACCACAATGGTTCGCCGCCTCCGTATGGTGCAGTATAATATCAAACAATATACATACAAATACATGTACGAGCACAAACCAAAAATACTTGAATAAAACATCTTTAATTTCAAATACCACTTTGAAAAGCATTTAATTTTGATAAACGATCGGAAAAATATTTTGACACCCTCGAAGATTAGAGTTATTCAAACTCGGGCAACGAATTTGCTTTGAGACAAACGGAAAGAACGCTTTAAGACGGAAAAACGAGAGAATAGACACGGATGGGATGCACAACAATGCACAGTCCCTTAGGAATACTAGAACCTAGAGCTCTGATACCAACTGTCAGGACCCGTCCAGAATTCCTTCCCCGGAACCCTAGACAGCCCTGATCCCAGGGAAACCCTACCGAACCCTCCAACGGAAAATCCGGCAGAGCCTCCCCTAAGGGATTTACTTACCACAAATTACCTGCACTGAAAACACACTTCTAACAACATCCCCTTATTCCTCCCACAAACTACAAATTGTTTCCACAAATTGCAGCACTTCAAAAATAAAACAACAGCAGCAACCCAGTGCATTAAAAACAACTACACGTCCAATACAGTATACAGAGCATTATACAGATACATGCGGAATTTATAAAATGACAGATACGGAAACAATATAAGATAGAGAGGAAAAAGGGAAGAAAAACTTCTTGAACCTTCGGCAACGAACTGAGACGTCGGGCTCGCCCCGGACAATCAACGTCTCCAACCTGGACCTAGGGGAACGGAATTTAAGAGTGTGAGATGCTAATCATCTCAGTGAGTGACCCTATCTACTATACAATATAATACCACAGTAATACAGTAGATAGATAATAATTAATTGGAAAATAATAATTTCTCTCAAAACCCTTACAATTCTCTCAGTTGGAAAAGTTCCCCTTTTTAAAACCTTTTCGCAAAACCCAGTATGCATACCTCCCGAAAATCAAGGGATTAAATAATTTAACAAACAACAATTAAATAAATAAATACCCCAAATATATAATTAAACTGTAATAAATTATAATAAATAAATTTTAGAACACCTTTGGGGTTTTAAACTTTAATTGCAATTTATACCGACAATTACACCTGACGCACCACACCATATACCGGTGATGCCCTCCGATACCCAGCGTCCCGAGCACCGACTGGCGGGAGATTAAAGAGAGAAACCTGCAGTAGTCACTCCGGCGTCCCGACAGTACCGACTGCTAAAAACCATCACCCGGCCAAGGAGGGGGGCGGCTGTGCACAACAATAACCTTGCCTGCCCACGGTCCAATGGCAACTCACGGGTGAAGTAATAACCGTGCGCTAAACCAGATAATAACCGCGCACTACCACGTGTCCATACACCATACACCAGAACACCAATACTGTGTGAGTGCATCTAAAAATAAACAATAATAACCAACCGTACCGTTTTACAAAATTACCGTGGGAAGTATACCAAATTTTCACAAAACACCATCCCACATATTTTTATTCAACAACCCGGTACGAAAACATCGATAACAGATAAAACCATACCTTTTCTCGTAATACGAGATTCAACAATTGAAATACCGCGGGCATAATTTATAAAATTAAACCAAATATTTTCGTAAAATATTTAACCCAATTATGCCCGGAAATTATTACTTAAAATCATGTACAATTAATACCGAAATCCACTTCGCTCATGCATAGTAATAAATTAAACCACAATAAAATAATAATCGGGAATTTCTTAATGATCCCAAAATTTCCATTTATTACCAATGGGTAAATATATATAAAATAATATTTTTTCCCGATTATATTTAAAGTACACCACATAAGCAGAAATTACAAATATCAAATTAATACCACATAAATACAATTAATTATCCCAAAAATATTTTTTAAAGGTGGGTCACTCACCTGGAGCACGCAATTAACCCATGATCCACCACGGGATCAATTCTACGACTCACCGGTGCTCCTAGAACAAAATTCACAGACAGTCAAATAAATTAATATTTTATTCGGGTAAATAATACCCGGTACCCGGGGGCTTAAACGCAAACGTTAACCAAAATAGGCGAATAATATACCGAATCGAAGCTCGTGGAACGAGGATCACAAATCCGATCTCCATCGACCCCAATTCCGCCGGAGGTGGCCGGAATTTGGTCGGAAAGTTTCGGCCGGTGTTCACTTCCCCATATCTCACAAACCGCTTCAAATTTCTGGGATTGGAGGCCATTTTTGGATTCAGAGGATCCAAAATAGGGGGATAGGAGGCTCAATTGGGAGTGGGCTGGCCGGAAAACACAAGAAAAGAGGAGAGAGAAACTTGGCCGGCCGGCGGCTTCTCCGGCCCGATCGGCGCGCGTCCGGCGGCGGCTGGCCGTGAAACTTGGCGGCCAAGCTCGCGAGGTGGCGGGCTTCCTTGGTGGCTGGCGCGTGAGGGCTATGGGTGGCCGGAATTCAAAAACACGGGAGAGAGAGAGGGACGGCCGGAGGGAAGAAAAATAACTGTGTGTGTCGTGTGTGTTTCGGGGAAGAAGAAGGGAAAAAAGAAAGAAAAAAAAAGAAAAAGAAAAAGAAATGGTGGTGTTTTCCCACGTGGGGAAAAGAAAAGAAAAAGAAAAAGAAAAAGAAAAAGAAAAAGAGAAAGAAAAAGGAAAAGAAAAAGAAATAATTAAATAATATTAATAATAATATTATTATTCAAAAATAATAAAATAATTTGATTTTTTTTCACATGGTTGACATGTGGCATTTCACCATGGTGACACATGGCCAACTTCATTGAGTCACACGTGGTACCTCGTTATGCGTGTAAAAATAATAATAAAATAATACAGTATTTGAAAAACTTTACAGGTCCATAACTTTCAAACCACATGTCCAAATCGAACGTGCCGCTAGTCTACGGACTCGTATCGACGAGCACTTCACAACCATACATGAGTCAAAGCTCAACCTTGCATGAATAAAAAGTCAACTCCGGCACCCCTTGGACAGTTTGGACCTCAACTTGTTTTACTCAAAACTTTCAAACCGTAGCTCCGTTTTCAACGTGCTACCAGTCTACGAACTCGTGCCAACGTGTACTCCGTAACGGTACCTCAGTCAACCTAGAATTCCAACCGGATCAAAAAGTCAACTTTTGACCCCTTCGGTCAACGGTCAACGGTCAACCTCGGTCAACGTGCAAAAATTTCCGACATGGTTCGGGACGGGGTGTTACAACCTTCCCCCCTTACAAAAATTTCGTCCTCGAAATTTCTTACGTCGCTGAAGTCGATCTTGGAAAAACCATAACATAAAACAAATAATAAAATATGCACACTTGTAATGGAGGTACGTACGATACCTTCTACATACTACGTAATCCATGATTCCAACTGTCGCCGACACTCTGCTACCAATACAAACCAGGGTGGTTGCCTATATTGGCCGTCCAATCCCCTGGACTCGTAGGCAACATGATTATGGGCTAGCTCTACATGGACCACAATGGTTCGCCGCCTCCGTATGGTGCAGTATAATATCAAACAATATACATACAAATACATGTACGAGCACAAACCAAAAATACTTGAATAAAACATCTTTAATTTCAAATACCACTTTGAAAAGCATTTAATTTTGATAAACGATCGGAAAAATATTTTGACACCCTCGAAGATTAGAGTTATTCAAACTCGGGCAACGAATTTGCTTTGAGACAAACGGAAAGAACGCTTTAAGACGGAAAAACGAGAGAATAGACACGGATGGGATGCACAACAATGCACAGTCCCTTAGGAATACTAGAACCTAGAGCTTTGATACCAACTGTCAGGACCCGTCCAGAATTCCTTCCCCGGAACCCTAGACAGCCCTGATCCCAGGGAAACCCTACCGAACCCTCCAACGGAAAATCCGGCAGAGCCTCCCCTAAGGGATTTACTTACCACAAATTACCTGCACTGAAAACACACTTCTAACAACATCCCCTTATTCCTCCCACAAACTACAAATTGTTTCCACAAATTGCAGCACTTCAAAAATAAAACAACAGCAGCAACCCAGTGCATTAAAAACAACTACACGTCCAATACAGTATACAGAGCATTATACAGATACATGCGGAATTTATAAAATGACAGATACGGAAACAATATAAGATAGAGAGGAAAAAGGGAAGAAAAACTTCTTGAACCTTCGGCAACGAACTGAGACGTCGGGCTCGCCCCGGACAATCAACGTCTCCAACCTGGACCTAGGGGAACGGAATTTAAGAGTGTGAGATGCTAATCATCTCAGTGAGTGACCCTATCTACTATACAATATAATACCACAGTAATACAGTAGATAGATAATAATTAATTGGAAAATAATAATTTCTCTCAAAACCCTTACAATTCTCTCAGTTGGAAAAGTTCCCCTTTTTAAAACCTTTTCGCAAAACCCAGTATGCATACCTCCCGAAAATCAAGGGATTAAATAATTTAACAAACAACAATTAAATAAATAAATACCCCAAATATATAATTAAACTGTAATAAATTATAATAAATAAATTTTAGAACACCTTTGGGGTTTTAAACTTTAATTGCAATTTATACCGACAATTACACCTGACGCACCACACCATATACCGGTGATGCCCTCCGATACCCAGCGTCCCGAGCACCGACTGGCGGGAGATTAAAGAGAGAAACCTGCAGTAGTCACTCCGGCGTCCCGACAGTACCGACTGCTAAAAACCATCACCCGGCCAAGGAGGGGGGCGGCTGTGCACAACAATAACCTTGCCTGCCCACGGTCCAATGGCAACTCACGGGTGAAGTAATAACCGTGCGCTAAACCAGATAATAACCGCGCACTACCACGTGTCCATACACCATACACCAGAACACCAATACTGTGTGAGTGCATCTAAAAATAAACAATAATAACCAACCGTACCGTTTTACAAAATTACCGTGAGAAGTATACCAAATTTTCACAAAACACCATCCCACATATTTTTATTCAACAACCCGGTACGAAAACATCGATAACAGATAAAACCATACCTTTTCTCGTAATACGAGATTCAACAATTGAAATACCGCGGGCATAATTTATAAAATTAAACCAAATATTTTCGTAAAATATTTAACCCAATTATGCCCGGAAATTATTACTTAAAATCATGTACAATTAATACCGAAATCCACTTCGCTCATGCATAGTAATAAATTAAACCACAATAAAATAATAATCGGGAATTTCTTAATGATCCCAAAATTTCCATTTATTACCAATGGGTAAATATATATAAAATAATATTTTTTCCCGATTATATTTAAAGTACACCACATAAGCAGAAATTACAAATATCAAATTAATACCACATAAATACAATTAATTATCCCAAAAATATTTTTTAAAGGTGGGTCACTCACCTGGAGCACGCAATTAACCCATGATCCACCACGGGATCAATTCTACGACTCACCGGTGCTCCTAGAACAAAATTCACAGACAGTCAAATAAATTAATATTTTATTCGGGTAAATAATACCCGGTACCCGGGGGCTTAAACGCAAACGTTAACCAAAATAGGCGAATAATATACCGAATCGAAGCTCGTGGAACGAGGATCACAAATCCGATCTCCATCGACCCCAATTCCGCCGGAGGTGGCCGGAATTTGGTCGGAAAGTTTCGGCCGGTGTTCACTTCCCCATATCTCACAAACCGCTTCAAATTTCTGGGATTGGAGGCCATTTTTGGATTCAGAGGATCCAAAATAGGGGGATAGGAGGCTCAATTGGGAGTGGGCTGGCCGGAAAACACAAGAAAAGAGGAGAGAGAAACTTGGCCGGCCGGCGGCTTCTCCGGCCCGATCGGCGCGCGTCCGGCGGCGGCTGGCCGTGAAACTTGGCGGCCAAGCTCGCGAGGTGGCGGGCTTCCTTGGTGGCTGGCGCGTGAGGGCTATGGGTGGCCGGAATTCAAAAACACGGGAGAGAGAGAGGGACGGCCGGAGGGAAGAAAAATAACTGTGTGTGTCGTGTGTGTTTCGGGGAAGAAGAAGGGAAAAAAGAAAGAAAAAAAAAGAAAAAGAAAAAGAAATGGTGGTGTTTTCCCACGTGGGGAAAAGAAAAGAAAAAGAAAAAGAAAAAGAAAAAGAAAAAGAGAAAGAAAAAGGAAAAGAAAAAGAAATAATTAAATAATATTAATAATAATATTATTATTCAAAAATAATAAAATAATTTGATTTTTTTTCACATGGTTGACATGTGGCATTTCACCATGGTGACACATGGCCAACTTCATTGAGTCACACGTGGTACCTCGTTATGCGTGTAAAAATAATAATAAAATAATACAGTATTTGAAAAACTTTACAGGTCCATAACTTTCAAACCACATGTCCAAATCGAACGTGCCGCTAGTCTACGGACTCGTATCGACGAGCACTTCACAACCATACATGAGTCAAAGCTCAACCTTGCATGAATAAAAAGTCAACTCCGGCACCCCTTGGACAGTTTGGACCTCAACTTGTTTTACTCAAAACTTTCAAACCGTAGCTCCGTTTTCAACGTGCTACCAGTCTACGAACTCGTGCCAACGTGTACTCCGTAACGGTACCTCAGTCAACCTAGAATTCCAACCGGATCAAAAAGTCAACTTTTGACCCCTTCGGTCAACGGTCAACGGTCAACCTCGGTCAACGTGCAAAAATTTCCGACATGGTTCGGGACGGGGTGTTACAACCTTCCCCCCTTACAAAAATTTCGTCCTCGAAATTTCTTACGTCGCTGAAGTCGATCTTGGAAAAACCATAACATAAAACAAATAATAAAATATGCACACTTGTAATGGAGGTACGTACGATACCTTCTACATACTACGTAATCCATGATTCCAACTGTCGCCGACACTCTGCTACCAATACAAACCAGGGTGGTTGCCTATATTGGCCGTCCAATCCCCTGGACTCGTAGGCAACATGATTATGGGCTAGCTCTACATGGACCACAATGGTTCGCCGCCTCCGTATGGTGCAGTATAATATCAAACAATATACATACAAATACATGTACGAGCACAAACCAAAAATACTTGAATAAAACATCTTTAATTTCAAATACCACTTTGAAAAGCATTTAATTTTGATAAACGATCGGAAAAATATTTTGACACCCTCGAAGATTAGAGTTATTCAAACTCGGGCAACGAATTTGCTTTGAGACAAACGGAAAGAACGCTTTAAGACGGAAAAACGAGAGAATAGACACGGATGGGATGCACAACAATGCACAGTCCCTTAGGAATACTAGAACCTAGAGCTCTGATACCAACTGTCAGGACCCGTCCAGAATTCCTTCCCCGGAACCCTAGACAGCCCTGATCCCAGGGAAACCCTACCGAACCCTCCAACGGAAAATCCGGCAGAGCCTCTCCTAAGGGATTTACTTACCACAAATTACCTGCACTGAAAACACACTTCTAACAACATCCCCTTATTCCTCCCACAAACTACAAATTGTTTCCACAAATTGCAGCACTTCAAAAATAAAACAACAGCAGCAACCCAGTGCATTAAAAACAACTACACGTCCAATACAGTATACAGAGCATTATACAGATACATGCGGAATTTATAAAATGACAGATACGGAAACAATATAAGATAGAGAGGAAAAAGGGAAGAAAAACTTCTTGAACCTTCGGCAACGAACTGAGACGTCGGGCTCGCCCCGGACAATCAACGTCTCCAACCTGGACCTAGGGGAACGGAATTTAAGAGTGTGAGATGCTAATCATCTCAGTGAGTGACCCTATCTACTATACAATATAATACCACAGTAATACAGTAGATAGATAATAATTAATTGGAAAATAATAATTTCTCTCAAAACCCTTACAATTCTCTCAGTTGGAAAAGTTCCCCTTTTTAAAACCTTTTCGCAAAACCCAGTATGCATACCTCCCGAAAATCAAGGGATTAAATAATTTAACAAACAACAATTAAATAAATAAATACCCCAAATATATAATTAAACTGTAATAAATTATAATAAATAAATTTTAGAACACCTTTGGGGTTTTAAACTTTAATTGCAATTTATACCGACAATTACACCTGACGCACCACACCATATACCGGTGATGCCCTCCGATACCCAGCGTCCCGAGCACCGACTGGCGGGAGATTAAAGAGAGAAACCTGCAGTAGTCACTCCGGCGTCCCGACAGTACCGACTGCTAAAAACCATCACCCGGCCAAGGAGGGGGGCGGCTGTGCACAACAATAACCTTGCCTGCCCACGGTCCAATGGCAACTCACGGGTGAAGTAATAACCGTGCGCTAAACCAGATAATAACCGCGCACTACCACGTGTCCATACACCATACACCAGAACACCAATACTGTGTGAGTGCATCTAAAAATAAACAATAATAACCAACCGTACCGTTTTACAAAATTACCGTGGGAAGTATACCAAATTTTCACAAAACACCATCCCACATATTTTTATTCAACAACCCGGTACGAAAACATCGATAACAGATAAAACCATACCTTTTCTCGTAATACGAGATTCAACAATTGAAATACCGCGGGCATAATTTATAAAATTAAACCAAATATTTTCGTAAAATATTTAACCCAATTATGCCCGGAAATTATTACTTAAAATCATGTACAATTAATACCGAAATCCACTTCGCTCATGCATAGTAATAAATTAAACCACAATAAAATAATAATCGGGAATTTCTTAATGATCCCAAAATTTCCATTTATTACCAATGGGTAAATATATATAAAATAATATTTTTTCCCGATTATATTTAAAGTACACCACATAAGCAGAAATTACAAATATCAAATTAATACCACATAAATACAATTAATTATCCCAAAAATATTTTTTAAAGGTGGGTCACTCACCTGGAGCACGCAATTAACCCATGATCCACCACGGGATCAATTCTACGACTCACCGGTGCTCCTAGAACAAAATTCACAGACAGTCAAATAAATTAATATTTTATTCGGGTAAATAATACCCGGTACCCGGGGGCTTAAACGCAAACGTTAACCAAAATAGGCGAATAATATACCGAATCGAAGCTCGTGGAACGAGGATCACAAATCCGATCTCCATCGACCCCAATTCCGCCGGAGGTGGCCGGAATTTGGTCGGAAAGTTTCGGCCGGTGTTCACTTCCCCATATCTCACAAACCGCTTCAAATTTCTGGGATTGGAGGCCATTTTTGGATTCAGAGGATCCAAAATAGGGGGATAGGAGGCTCAATTGGGAGTGGGCTGGCCGGAAAACACAAGAAAAGAGGAGAGAGAAACTTGGCCGGCCGGCGGCTTCTCCGGCCCGATCGGCGCGCGTCCGGCGGCGGCTGGCCGTGAAACTTGGCGGCCAAGCTCGCGAGGTGGCGGGCTTCCTTGGTGGCTGGCGCGTGAGGGCTATGGGTGGCCGGAATTCAAAAACACGGGAGAGAGAGAGGGACGGCCGGAGGGAAGAAAAATAACTGTGTGTGTCGTGTGTGTTTCGGGGAAGAAGAAGGGAAAAAAGAAAGAAGAAAAAAGAAAAAGAAAAAGAAAAAGAAAAAGAAATGGTGGTGTTTTCCCACGTGGGGAAAAGAAAAGAAAAAGAAAAAGAAAAAGAAAAAGAAAAAGAGAAAGAAAAAGGAAAAGAAAAAGAAATAATTAAATAATATTAATAATAATATTATTATTCAAAAATAATAAAATAATTTGATTTTTTTTCACATGGTTGACATGTGGCATTTCACCATGGTGACACATGGCCAACTTCATTGAGTCACACGTGGTACCTCGTTATGCGTGTAAAAATAATAATAAAATAATACAGTATTTGAAAAACTTTACAGGTCCATAACTTTCAAACCACATGTCCAAATCGAACGTGCCGCTAGTCTACGGACTCGTATCGACGAGCACTTCACAACCATACATGAGTCAAAGCTCAACCTTGCATGAATAAAAAGTCAACTCCGGCACCCCTTGGACAGTTTGGACCTCAACTTGTTTTACTCAAAACTTTCAAACCGTAGCTCCGTTTTCAACGTGCTACCAGTCTACGAACTCGTGCCAACGTGTACTCCGTAACGGTACCTCAGTCAACCTAGAATTCCAACCGGATCAAAAAGTCAACTTTTGACCCCTTCGGTCAACGGTCAACGGTCAACCTCGGTCAACGTGCAAAAATTTCCGACATGGTTCGGGACGGGGTGTTACAACCTTCCCCCCTTACAAAAATTTCGTCCTCGAAATTTCTTACGTCGCTGAAGTCGATCTTGGAAAAACCATAACATAAAACAAATAATAAAATATGCACACTTGTAATGGAGGTACGTACGATACCTTCTACATACTACGTAATCCATGATTCCAACTGTCGCCGACACTCTGCTACCAATACAAACCAGGGTGGTTGCCTATATTGGCCGTCCAATCCCCTGGACTCGTAGGCAACATGATTATGGGCTAGCTCTACATGGACCACAATGGTTCGCCGCCTCCGTATGGTGCAGTATAATATCAAACAATATACATACAAATACATGTACGAGCACAAACCAAAAATACTTGAATAAAACATCTTTAATTTCAAATACCACTTTGAAAAGCATTTAATTTTGATAAACGATCGGAAAAATATTTTGACACCCTCGAAGATTAGAGTTATTCAAACTCGGGCAACGAATTTGCTTTGAGACAAACGGAAAGAACGCTTTAAGACGGAAAAACGAGAGAATAGACACGGATGGGATGCACAACAATGCACAGTCCCTTAGGAATACTAGAACCTAGAGCTCTGATACCAACTGTCAGGACCCGTCCAGAATTCCTTCCCCGGAACCCTAGACAGCCCTGATCCCAGGGAAACCCTACCGAACCCTCCAACGGAAAATCCGGCAGAGCCTCCCCTAAGGGATTTACTTACCACAAATTACCTGCACTGAAAACACACTTCTAACAACATCCCCTTATTCCTCCCACAAACTACAAATTGTTTCCACAAATTGCAGCACTTCAAAAATAAAACAACAGCAGCAACCCAGTGCATTAAAAACAACTACACGTCCAATACAGTATACAGAGCATTATACAGATACATGCGGAATTTATAAAATGACAGATACGGAAACAATATAAGATAGAGAGGAAAAAGGGAAGAAAAACTTCTTGAACCTTCGGCAACGAACTGAGACGTCGGGCTCGCCCCGGACAATCAACGTCTCCAACCTGGACCTAGGGGAACGGAATTTAAGAGTGTGAGATGCTAATCATCTCAGTGAGTGACCCTATCTACTATACAATATAATACCACAGTAATACAGTAGATAGATAATAATTAATTGGAAAATAATAATTTCTCTCAAAACCCTTACAATTCTCTCAGTTGGAAAAGTTCCCCTTTTTAAAACCTTTTCGCAAAACCCAGTATGCATACCTCCCGAAAATCAAGGGATTAAATAATTTAACAAACAACAATTAAATAAATAAATACCCCAAATATATAATTAAACTGTAATAAATTATAATAAATAAATTTTAGAACACCTTTGGGGTTTTAAACTTTAATTGCAATTTATACCGACAATTACACCTGACGCACCACACCATATACCGGTGATGCCCTCCGATACCCAGCGTCCCGAGCACCGACTGGCGGGAGATTAAAGAGAGAAACCTGCAGTAGTCACTCCGGCGTCCCGACAGTACCGACTGCTAAAAACCATCACCCGGCCAAGGAGGGGGGCGGCTGTGCACAACAATAACCTTGCCTGCCCACGGTCCAATGGCAACTCACGGGTGAAGTAATAACCGTGCGCTAAACCAGATAATAACCGCGCACTACCACGTGTCCATACACCATACACCAGAACACCAATACTGTGTGAGTGCATCTAAAAATAAACAATAATAACCAACCGTACCGTTTTACAAAATTACCGTGGGAAGTATACCAAATTTTCACAAAACACCATCCCACATATTTTTATTCAACAACCCGGTACGAAAACATCGATAACAGATAAAACCATACCTTTTCTCGTAATACGAGATTCAACAATTGAAATACCGCGGGCATAATTTATAAAATTAAACCAAATATTTTCGTAAAATATTTAACCCAATTATGCCCGGAAATTATTACTTAAAATCATGTACAATTAATACCGAAATCCACTTCGCTCATGCATAGTAATAAATTAAACCACAATAAAATAATAATCGGGAATTTCTTAATGATCCCAAAATTTCCATTTATTACCAATGGGTAAATATATATAAAATAATATTTTTTCCCGATTATATTTAAAGTACACCACATAAGCAGAAATTACAAATATCAAATTAATACCACATAAATACAATTAATTATCCCAAAAATATTTTTTAAAGGTGGGTCACTCACCTGGAGCACGCAATTAACCCATGATCCACCACGGGATCAATTCTACGACTCACCGGTGCTCCTAGAACAAAATTCACAGACAGTCAAATAAATTAATATTTTATTCGGGTAAATAATACCCGGTACCCGGGGGCTTAAACGCAAACGTTAACCAAAATAGGCGAATAATATACCGAATCGAAGCTCGTGGAACGAGGATCACAAATCCGATCTCCATCGACCCCAATTCCGCCGGAGGTGGCCGGAATTTGGTCGGAAAGTTTCGGCCGGTGTTCACTTCCCCATATCTCACAAACCGCTTCAAATTTCTGGGATTGGAGGCCATTTTTGGATTCAGAGGATCCAAAATAGGGGGATAGGAGGCTCAATTGGGAGTGGGCTGGCCGGAAAACACAAGAAAAGAGGAGAGAGAAACTTGGCCGGCCGGCGGCTTCTCCGGCCCGATCGGCGCGCGTCCGGCGGCGGCTGGCCGTGAAACTTGGCGGCCAAGCTCGCGAGGTGGCGGGCTTCCTTGGTGGCTGGCGCGTGAGGGCTATGGGTGGCCGGAATTCAAAAACACGGGAGAGAGAGAGGGACGGCCGGAGGGAAGAAAAATAACTGTGTGTGTCGTGTGTGTTTCGGGGAAGAAGAAGGGAAAAAAGAAAGAAGAAAAAAGAAAAAGAAAAAGAAAAAGAAAAAGAAATGGTGGTGTTTTCCCACGTGGGGAAAAGAAAAGAAAAAGAAAAAGAAAAAGAAAAAGAAAAAGAGAAAGAAAAAGGAAAAGAAAAAGAAATAATTAAATAATATTAATAATAATATTATTATTCAAAAATAATAAAATAATTTGATTTTTTTTCACATGGTTGACATGTGGCATTTCACCATGGTGACACATGGCCAACTTCATTGAGTCACACGTGGTACCTCGTTATGCGTGTAAAAATAATAATAAAATAATACAGTATTTGAAAAACTTTACAGGTCCATAACTTTCAAACCACATGTCCAAATCGAACGTGCCGCTAGTCTACGGACTCGTATCGACGAGCACTTCACAACCATACATGAGTCAAAGCTCAACCTTGCATGAATAAAAAGTCAACTCCGGCACCCCTTGGACAGTTTGGACCTCAACTTGTTTTACTCAAAACTTTCAAACCGTAGCTCCGTTTTCAACGTGCTACCAGTCTACGAACTCGTGCCAACGTGTACTCCGTAACGGTACCTCAGTCAACCTAGAATTCCAACCGGATCAAAAAGTCAACTTTTGACCCCTTCGGTCAACGGTCAACGGTCAACCTCGGTCAACGTGCAAAAATTTCCGACATGGTTCGGGACGGGGTGTTACAACCTTCCCCCCTTACAAAAATTTCGTCCTCGAAATTTCTTACGTCGCTGAAGTCGATCTTGGAAAAACCATAACATAAAACAAATAATAAAATATGCACACTTGTAATGGAGGTACGTACGATACCTTCTACATACTACGTAATCCATGATTCCAACTGTCGCCGACACTCTGCTACCAATACAAACCAGGGTGGTTGCCTATATTGGCCGTCCAATCCCCTGGACTCGTAGGCAACATGATTATGGGCTAGCTCTACATGGACCACAATGGTTCGCCGCCTCCGTATGGTGCAGTATAATATCAAACAATATACATACAAATACATGTACGAGCACAAACCAAAAATACTTGAATAAAACATCTTTAATTTCAAATACCACTTTGAAAAGCATTTAATTTTGATAAACGATCGGAAAAATATTTTGACACCCTCGAAGATTAGAGTTATTCAAACTCGGGCAACGAATTTGCTTTGAGACAAACGGAAAGAACGCTTTAAGACGGAAAAACGAGAGAATAGACACGGATGGGATGCACAACAATGCACAGTCCCTTAGGAATACTAGAACCTAGAGCTCTGATACCAACTGTCAGGACCCGTCCAGAATTCCTTCCCCGGAACCCTAGACAGCCCTGATCCCAGGGAAACCCTACCGAACCCTCCAACGGAAAATCCGGCAGAGCCTCTCCTAAGGGATTTACTTACCACAAATTACCTGCACTGAAAACACACTTCTAACAACATCCCCTTATTCCTCCCACAAACTACAAATTGTTTCCACAAATTGCAGCACTTCAAAAATAAAACAACAGCAGCAACCCAGTGCATTAAAAACAACTACACGTCCAATACAGTATACAGAGCATTATACAGATACATGCGGAATTTATAAAATGACAGATACGGAAACAATATAAGATAGAGAGGAAAAAGGGAAGAAAAACTTCTTGAACCTTCGGCAACGAACTGAGACGTCGGGCTCGCCCCGGACAATCAACGTCTCCAACCTGGACCTAGGGGAACGGAATTTAAGAGTGTGAGATGCTAATCATCTCAGTGAGTGACCCTATCTACTATACAATATAATACCACAGTAATACAGTAGATAGATAATAATTAATTGGAAAATAATAATTTCTCTCAAAACCCTTACAATTCTCTCAGTTGGAAAAGTTCCCCTTTTTAAAACCTTTTCGCAAAACCCAGTATGCATACCTCCCGAAAATCAAGGGATTAAATAATTTAACAAACAACAATTAAATAAATAAATACCCCAAATATATAATTAAACTGTAATAAATTATAATAAATAAATTTTAGAACACCTTTGGGGTTTTAAACTTTAATTGCAATTTATACCGGCAATTACACCTGACGCACCACACCATATACCGGTGATGCCCTCCGATACCCAGCGTCCCGAGCACCGACTGGCGGGAGATTAAAGAGAGAAACCTGCAGTAGTCACTCCGGCGTCCCGACAGTACCGACTGCTAAAAACCATCACCCGGCCAAGGAGGGGGGCGGCTGTGCACAACAATAACCTTGCCTGCCCACGGTCCAATGGCAACTCACGGGTGAAGTAATAACCGTGCGCTAAACCAGATAATAACCGCGCACTACCACGTGTCCATACACCATACACCAGAACACCAATACTGTGTGAGTGCATCTAAAAATAAACAATAATAACCAACCGTACCGTTTTACAAAATTACCGTGGGAAGTATACCAAATTTTCACAAAACACCATCCCACATATTTTTATTCAACAACCCGGTACGAAAACATCGATAACAGATAAAACCATACCTTTTCTCGTAATACGAGATTCAACAATTGAAATACCGCGGGCATAATTTATAAAATTAAACCAAATATTTTCGTAAAATATTTAACCCAATTATGCCCGGAAATTATTACTTAAAATCATGTACAATTAATACCGAAATCCACTTCGCTCATGCATAGTAATAAATTAAACCACAATAAAATAATAATCGGGAATTTCTTAATGATCCCAAAATTTCCATTTATTACCAATGGGTAAATATATATAAAATAATATTTTTTCCCGATTATATTTAAAGTACACCACATAAGCAGAAATTACAAATATCAAATTAATACCACATAAATACAATTAATTATCCCAAAAATATTTTTTAAAGGTGGGTCACTCACCTGGAGCACGCAATTAACCCATGATCCACCACGGGATCAATTCTACGACTCACCGGTGCTCCTAGAACAAAATTCACAGACAGTCAAATAAATTAATATTTTATTCGGGTAAATAATACCCGGTACCCGGGGGCTTAAACGCAAACGTTAACCAAAATAGGCGAATAATATACCGAATCGAAGCTCGTGGAACGAGGATCACAAATCCGATCTCCATCGACCCCAATTCCGCCGGAGGTGGCCGGAATTTGGTCGGAAAGTTTCGGCCGGTGTTCACTTCCCCATATCTCACAAACCGCTTCAAATTTCTGGGATTGGAGGCCATTTTTGGATTCAGAGGATCCAAAATAGGGGGATAGGAGGCTCAATTGGGAGTGGGCTGGCCGGAAAACACAAGAAAAGAGGAGAGAGAAAC
The DNA here is from genome assembly GCF_031755915.1 of Ziziphus jujuba. NCBI lineage: Eukaryota > Viridiplantae > Streptophyta > Magnoliopsida > Rosales > Rhamnaceae > Ziziphus > Ziziphus jujuba. The sequence goes on from NC_083379.1 coordinate 9,570,755, forward strand.
TTGGCCGGCCGGCGGCTTCTCCGGCCCGATCGGCGCGCGTCCGGCGGCGGCTGGCCGTGAAACTTGGCGGCCAAGCTCGCGAGGTGGCGGGCTTCCTTGGTGGCTGGCGCGTGAGGGCTATGGGTGGCCGGAATTCAAAAACACGGGAGAGAGAGAGGGACGGCCGGAGGGAAGAAAAATAACTGTGTGTGTCGTGTGTGTTTCGGGGAAGAAGAAGGGAAAAAAGAAAGAAGAAAAAAGAAAAAGAAAAAGAAAAAGAAAAAGAAATGGTGGTGTTTTCCCACGTGGGGAAAAGAAAAGAAAAAGAAAAAGAAAAAGAAAAAGAAAAAGAGAAAGAAAAAGGAAAAGAAAAAGAAATAATTAAATAATATTAATAATAATATTATTATTCAAAAATAATAAAATAATTTGATTTTTTTTCACATGGTTGACATGTGGCATTTCACCATGGTGACACATGGCCAACTTCATTGAGTCACACGTGGTACCTCGTTATGCGTGTAAAAATAATAATAAAATAATACAGTATTTGAAAAACTTTACAGGTCCATAACTTTCAAACCACATGTCCAAATCGAACGTGCCGCTAGTCTACGGACTCGTATCGACGAGCACTTCACAACCATACATGAGTCAAAGCTCAACCTTGCATGAATAAAAAGTCAACTCCGGCACCCCTTGGACAGTTTGGACCTCAACTTGTTTTACTCAAAACTTTCAAACCGTAGCTCCGTTTTCAACGTGCTACCAGTCTACGAACTCGTGCCAACGTGTACTCCGTAACGGTACCTCAGTCAACCTAGAATTCCAACCGGATCAAAAAGTCAACTTTTGACCCCTTCGGTCAACGGTCAACGGTCAACCTCGGTCAACGTGCAAAAATTTCCGACATGGTTCGGGACGGGGTGTTACAACCTTCCCCCCTTACAAAAATTTCGTCCTCGAAATTTCTTACGTCGCTGAAGTCGATCTTGGAAAAACCATAACATAAAACAAATAATAAAATATGCACACTTGTAATGGAGGTACGTACGATACCTTCTACATACTACGTAATCCATGATTCCAACTGTCGCCGACACTCTGCTACCAATACAAACCAGGGTGGTTGCCTATATTGGCCGTCCAATCCCCTGGACTCGTAGGCAACATGATTATGGGCTAGCTCTACATGGACCACAATGGTTCGCCGCCTCCGTATGGTGCAGTATAATATCAAACAATATACATACAAATACATGTACGAGCACAAACCAAAAATACTTGAATAAAACATCTTTAATTTCAAATACCACTTTGAAAAGCATTTAATTTTGATAAACGATCGGAAAAATATTTTGACACCCTCGAAGATTAGAGTTATTCAAACTCGGGCAACGAATTTGCTTTGAGACAAACGGAAAGAACGCTTTAAGACGGAAAAACGAGAGAATAGACACGGATGGGATGCACAACAATGCACAGTCCCTTAGGAATACTAGAACCTAGAGCTCTGATACCAACTGTCAGGACCCGTCCAGAATTCCTTCCCCGGAACCCTAGACAGCCCTGATCCCAGGGAAACCCTACCGAACCCTCCAACGGAAAATCCGGCAGAGCCTCTCCTAAGGGATTTACTTACCACAAATTACCTGCACTGAAAACACACTTCTAACAACATCCCCTTATTCCTCCCACAAACTACAAATTGTTTCCACAAATTGCAGCACTTCAAAAATAAAACAACAGCAGCAACCCAGTGCATTAAAAACAACTACACGTCCAATACAGTATACAGAGCATTATACAGATACATGCGGAATTTATAAAATGACAGATACGGAAACAATATAAGATAGAGAGGAAAAAGGGAAGAAAAACTTCTTGAACCTTCGGCAACGAACTGAGACGTCGGGCTCGCCCCGGACAATCAACGTCTCCAACCTGGACCTAGGGGAACGGAATTTAAGAGTGTGAGATGCTAATCATCTCAGTGAGTGACCCTATCTACTATACAATATAATACCACAGTAATACAGTAGATAGATAATAATTAATTGGAAAATAATAATTTCTCTCAAAACCCTTACAATTCTCTCAGTTGGAAAAGTTCCCCTTTTTAAAACCTTTTCGCAAAACCCAGTATGCATACCTCCCGAAAATCAAGGGATTAAATAATTTAACAAACAACAATTAAATAAATAAATACCCCAAATATATAATTAAACTGTAATAAATTATAATAAATAAATTTTAGAACACCTTTGGGGTTTTAAACTTTAATTGCAATTTATACCGACAATTACACCTGACGCACCACACCATATACCGGTGATGCCCTCCGATACCCAGCGTCCCGAGCACCGACTGGCGGGAGATTAAAGAGAGAAACCTGCAGTAGTCACTCCGGCGTCCCGACAGTACCGACTGCTAAAAACCATCACCCGGCCAAGGAGGGGGGCGGCTGTGCACAACAATAACCTTGCCTGCCCACGGTCCAATGGCAACTCACGGGTGAAGTAATAACCGTGCGCTAAACCAGATAATAACCGCGCACTACCACGTGTCCATACACCATACACCAGAACACCAATACTGTGTGAGTGCATCTAAAAATAAACAATAATAACCAACCGTACCGTTTTACAAAATTACCGTGGGAAGTATACCAAATTTTCACAAAACACCATCCCACATATTTTTATTCAACAACCCGGTACGAAAACATCGATAACAGATAAAACCATACCTTTTCTCGTAATACGAGATTCAACAATTGAAATACCGCGGGCATAATTTATAAAATTAAACCAAATATTTTCGTAAAATATTTAACCCAATTATGCCCGGAAATTATTACTTAAAATCATGTACAATTAATACCGAAATCCACTTCGCTCATGCATAGTAATAAATTAAACCACAATAAAATAATAATCGGGAATTTCTTAATGATCCCAAAATTTCCATTTATTACCAATGGGTAAATATATATAAAATAATATTTTTTCCCGATTATATTTAAAGTACACCACATAAGCAGAAATTACAAATATCAAATTAATACCACATAAATACAATTAATTATCCCAAAAATATTTTTTAAAGGTGGGTCACTCACCTGGAGCACGCAATTAACCCATGATCCACCACGGGATCAATTCTACGACTCACCGGTGCTCCTAGAACAAAATTCACAGACAGTCAAATAAATTAATATTTTATTCGGGTAAATAATACCCGGTACCCGGGGGCTTAAACGCAAACGTTAACCAAAATAGGCGAATAATATACCGAATCGAAGCTCGTGGAACGAGGATCACAAATCCGATCTCCATCGACCCCAATTCCGCCGGAGGTGGCCGGAATTTGGTCGGAAAGTTTCGGCCGGTGTTCACTTCCCCATATCTCACAAACCGCTTCAAATTTCTGGGATTGGAGGCCATTTTTGGATTCAGAGGATCCAAAATAGGGGGATAGGAGGCTCAATTGGGAGTGGGCTGGCCGGAAAACACAAGAAAAGAGGAGAGAGAAACTTGGCCGGCCGGCGGCTTCTCCGGCCCGATCGGCGCGCGTCCGGCGGCGGCTGGCCGTGAAACTTGGCGGCCAAGCTCGCGAGGTGGCGGGCTTCCTTGGTGGCTGGCGCGTGAGGGCTATGGGTGGCCGGAATTCAAAAACACGGGAGAGAGAGAGGGACGGCCGGAGGGAAGAAAAATAACTGTGTGTGTCGTGTGTGTTTCGGGGAAGAAGAAGGGAAAAAAGAAAGAAGAAAAAAGAAAAAGAAAAAGAAAAAGAAAAAGAAATGGTGGTGTTTTCCCACGTGGGGAAAAGAAAAGAAAAAGAAAAAGAAAAAGAAAAAGAAAAAGAGAAAGAAAAAGGAAAAGAAAAAGAAATAATTAAATAATATTAATAATAATATTATTATTCAAAAATAATAAAATAATTTGATTTTTTTTCACATGGTTGACATGTGGCATTTCACCATGGTGACACATGGCCAACTTCATTGAGTCACACGTGGTACCTCGTTATGCGTGTAAAAATAATAATAAAATAATACAGTATTTGAAAAACTTTACAGGTCCATAACTTTCAAACCACATGTCCAAATCGAACGTGCCGCTAGTCTACGGACTCGTATCGACGAGCACTTCACAACCATACATGAGTCAAAGCTCAACCTTGCATGAATAAAAAGTCAACTCCGGCACCCCTTGGACAGTTTGGACCTCAACTTGTTTTACTCAAAACTTTCAAACCGTAGCTCCGTTTTCAACGTGCTACCAGTCTACGAACTCGTGCCAACGTGTACTCCGTAACGGTACCTCAGTCAACCTAGAATTCCAACCGGATCAAAAAGTCAACTTTTGACCCCTTCGGTCAACGGTCAACGGTCAACCTCGGTCAACGTGCAAAAATTTCCGACATGGTTCGGGACGGGGTGTTACAACCTTCCCCCCTTACAAAAATTTCGTCCTCGAAATTTCTTACGTCGCTGAAGTCGATCTTGGAAAAACCATAACATAAAACAAATAATAAAATATGCACACTTGTAATGGAGGTACGTACGATACCTTCTACATACTACGTAATCCATGATTCCAACTGTCGCCGACACTCTGCTACCAATACAAACCAGGGTGGTTGCCTATATTGGCCGTCCAATCCCCTGGACTCGTAGGCAACATGATTATGGGCTAGCTCTACATGGACCACAATGGTTCGCCGCCTCCGTATGGTGCAGTATAATATCAAACAATATACATACAAATACATGTACGAGCACAAACCAAAAATACTTGAATAAAACATCTTTAATTTCAAATACCACTTTGAAAAGCATTTAATTTTGATAAACGATCGGAAAAATATTTTGACACCCTCGAAGATTAGAGTTATTCAAACTCGGGCAACGAATTTGCTTTGAGACAAACGGAAAGAACGCTTTAAGACGGAAAAACGAGAGAATAGACACGGATGGGATGCACAACAATGCACAGTCCCTTAGGAATACTAGAACCTAGAGCTCTGATACCAACTGTCAGGACCCGTCCAGAATTCCTTCCCCGGAACCCTAGACAGCCCTGATCCCAGGGAAACCCTACCGAACCCTCCAACGGAAAATCCGGCAGAGCCTCTCCTAAGGGATTTACTTACCACAAATTACCTGCACTGAAAACACACTTCTAACAACATCCCCTTATTCCTCCCACAAACTACAAATTGTTTCCACAAATTGCAGCACTTCAAAAATAAAACAACAGCAGCAACCCAGTGCATTAAAAACAACTACACGTCCAATACAGTATACAGAGCATTATACAGATACATGCGGAATTTATAAAATGACAGATACGGAAACAATATAAGATAGAGAGGAAAAAGGGAAGAAAAACTTCTTGAACCTTCGGCAACGAACTGAGACGTCGGGCTCGCCCCGGACAATCAACGTCTCCAACCTGGACCTAGGGGAACGGAATTTAAGAGTGTGAGATGCTAATCATCTCAGTGAGTGACCCTATCTACTATACAATATAATACCACAGTAATACAGTAGATAGATAATAATTAATTGGAAAATAATAATTTCTCTCAAAACCCTTACAATTCTCTCAGTTGGAAAAGTTCCCCTTTTTAAAACCTTTTCGCAAAACCCAGTATGCATACCTCCCGAAAATCAAGGGATTAAATAATTTAACAAACAACAATTAAATAAATAAATACCCCAAATATATAATTAAACTGTAATAAATTATAATAAATAAATTTTAGAACACCTTTGGGGTTTTAAACTTTAATTGCAATTTATACCGACAATTACACCTGACGCACCACACCATATACCGGTGATGCCCTCCGATACCCAGCGTCCCGAGCACCGACTGGCGGGAGATTAAAGAGAGAAACCTGCAGTAGTCACTCCGGCGTCCCGACAGTACCGACTGCTAAAAACCATCACCCGGCCAAGGAGGGGGGCGGCTGTGCACAACAATAACCTTGCCTGCCCACGGTCCAATGGCAACTCACGGGTGAAGTAATAACCGTGCGCTAAACCAGATAATAACCGCGCACTACCACGTGTCCATACACCATACACCAGAACACCAATACTGTGTGAGTGCATCTAAAAATAAACAATAATAACCAACCGTACCGTTTTACAAAATTACCGTGGGAAGTATACCAAATTTTCACAAAACACCATCCCACATATTTTTATTCAACAACCCGGTACGAAAACATCGATAACAGATAAAACCATACCTTTTCTCGTAATACGAGATTCAACAATTGAAATACCGCGGGCATAATTTATAAAATTAAACCAAATATTTTCGTAAAATATTTAACCCAATTATGCCCGGAAATTATTACTTAAAATCATGTACAATTAATACCGAAATCCACTTCGCTCATGCATAGTAATAAATTAAACCACAATAAAATAATAATCGGGAATTTCTTAATGATCCCAAAATTTCCATTTATTACCAATGGGTAAATATATATAAAATAATATTTTTTCCCGATTATATTTAAAGTACACCACATAAGCAGAAATTACAAATATCAAATTAATACCACATAAATACAATTAATTATCCCAAAAATATTTTTTAAAGGTGGGTCACTCACCTGGAGCACGCAATTAACCCATGATCCACCACGGGATCAATTCTACGACTCACCGGTGCTCCTAGAACAAAATTCACAGACAGTCAAATAAATTAATATTTTATTCGGGTAAATAATACCCGGTACCCGGGGGCTTAAACGCAAACGTTAACCAAAATAGGCGAATAATATACCGAATCGAAGCTCGTGGAACGAGGATCACAAATCCGATCTCCATCGACCCCAATTCCGCCGGAGGTGGCCGGAATTTGGTCGGAAAGTTTCGGCCGGTGTTCACTTCCCCATATCTCACAAACCGCTTCAAATTTCTGGGATTGGAGGCCATTTTTGGATTCAGAGGATCCAAAATAGGGGGATAGGAGGCTCAATTGGGAGTGGGCTGGCCGGAAAACACAAGAAAAGAGGAGAGAGAAACTTGGCCGGCCGGCGGCTTCTCCGGCCCGATCGGCGCGCGTCCGGCGGCGGCTGGCCGTGAAACTTGGCGGCCAAGCTCGCGAGGTGGCGGGCTTCCTTGGTGGCTGGCGCGTGAGGGCTATGGGTGGCCGGAATTCAAAAACACGGGAGAGAGAGAGGGACGGCCGGAGGGAAGAAAAATAACTGTGTGTGTCGTGTGTGTTTCGGGGAAGAAGAAGGGAAAAAAGAAAGAAAAAAAAAGAAAAAGAAAAAGAAATGGTGGTGTTTTCCCACGTGGGGAAAAGAAAAGAAAAAGAAAAAGAAAAAGAAAAAGAAAAAGAGAAAGAAAAAGGAAAAGAAAAAGAAATAATTAAATAATATTAATAATAATATTATTATTCAAAAATAATAAAATAATTTGATTTTTTTTCACATGGTTGACATGTGGCATTTCACCATGGTGACACATGGCCAACTTCATTGAGTCACACGTGGTACCTCGTTATGCGTGTAAAAATAATAATAAAATAATACAGTATTTGAAAAACTTTACAGGTCCATAACTTTCAAACCACATGTCCAAATCGAACGTGCCGCTAGTCTACGGACTCGTATCGACGAGCACTTCACAACCATACATGAGTCAAAGCTCAACCTTGCATGAATAAAAAGTCAACTCCGGCACCCCTTGGACAGTTTGGACCTCAACTTGTTTTACTCAAAACTTTCAAACCGTAGCTCCGTTTTCAACGTGCTACCAGTCTACGAACTCGTGCCAACGTGTACTCCGTAACGGTACCTCAGTCAACCTAGAATTCCAACCGGATCAAAAAGTCAACTTTTGACCCCTTCGGTCAACGGTCAACGGTCAACCTCGGTCAACGTGCAAAAATTTCCGACATGGTTCGGGACGGGGTGTTACAACCTTCCCCCCTTACAAAAATTTCGTCCTCGAAATTTCTTACGTCGCTGAAGTCGATCTTGGAAAAACCATAACATAAAACAAATAATAAAATATGCACACTTGTAATGGAGGTACGTACGATACCTTCTACATACTACGTAATCCATGATTCCAACTGTCGCCGACACTCTGCTACCAATACAAACCAGGGTGGTTGCCTATATTGGCCGTCCAATCCCCTGGACTCGTAGGCAACATGATTATGGGCTAGCTCTACATGGACCACAATGGTTCGCCGCCTCCGTATGGTGCAGTATAATATCAAACAATATACATACAAATACATGTACGAGCACAAACCAAAAATACTTGAATAAAACATCTTTAATTTCAAATACCACTTTGAAAAGCATTTAATTTTGATAAACGATCGGAAAAATATTTTGACACCCTCGAAGATTAGAGTTATTCAAACTCGGGCAACGAATTTGCTTTGAGACAAACGGAAAGAACGCTTTAAGACGGAAAAACGAGAGAATAGACACGGATGGGATGCACAACAATGCACAGTCCCTTAGGAATACTAGAACCTAGAGCTCTGATACCAACTGTCAGGACCCGTCCAGAATTCCTTCCCCGGAACCCTAGACAGCCCTGATCCCAGGGAAACCCTACCGAACCCTCCAACGGAAAATCCGGCAGAGCCTCTCCTAAGGGATTTACTTACCACAAATTACCTGCACTGAAAACACACTTCTAACAACATCCCCTTATTCCTCCCACAAACTACAAATTGTTTCCACAAATTGCAGCACTTCAAAAATAAAACAACAGCAGCAACCCAGTGCATTAAAAACAACTACACGTCCAATACAGTATACAGAGCATTATACAGATACATGCGGAATTTATAAAATGACAGATACGGAAACAATATAAGATAGAGAGGAAAAAGGGAAGAAAAACTTCTTGAACCTTCGGCAACGAACTGAGACGTCGGGCTCGCCCCGGACAATCAACGTCTCCAACCTGGACCTAGGGGAACGGAATTTAAGAGTGTGAGATGCTAATCATCTCAGTGAGTGACCCTATCTACTATACAATATAATACCACAGTAATACAGTAGATAGATAATAATTAATTGGAAAATAATAATTTCTCTCAAAACCCTTACAATTCTCTCAGTTGGAAAAGTTCCCCTTTTTAAAACCTTTTCGCAAAACCCAGTATGCATACCTCCCGAAAATCAAGGGATTAAATAATTTAACAAACAACAATTAAATAAATAAATACCCCAAATATATAATTAAACTGTAATAAATTATAATAAATAAATTTTAGAACACCTTTGGGGTTTTAAACTTTAATTGCAATTTATACCGACAATTACACCTGACGCACCACACCATATACCGGTGATGCCCTCCGATACCCAGCGTCCCGAGCACCGACTGGCGGGAGATTAAAGAGAGAAACCTGCAGTAGTCACTCCGGCGTCCCGACAGTACCGACTGCTAAAAACCATCACCCGGCCAAGGAGGGGGGCGGCTGTGCACAACAATAACCTTGCCTGCCCACGGTCCAATGGCAACTCACGGGTGAAGTAATAACCGTGCGCTAAACCAGATAATAACCGCGCACTACCACGTGTCCATACACCATACACCAGAACACCAATACTGTGTGAGTGCATCTAAAAATAAACAATAATAACCAACCGTACCGTTTTACAAAATTACCGTGGGAAGTATACCAAATTTTCACAAAACACCATCCCACATATTTTTATTCAACAACCCGGTACGAAAACATCGATAACAGATAAAACCATACCTTTTCTCGTAATACGAGATTCAACAATTGAAATACCGCGGGCATAATTTATAAAATTAAACCAAATATTTTCGTAAAATATTTAACCCAATTATGCCCGGAAATTATTACTTAAAATCATGTACAATTAATACCGAAATCCACTTCGCTCATGCATAGTAATAAATTAAACCACAATAAAATAATAATCGGGAATTTCTTAATGATCCCAAAATTTCCATTTATTACCAATGGGTAAATATATATAAAATAATATTTTTTCCCGATTATATTTAAAGTACACCACATAAGCAGAAATTACAAATATCAAATTAATACCACATAAATACAATTAATTATCCCAAAAATATTTTTTAAAGGTGGGTCACTCACCTGGAGCACGCAATTAACCCATGATCCACCACGGGATCAATTCTACGACTCACCGGTGCTCCTAGAACAAAATTCACAGACAGTCAAATAAATTAATATTTTATTCGGGTAAATAATACCCGGTACCCGGGGGCTTAAACGCAAACGTTAACCAAAATAGGCGAATAATATACCGAATCGAAGCTCGTGGAACGAGGATCACAAATCCGATCTCCATCGACCCCAATTCCGCCGGAGGTGGCCGGAATTTGGTCGGAAAGTTTCGGCCGGTGTTCACTTCCCCATATCTCACAAACCGCTTCAAATTTCTGGGATTGGAGGCCATTTTTGGATTCAGAGGATCCAAAATAGGGGGATAGGAGGCTCAATTGGGAGTGGGCTGGCCGGAAAACACAAGAAAAGAGGAGAGAGAAACTTGGCCGGCCGGCGGCTTCTCCGGCCCGATCGGCGCGCGTCCGGCGGCGGCTGGCCGTGAAACTTGGCGGCCAAGCTCGCGAGGTGGCGGGCTTCCTTGGTGGCTGGCGCGTGAGGGCTATGGGTGGCCGGAATTCAAAAACACGGGAGAGAGAGAGGGACGGCCGGAGGGAAGAAAAATAACTGTGTGTGTCGTGTGTGTTTCGGGGAAGAAGAAGGGAAAAAAGAAAGAAGAAAAAAGAAAAAGAAAAAGAAAAAGAAATGGTGGTGTTTTCCCACGTGGGGAAAAGAAAAGAAAAAGAAAAAGAAAAAGAAAAAGAAAAAGAGAAAGAAAAAGGAAAAGAAAAAGAAATAATTAAATAATATTAATAATAATATTATTATTCAAAAATAATAAAATAATTTGATTTTTTTTCACATGGTTGACATGTGGCATTTCACCATGGTGACACATGGCCAACTTCATTGAGTCACACGTGGTACCTCGTTATGCGTGTAAAAATAATAATAAAATAATACAGTATTTGAAAAACTTTACAGGTCCATAACTTTCAAACCACATGTCCAAATCGAACGTGCCGCTAGTCTACGGACTCGTATCGACGAGCACTTCACAACCATACATGAGTCAAAGCTCAACCTTGCATGAATAAAAAGTCAACTCCGGCACCCCTTGGACAGTTTGGACCTCAACTTGTTTTACTCAAAACTTTCAAACCGTAGCTCCGTTTTCAACGTGCTACCAGTCTACGAACTCGTGCCAACGTGTACTCCGTAACGGTACCTCAGTCAACCTAGAATTCCAACCGGATCAAAAAGTCAACTTTTGACCCCTTCGGTCAACGGTCAACGGTCAACCTCGGTCAACGTGCAAAAATTTCCGACATGGTTCGGGACGGGGTGTTACAACCTTCCCCCCTTACAAAAATTTCGTCCTCGAAATTTCTTACGTCGCTGAAGTCGATCTTGGAAAAACCATAACATAAAACAAATAATAAAATATGCACACTTGTAATGGAGGTACGTACGATACCTTCTACATACTACGTAATCCATGATTCCAACTGTCGCCGACACTCTGCTACCAATACAAACCAGGGTGGTTGCCTATATTGGCCGTCCAATCCCCTGGACTCGTAGGCAACATGATTATGGGCTAGCTCTACATGGACCACAATGGTTCGCCGCCTCCGTATGGTGCAGTATAATATCAAACAATATACATACAAATACATGTACGAGCACAAACCAAAAATACTTGAATAAAACATCTTTAATTTCAAATACCACTTTGAAAAGCATTTAATTTTGATAAACGATCGGAAAAATATTTTGACACCCTCGAAGATTAGAGTTATTCAAACTCGGGCAACGAATTTGCTTTGAGACAAACGGAAAGAACGCTTTAAGGCGGAAAAACGAGAGAATAGACACGGATGGGATGCACAACAATGCACAGTCCCTTAGGAATACTAGAACCTAGAGCTCTGATACCAACTGTCAGGACCCGTCCAGAATTCCTTCCCCGGAACCCTAGACAGCCCTGATCCCAGGGAAACCCTACCGAACCCTCCAACGGAAAATCCGGCAGAGCCTCCCCTAAGGGATTTACTTACCACAAATTACCTGCACTGAAAACACACTTCTAACAACATCCCCTTATTCCTCCCACAAACTACAAATTGTTTCCACAAATTGCAGCACTTCAAAAATAAAACAACAGCAGCAACCCAGTGCATTAAAAACAACTACACGTCCAATACAGTATACAGAGCATTATACAGATACATGCGGAATTTATAAAATGACAGATACGGAAACAATATAAGATAGAGAGGAAAAAGGGAAGAAAAACTTCTTGAACCTTCGGCAACGAACTGAGACGTCGGGCTCGCCCCGGACAATCAACGTCTCCAACCTGGACCTAGGGGAACGGAATTTAAGAGTGTGAGATGCTAATCATCTCAGTGAGTGACCCTATCTACTATACAATATAATACCACAGTAATACAGTAGATAGATAATAATTAATTGGAAAATAATAATTTCTCTCAAAACCCTTACAATTCTCTCAGTTGGAAAAGTTCCCCTTTTTAAAACCTTTTCGCAAAACCCAGTATGCATACCTCCCGAAAATCAAGGGATTAAATAATTTAACAAACAACAATTAAATAAATAAATACCCCAAATATATAATTAAACTGTAATAAATTATAATAAATAAATTTTAGAACACCTTTGGGGTTTTAAACTTTAATTGCAATTTATACCGACAATTACACCTGACGCACCACACCATATACCGGTGATGCCCTCCGATACCCAGCGTCCCGAGCACCGACTGGCGGGAGATTAAAGAGAGAAACCTGCAGTAGTCACTCCGGCGTCCCGACAGTACCGACTGCTAAAAACCATCACCCGGCCAAGGAGGGGGGCGGCTGTGCACAACAATAACCTTGCCTGCCCACGGTCCAATGGCAACTCACGGGTGAAGTAATAACCGTGCGCTAAACCAGATAATAACCGCGCACTACCACGTGTCCATACACCATACACCAGAACACCAATACTGTGTGAGTGCATCTAAAAATAAACAATAATAACCAACCGTACCGTTTTACAAAATTACCGTGGGAAGTATACCAAATTTTCACAAAACACCATCCCACATATTTTTATTCAACAACCCGGTACGAAAACATCGATAACAGATAAAACCATACCTTTTCTCGTAATACGAGATTCAACAATTGAAATACCGCGGGCATAATTTATAAAATTAAACCAAATATTTTCGTAAAATATTTAACCCAATTATGCCCGGAAATTATTACTTAAAATCATGTACAATTAATACCGAAATCCACTTCGCTCATGCATAGTAATAAATTAAACCACAATAAAATAATAATCGGGAATTTCTTAATGATCCCAAAATTTCCATTTATTACCAATGGGTAAATATATATAAAATAATATTTTTTCCCGATTATATTTAAAGTACACCACATAAGCAGAAATTACAAATATCAAATTAATACCACATAAATACAATTAATTATCCCAAAAATATTTTTTAAAGGTGGGTCACTCACCTGGAGCACGCAATTAACCCATGATCCACCACGGGATCAATTCTACGACTCACCGGTGCTCCTAGAACAAAATTCACAGACAGTCAAATAAATTAATATTTTATTCGGGTAAATAATACCCGGTACCCGGGGGCTTAAACGCAAACGTTAACCAAAATAGGCGAATAATATACCGAATCGAAGCTCGTGGAACGAGGATCACAAATCCGATCTCCATCGACCCCAATTCCGCCGGAGGTGGCCGGAATTTGGTCGGAAAGTTTCGGCCGGTGTTCACTTCCCCATATCTCACAAACCGCTTCAAATTTCTGGGATTGGAGGCCATTTTTGGATTCAGAGGATCCAAAATAGGGGGATAGGAGGCTCAATTGGGAGTGGGCTGGCCGGAAAACACAAGAAAAGAGGAGAGAGAAACTTGGCCGGCCGGCGGCTTCTCCGGCCCGATCGGCGCGCGTCCGGCGGCGGCTGGCCGTGAAACTTGGCGGCCAAGCTCGCGAGGTGGCGGGCTTCCTTGGTGGCTGGCGCGTGAGGGCTATGGGTGGCCGGAATTCAAAAACACGGGAGAGAGAGAGGGACGGCCGGAGGGAAGAAAAATAACTGTGTGTGTCGTGTGTGTTTCGGGGAAGAAGAAGGGAAAAAAGAAAGAAGAAAAAAGAAAAAGAAAAAGAAAAAGAAAAAGAAATGGTGGTGTTTTCCCACGTGGGGAAAAGAAAAGAAAAAGAAAAAGAAAAAGAAAAAGAAAAAGAGAAAGAAAAAGGAAAAGAAAAAGAAATAATTAAATAATATTAATAATAATATTATTATTCAAAAATAATAAAATAATTTGATTTTTTTTCACATGGTTGACATGTGGCATTTCACCATGGTGACACATGGCCAACTTCATTGAGTCACACGTGGTACCTCGTTATGCGTGTAAAAATAATAATAAAATAATACAGTATTTGAAAAACTTTACAGGTCCATAACTTTCAAACCACATGTCCAAATCGAACGTGCCGCTAGTCTACGGACTCGTATCGACGAGCACTTCACAACCATACATGAGTCAAAGCTCAACCTTGCATGAATAAAAAGTCAACTCCGGCACCCCTTGGACAGTTTGGACCTCAACTTGTTTTACTCAAAACTTTCAAACCGTAGCTCCGTTTTCAACGTGCTACCAGTCTACGAACTCGTGCCAACGTGTACTCCGTAACGGTACCTCAGTCAACCTAGAATTCCAACCGGATCAAAAAGTCAACTTTTGACCCCTTCGGTCAACGGTCAACCTCGGTCAACGTGCAAAAATTTCCGACATGGTTCGGGACGGGGTGTTACATTATGCCCGTGGTATTTCAATTGTGGAATTTCGTATTACGAGAAAATGTATGGTTTTATCTGTTATCGATGTTTCGTACCGGGTTGTTGAATAAAAATATGTGGGATGGTGTTTTGTGAAAATTTGGTATACTTCCCATGGTAATTTTGTAAAACGGTACGGTTGGTTGTAAATGTTTATTTTTAGACGCACTCATACAGTATTGGTGTTCTGGTGTATGGTGTATGGACACGTGGTAGCACGCGGTTATTATGTGGTTTAGCGTGCGGTTATTACTTCACCCGTGAGTTGCCATTGGACCGTGGGCAGGCAAGGTTATTGTTGTGCACAGCCGCCCCCCTCCTTGGCCGGGTTGATGGTTTTAGCAGCGGTACTGTCGGGACGCCGAAGTGACCGTTGCAGGTTTCTCTCTTTAACCCCCCGCCAGTCGGTGCTCAGGACGCTGGGTATCGGAGGGCATCACCGGTATATGGTGTGGTGCGTCGGTGTAAATTGCAAATAATGTTTTAAACCCCAAAGGTGTTCTAAAATTATTTATTATAATTTATTGCAGTTTATTTATATTTGGGGTATTTATTTGTTTATTTATTGTTTATTAATTTGTTTGGTTCCTTGGTTTTCGGGAAGTACGTACATAGGGTTTTGTGAAAATGTTTTAAAAGGGGAACTTTTCCAACTGAGAGAATTGTAAGGGTTTTGAGAGAAATTATTGTTTCCAATTTATTATTATTTATCTACTTATTACCGTGGTATTATATTGTATAGTAGATAGGATCGCTCACTGAGATGATTAGCATCTCACACTCTTAAATTCCGTTCCCCTAGGTCCAGGTTGGAGACGTTGATTGTCCGGGGTGAGCCCAACGTCTCAGTTCGTTTGCCGAAGGTTCAAGACGTTTTTCTTCCCTTTTTCCTCTTGAACTTGTATTGTTTCTTTATTTGTCATTTATAAATTCCACAGTTAATTGTATAATGCTCTGTATACTGTATTGGACGTGTAGTTGTTCTTTATGCACTGGGTTGCTGCTGTTGTTTTATTTTGAAGTGCTGAAATTGTGGAACAATTTGTAGTTTGTGGGAGGAATAAGGGGATGTTTATAGAAGTGTGTTTTCAGTGCAGGTAGTTTGTGGTAAGTAAATCCCTTAGGGGAGGCTCTGCCGGATTTTCCATTGGAGGGTTCGGTAGGGTTTCCCTGGGATCAGGGCTTGTCTAGGGTTTCGGAGAAGGAATTCTGGACGGGTCCTGACATTAGAAGTCAATTAATGATTTTCTTGCTAGAGTTATTGGTGCTATAAATCAATTAAAATCGATTGGTGAATGAATATTTGATCAAAAGGTCGTTGAAAAGGTATTGAGGAGTTTAAATCCTAAATTTGATTGCATAGTGACTGCAGTTGAAGAATCAAAGGATTTATCTCAATTATCTTTTTCTAGTCTTAATGGTTCTTTAAAAATGCATGAAGAAAGATTGAACAGGTATATTGAAGTTCGAGTAGAGCATGCTTTTTAGGCACGTTCAGATTACAAAAGAGGTACATATCGAAATTTTTCAGGGTTGGAAAATCATGCAAAAGACAAAAATTAGGATTTTCAAAATAAAGGAAAAGGTGAGGCAGAAAACCAAAATGGTGAGAGGTATTCTCATAAAGATAATGGTGATATGCATGCTTATTACTATAAGAAGAGGGGGCATATTGAGAAATATTGTAGGTAAAAAAATAAAGATCCTAATATTCCTTATCGTTCTACTAGTGAAAAAATATGGACATGAAGTTAAAAATTGATGGTATAAATAAAAAACAGATGTGAATTTTTTTGAGGAAAAAAGTGACCAAATGATAAAAAAGAATTGAAAGAAGAAGTTTATCTTGTGTTGGCGATATAAAAGAAAATAGTTGTTATATTGATACTGGATGTAACAATTATATGATTCGTGATAAAACTGTGTTTTTTTATTTATTTAGTTGAGTTTAAAAGACAAGGTAAGGGGAATTGCTTTGGTTGACGGTGGAACAATTGTGCACAATGTTATATATGTACCAGGTTTGACTCAAAATTTGATGAGCTTGGGACAGTTAATGAAAGCAGGTTATTTTGCAATTTTGGTTAAGGTGCATGGTATACAAAAAGGAAGATAATGAACCAGTGGCGGATCCGAAAAATTTGGTCAGGGAGGGCACAATAAAAAACAGTTATAATAAAATAAAAAATTACTTATTCATGAAGTGCATAATTAGTAATTTATATTTTCTATTCAACTGTTATAGTGTCCTATTATAAAATCATGCAGTAGTTATAGTAGAAATAATATTTCAAAAACAAATATTTTACATGTAATAGACTCGAAATTTATATAGAAGATGATTTTTTTCTTTTTTTCTTTTTTTCTTTTTGTATAAAAAAAAATAGTTTCAATAGTGAAAGATATGATCATTAAAAAAAATGGTAAAAGATATTTTCAGATATTTTTTTTTCTAAAAGAAAGAGATTTGTAGGCTTACATGTAAATTTCAAAAGCATTTTTGCAATGTCTAAAAGAGTAATATTTAGTGTTAGATTAGACAAATTCATTAAGCAAAAAAGGAAAAACTAAATAAAACAAGGAAATATGAATTGAGGGGGGCACATGCCTAAATTTAAGTGATATATCAACCAATAGGAAAAAAAATTAGTAAAAGTGTTTGAAAAAATAAATTGAGGGGGCACTTATTTTCTCTTGATTTTTTGTTAGATGATGAGATGAGAAGCTAGATTCAGAAAGATGGAAGAAGCTTGAAAAATTCATTGCGATTTAGAAATTCTACAAGCTGTGGACAAGATTGATGCCGATGAAGTTTGAATTGAGGGAGGGTTTGTTGGAAAATTAATTCAAATTTGGATTGGAAGATTTTAATTAAAGAGTTCAAGATTGAAGTAGTAAATTTGTATTTGAAATTTAAATAAATTAGGATTAGGTCGTCGATCTTACTTATTCCACTTCCGGACCCACAATATCTATAACCTTAACTTTGTGTGAACTAGAGGTCATTGCATGCCAACTGCACAATCCATGACCAAGTATTTCTATGCGCAGAATATCTTGCATGAACATGTCATCTTCATCAATGTAATGCATGCCCATGCATATCTTCGATAATCAATCTCACATGCAAATATTTTATGCTTATTATGGAATCATCGAAGTCTAACATGGTCAATATAACACATCACATAACACATATTGGTTGAGGTAAAGATTTACTTACCTTCTACTTGCACAAGCTGGAGAAGAATTTTATGCTTGCTAGGAAATCTATTACTCAAATCACAAATCTTGGAAAAAATCACTTATATTTCTTCTTAATATAAAGAAATCTCTCACTTGTAAAAAACTGGCTTGAAGAGAAATTTTGAAAGACTTGAAATGATAGTTTTTTATTTTTTTTATTTTTTTATTTATTTTGGTTTTCCTACTACGCTAAAGGCAAGAACTAAAATGCATGAACATAAGTTCAATTACTATATTGGTTTTGTCTCCAAGTTTACCTGGCTTGGTACTTGGCTTGGTCTCCAAGTGTACTTGACTTGATCTCCAAGTTTTACTTAGCCTCTATATAGGAGGGACTTAATTAGCTTTATAAGGCAAATCACTTTCTACCACTTGTCAAATAATAAGCATGACTAAGAAAGAATAAATTCCATTTGTGAAAACACAAATATGGCTAAGCAACTTAGATTCCATGTATCAAAATTCAAGTATGACTAAGCAACTCTTTTTCCACTTGGCATTAATTAAAACTTATGCAATGCCTGAGCAAAAATTAAGAAATACATAAAACTTACTTAATCAATTTAAGAAATAAATATTAAAACGACTTATGTTTGTATGGTAAAACGTATATGCTATACTATAATATTACAAAAGGCTAGCATAACTTATTTCAGATAGAGATATTAATTTGAGGATATCATGCAGATTTAATCATTTTTAAAAGGATTTTAAATTTATTTTGAAATACATGTGTATTATTAAGTTAACTTTTTCACATGATTCAAACTATATATATATATATATATATGCTTATCACGGTGCAATGTAGGGGGATTAATTAAGATTAGACATATTCAATTGGCATATTATTCTTGTTTATATTTTAATTCATATGTTTATAACAAGTTGAATTTTCAATTTTTTTTTTTTGGTTTTGATAAACTTTGTTAGTTTAATTAAGGTGTTCTTTATTAGGAAGAATTATATAAATTAAAAGGAAATTGACATGATTACACTTCAAACTGTATTAAATTTTACAAATTACACCCTAAATATATTTTTTTTAGCAGTTTGCACCCGAACTTACAAAATGCTTGTATCATTGGTCTTATGTTAAATTACCAGACGAAAACAATCATGTGTACTGCACATGATGCTCCAGCAAGGGCAATTGATGTCATTTTGCCCACCGCTCATCTCTCGCTGCAATTTTTTTATTTTTTTTATTGGGAAACAAAGGAAAATTCCATTAAACAAAAGCGATTAGATGACATCAAAGAGATTAAAAAGATTAATTCAGATCAAGATCCTGGAGGCTAGATCTCACGTTACTGTATACTTAAAATTCACAGTAGGCCCTCAAAGTTCTCATGGAAGTTCGAGTGGAACTCAAGATCCTCAAATAGCTTGGCTGAAGGCTGATGCAATAACAAAAAAAAACCTTTTATCTACGGGTTGTATTTTTTTCTTTTTTCTTTTTTTTTTTTCCCTATTTTGATGCTAGAAATTAGATTCCATTTCCATGGAGTTTCTTAATATTGCCATTGTTGATTCCTTAGGAAGCAATAATTTGTAATCACTCAAGATTTTTGTGTTTAATGCATTTCGTATTAAAAAAAAAAAAAAAAAAAAAAAAAAAAAAAAAAAAGCAACCACATCATGCTCGTAGCTAGCGGGCCGGGCCAATGGCGGCTGGCTGTCCAACCCTATAGCTAGCGGCGCAACCCAATTCTTGCCTCCTTCCTTTCCATGTAACTAGGTTTTTGTAAATGTTACACGGTCTTTATCTATCTTTTGAAAAAGTGTTCGCATTTTTTGTACCTTCATAGATTATTTTCTACCGCCATTGATACCTACCTTGATTTAATCGAGAGAGAAGAGCTTGGTTCAGTAGATATTTGGTTAGAATAGGCCTCGGGATGACAAGCTGATGCAATTGAGATAAGAAAAAAAAAAAAAAAAAAAAAATGGAGATGTGGGGAAAATGACGTTAACTAGCCCTACTGGAGCATCTTGTGCAGTGCACGTGATTATTTCTGTTTTGCATTTTGACAGAAAACAAACGGTGCAAGTGTTTATCGATAAATTATGTGACGGGATTTTATCTTATTCAGGTAGAATTGGAAAATGGGATAGGTTCAAAGAGTGCCTTCGTCTTTTAATTTATACATGTAATCGCAGTACAAAACCAGAAGCATCAACAAGTCACAATAAGATAAGAACTTACTGGTAACACTATAAAAGATTGTCGTCAACTGAATTATATAAAAATTTATCATCTAAATTCTGAATTATCACCTATTAAATGCATCGTACAGCACATTTGACAAACAGTTAAAAGACTACAGCACAAAATAGCAACATAAATGTTATTTCAAGTCACATACTTAGGATAAGTCAATGACAAACATTAGGCAACATAAAAGTTTATGAATAATGTAGCTGCAACCTGCAGAAACTAAAATGGAGAGAGTCAATAAGATCTACCAACTCTAAATGAAGAATTCTTTACAGCTGTTTGAGACTTCCATACCTCCACACCTAAATTCACGCTTAAAAAATACTGAATCTTCCTGGGCTGAGACACTAAACTACAGACTGAGTATCTCAATGGTACAGCCATAATTTGTATGAAGTACATAACACAAAAATCATGTTACAACATTTTCTGTCTATTAGTATTAGTAAATGCGAAACAGCATCACTAAGAAAAGCCCAAATTTAAAGCATGCAAGTGACCATTAGGATTTGATCAGCTTCTTTTCACGTACGTCTACTGCTAACCAGGTGGATGTTCAGTAATAATAATAACTAAAGAACTAAAAAAGCTATAAGCCAAAATAAGTTTGCATCATAGCAAATTTCTTATTATCTAAGTTTGCATCATAGCCATTGCTGATAGAACTTAACAGGAGAAAACAAAACCCAGGTCCATGAGCCCGCCTAAGTAAGAAATGTAAAACGAAAAGGAGAATAAAGTAAAATCACCATGAATACAAATTATGACAGGATGTAATTCGCTGACAATTGTAACCTCTAAATACTTAAACCAACATGATTTTTTTATCAGATATTTATCTAGTTTTGATTAGTCAATATATTTACTGGAATACATAAACCAGAAACAGATCAAAAGAAGAGCCATGTATTTTTTGTGACATGGCCTCAATATTATGTTCATTAGTAAAGTTGACAACATTGTTTTCGCATCATAGTCCAAGTTTCTGTTTATTTTCTAGTAAAAATAATAGCAAAATACTCTAAATCCAATATCAGATTTACCAAACTAGTAAAGTTTCCCCAATACTTAAAGGAGGATTTGTAAATTGAAAAGTTGTACAGGTATGGAGGCATGAAAAATTAAATAACTACCAAAAAAATCAGAAAATATAAATTTCTTTTCAAAAATTCAATATAGAAGATGCCAGAATACAAAGCTAATTGAGATGGAAAATTACTGTCATACACAATAGCAGTAAATAAAAAATAAAAAATAAAAAATAAAAAATTTATCGAGGTTCGGTCAAAATCGACCTACGTCCTTGTTGCTCAGGCGTCAAGCTTCTGTACTATATCAATATTATGTTTACAAGCTTAATCACATACCCTTTAATGGTGGATTCACACAAGAATTCCCAAAACCAAACCCAAAATCTTAATCCACCCATTCACTCTTTGATCTGCATAGAGATCTCTCTCAAATCCACGTTGAGAACACCAAGAAAGACAAAGAAGAATGTCTCCTAAAGCTAAAGGGATTTCTTTTGCACAAAGCTCCACACGGTCTGCAACTTTCTTTTTTACTCTGTTTTTTCCCCTAAACTCCAAGAAGAAGAAGAACAGTCTATATATATATATATATATCCAAAAGGCCAGGAAACAATGCTTCAAATAATTTCTTCAACAGCTTCTACGTGGCAACCAACCTGTGGTAACTAAAAACCATGCGAGATGACCTTTCTGCCCTTCATTAATTAATGTGGCATCAAAGTGATGCCGTTTTGATCCAGGTGTCTGAAAGCTGTATTTTACTCTTCTTTCTTCCCTGATCATTAGCTTATAAACACAGACATGGACAGCTTGATTTGAGGATCACTTTCTCACCAAATCAGTTTCTATCTGCAGTTACAGCTGTTAGCATTAAATTAGCTTTACATATTGTAGGACATACATTGACTACTAAAAATGTCCAAATTCAGGAATCAAACTGAAAATTCCTTTTCTTTACCATTTTAACAGTTCAAGTGATTGAGTTCCTTTATCAAGCTGCAATACATGCTCTTACTCTATAATGCTCAGCAATATGAAGCTATATACTTTGTCATTTGCTTAATATTCTTAAATCGTAATATCCAATCTGGCAGCTGTAACTGTTCCATTCAAATTCCTTTTTCTTCAAACAAACCATTTTTTTGTTGCCAGTAGAATATATTAGAACCATTGAGAAATTATAATATCATTTCAAACTAACATTTGGACCAGTAGAAATGCACAAGTTGAACAAAGTGCCAAATTTCACGTACAAGGAATGTCATTGTATGGACATCCTTCGATAAAGCAGAACGAAAGCAGAGAATTCTATGGGGAATTTTTATGCAATTGACTGCTGAAAACAATTGAGTTTTAGAAAGTGTAAATATTTACATTTTAAAACTTACCTAAGCTATTAAAAGAGATATAGCATAACTATGGTTTGCAAAAGATGCAAAGTTTTAATGGTTGAAGTTATCTTGCATAATCTGTTGTTTGTTGAATTTATTGTGTAAAACAGATAAGCAATTTCTGCAACTGACTCCCATAATGAAGGGTAGGATTTCACCTGACATAGTGAAAAGTTCATCCGAGAGCAACAGATATGATGATCATTGCCCTACACACCATAAGCCAAGTAACCTTGAGGCAATACAGAAAGAGAAAACTCTTGGCAGAAAGTATAGTAACTTGATTCAAATCCAGTTTGGCTAATAGGATTTTCTTTGCCATGCAAGTATGAGACCCTAACAGTTGGATTAGACATGTCAGAAACTATAACGATACAGAACATGACAAGTTAAAGATCGTTTCTACTATTTTTGAAATCAGAGTTTTATACCCATACATCGAGTCGAAGGCACTCTAAAAACTAAGCATAGGAACATTTTCCTATCTGAAGCAAAACCTGTGCTAATATCACCAAGGTCCGAAACATAAGGAATTGACTGCAGCCCATTGACAACATCAGGACCAGCTAATGCTGGTTGAGATCCTTGAAGTGTCAGAAAGCCAAACAGAAGCAGAGTCTTCAGAAAACGACCAACTGAATTATCAAGGGGAAAAAAAAATAATAAGAAAAAGGACATCCCTAGCTTTGAGAAATTCCCCCTTTTAAGTTATTCTCTATAAATGCTTTATCTAGGGAATCAGAACCATCCTTAACATGACTTGATTCAGTGGCTTCCCTGCATCTCTTGTAATCAGCGTACCTTAACTCCCGCTCAAATTTACATTGCTAAAATAAAAATATGTATTGAGAAAATAAGGATGAAAATTATAATGTAACAATTACTTAGAAAACAGGTTTGGCATATGGCATTAGTAAAACTAATTCTGCGCATTTTATACAAGGGAGTCTAAAGTCTTCTCTGGATGCCAAGTAATTACATCATTGAGGAAAAATTCAACGTATTTTGAAAACAAGAAAAATCAATATTTGACATGCAAGGCATGAACATACTGAACTTTTGCATTAAACCATGTAAAATAAAGGATAACCCATTCATGTATTGAAAAGAGTTTATGGTTTCTGACCATGACAGAACAGAAGGTAGCCATCTATGTGACAATCTACTTAGACCAAGTAGGACTGAAACAACCGATAAGGTCCTGTTGAAAAGTTATCCAATAAGAGACTCATTTAATGGTAAGTAATTTTTGTACCTGCAAGGCTAATCAATCTTGTAGAGTAGGACTAAGCATCTAATTCTTTTAAAACATTTAATGCAGCTTATATTCATAAAAATCTGATCTTAGTTCAACTTTCAATTTTTGAGGAAGGATAAGAAGAAAAACGTCACTTGTACTAGACTGGAAAAGGGTCCTTGGGCAATCTACCTCATTTTAACTGGGCCTCTAATGTAGGCAAAAACTGTAACTCCTGGTAAAAAGTTTTCTAAAGAAAGATTTTGGTCATATAAGTAGAAGTTTCCACGCTCTTTTTATTGTTTTAATTGAGAATGTCAGACAATCAAACATCAATTTTTTCCTTTTTCCTTTTTTGGCTGGCATGGTTTCATGAATATCACTGAATCAGAGCTCAAAATTGAAGATGACGAGGGACTATCTCCCCACAGAGTTCAATAGTATTTGCTTTGCTGCTTGGCTTGGGCAATGGGCTTGTTTGGAAGAGAAGAGCTTCATGGTCAGATATATAACAGTCAAACCATAACCTTATATTAATTGCAAGTGAAAATTGTGGTATTTTCCAGCAAAAGAGAGACAAAGGTAACTCTTTCTTTGACGTTTTCATGGAACAGAAATAAGAGTAGCTAAAAAGAGGCAAGTCACCCTCAAACAATTAAAAGAGGCCAACGAAAGATTTAGCAAAGAAATGAAGATTAGTACATAAAGGGAATTTTAGGACAGCTTCCAAGGTAAATTTTCATGTCCTTGTATGTTGTGAAAGAAACTTGGGCTTAGAAAGGGCAGTGGACTTTGTTCTACATCTTATAGTACTTTCATATAACAACTATGTGTCAATTGTTTGCTCAACTGTAAAATCCTATTGTAGCTCTCAGGAGGTTTTCCAGTCTTCCTATTGAAGAAATTAAGAAATGAAAAGTAAATTCTTTACCTTTGTAACACTGAGACCTAAGAACCTGGATCAACTGTTTGATGTTTACAATGGAAAAGGCGTGTAT
Organism: Ziziphus jujuba; assembly: GCF_031755915.1. NCBI lineage: Eukaryota > Viridiplantae > Streptophyta > Magnoliopsida > Rosales > Rhamnaceae > Ziziphus > Ziziphus jujuba. The sequence continues at coordinate 9,595,850 of NC_083379.1, forward strand.
TTGCTTGTATACAATTACATGGGAAACAGATACCTTGAAGATGACTTGCTAGGTATGTACATATTTTTCTACCATCATATATATCTCTGAAATAATAAGCAAGACCTTTTATATGAAAATGGAGTTGAGAATGTCAGATTTCCATTACTATATACAAGTTATATAAGACAGTGGATTGTAGTGATTTGCAAAACCAAAACAAGAGTCAGACTAGATCGGGGAGGTAGATTTAATATATGCCTTGGAATAGTATTAGAGAAAATATCATTTCTGCATCAGTGCTATGTTATATGTGTCTGATTGATGGTCCACGTAAGAAGTAGTTTGTTTTTCTGTTAAAGGAGTTTGTTAAACATACCACGTGTTGTTCAGCCATTGGTAGAAAAAGGTTTAGTCATTTTCTCTGGTATATAAGCCTTATTACTCCACATACCGTTTTGTACTCTGTTTTTCTCTTTGAAAATAATAATATATGAAGCTTCTAGATTCTCTCTCTTTTCTCTTCTCTCTCTCTCTCTCTCTCTCTCTCTCTTTCTCTTTTATCTTCTTCAAGCTCTGGAAAACCTAGCTTACCGTAACCTAGCTTACAGTTTCTTCTCAAATAGCAAGGGGCTTGAATTATCTACATGAGAACTATAAACTGAAGATGGTACATAGGGGTATTAAAACTGCTAATATCCTTGTTGATGATGCTCTAAACGCTAAGATATCAGCCTTTGGGAATTCAATCCTTTATGCAGAGAATGGACAGGACAATGAATTTAAGGTCATCAAAGTAGAAGCAACACAGTAAGTAAACAAAGAACCGGTACCCCCTTTAAACTTAATTTGTCTTAATTTGTAAATGAAATGACTGTTTAATGTTATACATATAATCAAATTTTAAGGGAAAGGACAAGTACTATAATAACCAATATTTCTGGATTTATACAGTGGATACATCATAAATGGCTCCCGAGTACCCAATGTACGAAAAGATGTCGCAAACATACTCTGTCTATGGTTATGGGGCTGTTGTACTTGAAATTGTTAGTGGAAAGAAAAATGCAGAAAATAAATTCAACCAGAAACAGAGTGGTTTCTGGTAGAGGAGGTAAGCAAGCAGAGAAACATGGCTGCAAACTTATTAAACTTTAATATAAGGTGTTAGTTAATATGTTTAAATATATATTGCAGGTTTATCTTGCAGAATCAAAACACAAGCTGCTGGAATTAGTGGATAATTAACCATCTTAATGTTAGCAGTGAAGTGCACCAATATCCACCACTGTCAGACCCACAATGTCTGATGTCGTAAATTCTCTCACTGGTATGAAAACCGTTAACGAAATCTCTATGTTTTCCTCCATGGATAAAGACCTCCCAGAATCTTTGCAAAAACTGTTTCAAATCTCTTCTTCATGACGATGAACAACCACCACCTTTGCTTCTCTGATGATCTCTATATGCTAGCTCTTCTATCAAATTTAGAAATTGTTTTTGAGTTAAATTTTATGTGAAGAATTAAGAGAGACCAGATCATAAGTTATTAGAGAGAGCACTTTTCTTGCATTAATTCTTTTCTTTTAAGGCACATGGCGTATTTTTATTTTTGGATACATCACTTAATTTCTATCTATTCTTTCACTTTCTTTTATTTTTTTTATTCCTCTATCTATACGCAAATTAAATCAATACCACTTTATTTGTATTCACTGTATGTTGTTTAATTTGTAAACCTGAAAGAAACTCTTAGAAGAGAAAACAAATCCTTTTTTTTTTTTTTTTCTCTGGAAAGGAAAAAAAAAATCTATTTGTATGGTTAAAATCTGCATGGTTATTTTATAACTTATTTTTTATTTGATAATTTACAACAGAATACCTTATACAAATTTTCTGACTTGCAATCAAATATATATATATATATATATATATTTTTTTTTTTTTTAATTTTCTAATAAGCCATAGTAATTATGACCCAAAAAAAAAAAAAAAAAAAAAAGAAAGGACTAAAACAGAAATTTCTCTGAGCCTCTACATTGGAAAAGCAGAGATCCAAATTCTAATGACCTCACGTGGACATGCACAATGGACGTTACCTACACAGCCTACTCCTGAGCTTAAACACTCCCTAGATCCAAATCCTTCCCTTCCCTTCTAAAATATCAATAGAATCCTTTTCGCTACAAATTTACTTATTTGTATTTAACCATTTTTACAGTGGATAAAGAAATATTCCTATATGCGATAAGAAGGTTTTAACAAATAAATAAACAAATAAATAAATCTCTCTTCATGTCCACGTTGCAAAAACAAAGCCCAATTTCCAATGTCTTACGTGGGCTTGATTAATGGACCATATAAATAAAGTCCACTATTTAAGCACTCCCTAGATCCAAATCCTTACCCTAATTTTAAAGGAGAATGTGGCCTAATGTTCCTTTCGAAAGAGCTTTGAAGATATATACCCATCAAATTGTGAATTTTTTTACTTTGCCTTTTAATATCCATTATACCCTTAAAAAACTTTTAAAAGACATATATATCTCTTTTCTCCCTCTTTTGCTTCTTCTTCTTCTTCTTTCAACTCCAAACGCCTTCACTTGCACGGCCTTCATGTTCGTGCTTCTGCAAATGTTACTGCATCTGCTGACTCTGGCAATGGCAATGGAGCCATATTAGCTCTAGAGAAGAACCCATATGTTACTCCTTATGGAAAACAGTATTTCCCTCTAGCTGCCATTGTTGGTCAAGTACTTCCCTTTTACTTTTTTTATTTTTTATTTTTTCCCTTCTTATGGAGAAAACGATGCTTTTTTCTCGTCAATTCTGCATTTTATTATGAAAATGGAATATGGGTTTTAGTATGGTATTTTTAGTGAAATGGATCTAAATTATTTGAATTTCTTGAACTCTTTTTGGAGTTTTGGTTATCAGAGAATTTGTAGATTAATTTTGTGTTTGGGTGTGGTGGCTTGGTGTTACCATAGATGTTTCGGTAATTATCGATGAAACCCATGGTAATTTTTTCAGCAAGGACAAATTGATTACCTTAGGTTGCATTGGTAATTATCGAAGGCCCGATGGTAATAAATTTTTTTGGCCAATTTAAGAACTTTTTCTGAACTTTTGGGGTTTTTTTCTCCTTAGGATCATTGAAGAATGTATATTTTGCATGTTGTTGCATTTAACACACATTAGGGGACTTGTGGGGGCCAAAAAATTGGTAAAATGTGATAATCATAGGGGTTTCGATAATTACCAATGAAACCTACGGTAAATTTTCCAGTAACTACAAATTGATTACAGTAGGTTTCATCGGTAATTACCAAAGGCCCTACGGTAATCAAATTTTTGTGCCAATTTGAGAACTTTTTTTAGAACTTTTGGGCCTTTTTCTCCTTAGGATCATTAAATAATGTATATTTTGCATGTTGTTGCATTTAACACACATTAGGGGACTTGTGGGGGCCAAAAAATTGGTAAAATGTGATAACCATAGGGGTAATTACCGATGAAACCTACGATAATTTTTTCAGCAACTACAAATTGATTACCGTAGGTTTCATTAGTAATTACCAAAGACCCTACGGTAATCAAATTTTTATGCCAATTTGAGAACTTTTTCAGAACTTTTGGGCTTTTTAATATTTAGGATCATTGAAGAATGTATATTTTGCATGTTGTTGCATTTAACACACACTAGGGGACTTGTGGGGGTAAAAAAATTGGTTAAATGTGATAACCATAGGGGTTTCGATAGTTACCGATGAAACCTACAGTAATTTTTCCAGCAACTACAAATTGATTACCATAGTTTTCATCAGTAATTACCGAAGGCCTTACGGTAATCAAATTTTTGTGCCAATTTGAGAACATTTTTAGAACGTTTGGGGTTTTTTCTCCTTAGGATAATTGAAGAATATATATTTTGCATGTTTTTGCATTTAACACACATTAGGGGACTTGTGGGGGCCAAAAAATTGGTAAAATGTGATTACCATAGGGGTTTCGGTAATTACCGATGAAAGCTACAGTAAGTTTTCCAGCAACTACAAATTGAATGTTTTCACTTATTAATGTCATTTTTTCTCTTACCTTTTCAACATTTATCATTAATAAAGCTAGATTTAGCATGTTCTCGGTGGAAACACACACGATTGAAGTTGTCGGATGGAATTGTGGTGATTCTTTCACGACGGTGGACAAATGTCAATTACCGACAATGCATCGGTAATTACCATTGGGCAGTAATAGCATCCATGAAACAGTAAGAAATCTACAAAAAACTGAACAAATAACTGAACACAGAATGATATTTTAGAAACACAATACAACAAATGACTTTGCCAACAAAACAACACATAAAACCAACGTCTATTATGCCAAAACACATGTTATGCGGTTGAGCTACTAATTGCATTCCTTACTACATTGCATAACACACGCATACCGCATAACATGCCCCCATTGTCTTTTATTCACCATCATTCATAAAGTTTTCCAGCAAGGTTGGTAACCTTGTAAGGTTGCAAAAAAAAGAGGTAGATTATTAACAGTTCGCCCATTGGTAATCTTGTTCATTTTTAATTTTTGAATATTTTTTGATCATATTTTTGTGTATTTTCTTTTGTTTACCATGATTCTCATCATAAAAGGAAGTTGCATTGAGCATAAATCTTGGTGTAGATAAACGTTATCAAAGTGTATAAGAATTAAACCTTGGCATGTTTACAAGTTAGGTTCTGCTCAGCATAAGGTCAAAATGTAGTTATTTTTACCAACTCACCAAAAATGAAGGCATCTGCAAAAGACCCCAGCAATAAAGCATTGACACCCAAGGATGTTTTTGGATTCAAAACTTGTTGCGTGGAGATTAATAAACAAAATAACTGAAGCAGATCAGAGTGTACAAGAATAATATAGAAAACATATTAAAGTGAGCTTCCATTATTTGCTTATAATGTACAGAAATATTATACAATAACATCATTGAAAAGGAACAAATACTACTTGGACATGAATTATAACTACACTAGTGCTCATTATTTTACTAAGAGTGGTAACAACTCATCGTTAAGGCACAGTAAAAAAGATGTATCAAAACTTCATCTTTGGAAAATTATAAACATATATACAAGCAGGAAAGCTGGCTTTCCATAAAATTATTACTCTTCACTAACTTCAAAAGAATGATCTAGCTACCAGATATGAGCTGTTTAGGATGTTAAACATTCTAACATATTGTATTGCTGCTGGCATGCAATCACGTTAAATAGAAACTTCAAACTTTTCCATGTCTGTGTTGCTGCCTTATTCTACACCTCTTACATCATCTTAGATACCTTCATCTGGAGGAAATCGAGGAAAGCTCATTTTAAATTTAAGGAATAAAAACAAGCAACGGCTTTTTTCACCTAAACAATTAACAGCCAATCCTCTAGTGGTCATATCCTCTTAATGCCTCAAGGATCTTATCCACCCATCTACCACCAAAAAAAATTATATCAGGTAGTATGTTCAAATAATTGATCATAATCACATAAAAGCAAGCACGTATATTCTTTTGGTCAGGTACAACGTGAAAATTACTAGAAGGAATCCCACTTGTAAAAAAAAAAAATTCAACAGCTATCATTTTGTCAAATTCACAGCTAGCACGAGTAAATTCTTATAATTGACACATACTTTCTCCATTTGACCATGCCAAAGTATAAAATAATAGAAAAAGAGTAGTTCTTCGTGGGGTGTGTCCCTAATTTCATCTTCTAAGGGATTTTTGATACCACCATTAGGCTAAAATGGAAATGAAGTTGTCCATTAGTACAAGAGATTGAAAACCATTGGATGGTTCTATTATAAGGATGTATATGACAGCCCAGACCACCCCGCATGCGATATTATCCTCTTTGGGCCTGGGGAATCCTCTTACAACCCAGCCCTCAAGGTTTTAAAAGGCCTCGCAAGGGAAAGGTATCCACATGCTTATAAGCCATGCTTCGTTTTCCTTTCCAACCGATGTGGGATCTCATAATCCTCCTCCCTTGGGGCCCAGCGTACTCACTGGCACACCGATCCGGGTCCGGCTCTGATACCATCTGTGATAGCCTAGACCACCCGCATGCGATATTGTCCTCTTCGGCCTAGAGAATCCTCTTACAACCCAGCCCTCAAGGTTTTAAAAAGCCTCGCAAGGGAAAGGTATCTACACGCTTATAAGCCATATTTTGTTCCCATTTCCAACCGATATAGGATCTTACATGTAAGAGAAATCAAATAAAAGCATTAAAAAATATGGCCCTCTGACAGATCACGAAACTGGTATGCAACTTAACTATCGTCCACGTAAGTTCAGAGCCAGAACTGCCGAGTAAGGCTTCTCTCTCAAGATGTAACATATATACTTTCTTGGAATTCTGTCTTCGAAGAAACAAGAGCATGCCTACGACAGGACAGTGAAATGAGAAAAGGTAAAACTAAACATTTCGGAATATTCAGTCAGAATGAGGACATAAATGAAGGTGCAACTCATACATTCCTAGATGCATAGATGCAATAGGTCCTCCATATCCAAACATGCCAAAAAAGGGCTGCATAACCAAGATATACTTAAAAGATAAATTTCAATGAGTAAACACTAAGAAGACAGTGGACATAGGACATAACATACAAACAAATTGTACTTCGAATATGGAGGAAGAAATGCATGCTAATAAATAATCAAGAGAAATAGAAAATAAGATAAAGTACATGTAGGAAATAAGAGGTAGACTTCTCTTTATATTAGAATGAAACATACATGCACAAGCTACAAAAGTCAGTGTCTCGTTTTCACCATATAAATAAGTGTATGCACAAGATAAAAGCAAAATAAAAAGATACTGAAAGCATATCTTACCATAAGGTATGGAGGTTTTAACCCTATTGCCTGTCCTTTTGAAGACCCGTGAAGTGATGCACCCATCTTTACCCTATATAGAATATATGTAAATGACACCATTTAAGGAACACAAAAACCTCACAGAATATGGAAATCAGAATTTGAAAATAACACTTATTATCATAATAAAAATAATGAAAAATGCATTTTCTTATCAAGTTGCTTAAGGTTTTAATTCTTTCACAAATTCTTCTTCTGCTTGACACTAGTGTAACACCCTGTCCCAAAGTACAATAGAAATTTTCCAACTTTGACCGAGGGTGACCATTGACCGTTGACCGTTGACCGAATGGGTCAAAAGTTGACTTTTTGACTCGGATGGAATTCTAGGTTGACTGAGGTACCGTTACAAAGTACACGTTGGTACGAGTTCGTAGACTAGTAGCACGTCGAAAACGGAGCTACGGTTTGAAAGTTATGGGCAAAACAAATCGAGATTCAAACTGTCCAAAAGGTGCCGGGAGTTGACTTTTTATGGTTGTAGAATTTTGCTTTGACTTTTGTATAGTTGTAAGGTGCTTGTTGATACGAGTCCACAGACTAGTGGCACGTTTAAATTGAACATATGTTTAAAAAGTTATGGACGTGTGAAGTTTTCCGACTACCGTAATATTTTAATGTTTTTGAATCGGTGAACAGTGAAACATCACGTGTTGACGTCTGAGAGATCCACGTGGGTGAACTGTGTCACCCACGGTGGCTTTTATTTTGGCAAAACGGCAAGGGAAGGAGAGAGAAGGAGAGAGAGAGCTAGAGAGAGAAACGACCGGCCACCATCGGTTGGCCACCGTCCAGCCACTGGAGGGCCACACGCGCTGGCCAGGCAGGAGCACCTCTCCATTTCCGACCGACCACCCAAATCTCACGACCAACCGACCGGCGACGCGCCCTGATCGGAGCATTTTCTGGCGACGGCAATTTTTCCCCTCCACCATCGACCACCGCCGATTTGCCCAGTTTTCGGCCACCCCAAGCTACACGCACCTGACCGGTCTCTCACCCGTGGGAATTCCGACCTATCCGCCAAATTTCACGACCACCGGACCTCCGACGCGCCGGGATCGGAGTATTTTCCGGCGAGGGGCCGAAAATCTTCAAACCTAGATCTCTTCGCTATCCGGCCTCCGTTTGCCTCACCACCAGTACCGTTGGAACCCTCTCCCCTCGATCTACAAAATCTCCAAAAATCTCAGCCATCAGCCAGCGGACGCGCCGCCTCCGGCAACGGTTGCCGGTGACAGCGGCGGCTCATCGGAAATCACTATTCCGGCGAGTACCCAGTTGCACTGCCAGTCCTTCCCCACTAATTCCAACCCCTTGAATCCAAATTCGGTGTCCTTTTCATCCAATTTGCTACGGTTTGGGAGAATCGAGGCTCTAAGGCCGAGAGTTTTCCGGCGAGATTCCGGCCACCTTAGGTCCGATCTCCGGGAAGTAAAACCGGATTCGTGATCCTCGTCACTCAAGCTTCGATTCGGTATATTAGTCGTCAATTTTGGTTAAAGTTTGTATTTAACCCCCTGGGTACCGGGTATTATTTACCAGAATAAAATATTAATTTATTTGACTGTGTGTGAATTGCGTTCTAGGAGCACGGTTGAGTCGTGGAATTGATCCCATGGAGGATCTTGGTTTAATTGTGTGCTCCAGGTGAGTGACCCACCTTTAAAAATATTTTGGGGCAATTAATTATATTTAATTGGTGTTTAATTGATATTTGGAATTATGCTCATGTGGTGCAATTTAATTATAATTGTGAAAAATTATTATTTTATTGTAATTTAATTTTATTTATTACGCATGAGTAAGGCATTTTCAGTAATAAATCGTATGTGGTTTTAATATTATTTTTGGGCATAATTGGTTTAAATATTTTAAGGAAATTATTTACTTAAATTGGTGGTTTAAATTTTATAATTATGCCCGTGGAATATTATTTGTTGAACCTCGTGTTGCGAGAAAAGTTATTTTTATATTGTTATCGATGGTTTCGTACCAGGTATGTTTAAGGAAAATATGTCGGATGGTGAAATTGAAAACTAGTATATTTTCCATAGTAATTTTTGGAAAATCGGTACGGTAATAATTAATTTAATAATTATTTTAGACACACTCATACAGTATTGGTGTTCCGGTGTATATGTGGTTAGCGCGCAAGTTATTATGTCTCCCGTGAGTTGCTATTGGACCGAGAGCAGGCAAGTTTTATATAGTGCACATAGCCGCCCCCCTCCTTGGCCAGGATGGCGGTTTCTGCAGTGGTACTGTCAGGACGCCGAAGTGCCGTATGTAAGTTTCTCTCTTTAATCTCCTGCCAGTCGGTGCTCGGGACGCTGGGTATCAGAGGGCATCACCGGTATATGGTGTGGTGCATCAAGTATAAATTTTCGGATGGAAATTTCAAACCCCAAGTGTTCAAATATTATTTATTATATTTTATTACATTTTATTTATATTTGGGGTATTTATCTATTGTTTATTAAATTGATTGATCCCTTAGTTTTCGGGAAATACGAATATCGGGTTTTGTGAAAATGTTTTAAAAAGGGAACATTTCCAACGGAGTGAATAGTGAGGGTTTTAAGAGAAATTATTACTTTCAATTGTTTATTATTTATTTGTTGGTATTAATTAAATTCCTTTATTTGTTCTATTATTGTTATTAAAAGTGTTCAGTAGATAGGGTCACTCATTGAGATGATTAGCATCTCACGTTTTTAAATTCTGTTCCCCTAGGTCCAGGTTGGGAGACGTTGATCGTCCGGGGCGACCCCGACGTCTCGGTTAATTGCCGAAAGTCCAAGAAGTATTTCTTCCCTTTTTCCTCTCCATCTTGTATTACTCCTTTATCTGTCATCATATTAATTTCATATTTACTGGCATAATGCTCTGTATACTGTATTGGACGCATTTTATTAATTATGCACTGATTCTTGTTATTCATTTGGAGTGCTGTAATTTGTGGAATCAAATCGTAGTAATGTGGGAGGAATAAGGGGATGAATATAGAAGTGTGTTTTCAATGTAAGAAATTTGTGGTAAGTCCAACCCTTAGGGGAGGTTCTGCTGGATTTTCCATTGGAGGGTCTGGTAGTGTTTCCCTGGGATCAGGGCTTGTTTAGGGTTCCAGTGAGGAATTTTGGACGGATCCTGACACTAGCATATCCACTTTATAGGGAAAACAATTTCTTTAATTCATTATGCCTCTTTGAAGTACCAATCGCTTGTTCAAGGAATTACATCAAGAATGAGTATTAAAAAGAAAATATAAGAATTGTAAGAAAAAAGGAGTAGGAATTGGTTCAATGATCACACTAAGTATATTTCATTGTTTAAAAAATATATATATATAATATGGTGTGATAAGACGAAGCTTAAGGAATTTCAAATCATTTCAAGATCTTGATGTGGAAAGACATGACCTTATAAATGCAACTAAAAAATTTATGTATTGTACAAATAGAAAAGCATATATACAATATTAGAACTTATATATACAATATTAGAACTTAGTTTCTAAAACATTCCTTTGGGGGAAAAAAAAAAAGAAAAAAAAAAGTAAGAAAAGATACTTGTTTTCCTTACCACTTTACAATTGAATTCTCATCACTGCCATCCATTCCAGAACGAGGGTCAAATATTGAAATCCTCAATCAACAATATCCACCCTGCAAATATTTAAAGAAAATGTATATTTACCATGAAGTGATACTTTAAAATGTATAAAAAATTCAAGGTGGGCAATATAAAAAAAACATGACCACTGAAGTAGGGTATAAAAATCAAAAAACAACTACAAAAGTGTTGGAAGACCAATTTTAGTGACTACATAAATTTAAGCTGCTAGGCATCAAAATATAATTCAAGGCAACCAGGGATATGTAGCAAAATTATTCGAGAAATATGCACAAATCACAGATAATTTCTATCCAATTGAAGGATAAACAGAAAAGTTAATAGCAAATAAGAAGGTATCAAAAGACTAGTTTATTTAATACAGAACCCAATAATTTAACTTTTTAACCTCGACAGAAATTCAAGTTGATATATAAATTAGGAACAGAAAAAAGCTTAATTCCAATAATCAATATATTACATGGGGACTGCATAAATAATCATAACCCAAATTACACAATTGCCTAATTTGCAGGTTTCATAGGCAAAGTAAATAATAAGTCATTTTAGTTCACGCTTTGCCTTCCTAGCATAATATCTTTTAAAATGAAAATCAAGCAAGAAATCAATAAAATGTCATTTAACATAGAGCAAGCATACAAAGGACATAGAGCAAGCATAAAAAGGTTATCCAGTTAACACTTATCATAATAAGACCCACCTAATAAGTCTTCGATCACCTTCATTGTTTGACCATACTGCTTGCAAGGAATTATCTTGATATATGATCAGATCAGCATAAATACCTAACTAAAAACAAAATTGAAAACATCGTGGGTCATTTTTTAAAGCTATGACAAAAAAACCTTACAATAAGATTGGCAAAAGCAGTCTCCTTCACTGCGCTCTTTTCCTTGCTCGCCATTACTTCGTCATTTCCTCTTTCTCTCTCTCTCTGTTTTTATTTTGTTTGATATCTGACCACTTTAGTTCAGCGTCTAATGCTCACACATTTTAATACTTAGACACCGCCGTTGATTACATTTGAATTCAAAAGTCAAACCCTAACCCTAAATCTAGTGTTTTTGAGGGAAGGGTGAGGAAGGAGAAGAGAAGAGCCAGCGAAGATTTTGAAGGAGTAGAACTCGAAGGGAAGTGAAAGAAAGAAAAAAGCAGAGAAGGGAACAATGGACTATTTGTTTAATTTGTTTTTGATATCTCAAAAGGGTACTATAGGAATATTAAAAAATAAAAGGGCAAAACAAAAAGATTTAGAATCGAGTGGGTAGATATCATTAGGAAGACTCCAATGGGGGTAAAGGGCCAAATTCCCCAATTTTAAATAACAGAGTTGAATTGCTCGGTATGCACTCCCTAGGTCCAAAGGGGAATTTATCCCATTACCTTTTTTGAAAGGGGGTTACGATATATACCACCGATTCATGATTTATTTTTGATTTGTCCTATTCCTTTTAAAGATTCCTAAAGTAAACTTGATATCAAATTTTACTTTTTTCCTGTCTTTCTTTCACTTCCTTCGAAGTGCTTTTCTTCTCTTCTCCTTCCTCACCCTTCCCCAAGAAACCTCAGAGCCGGCTCCTCTATTCTCCTTCCTAGAGTCGACCTTCTCTTCTCCTTCCTCACACTTCCCCCAAAAAACCTAAAGCCTGCTCCTCTCTCACACAACCTCCTCTTTAGGTACTCTTTCTTCTTTATTATTTGTATGTTGTTGGTTTTCTTAATCGACTGAGATCCAATTTTTAATATGGTGCCGGAAATATTCTGATTAGACATGGGATTTTTCCTCCTCCTTTTTGGGTGCTTTCAGCGTCGTTTGCTGTACTGCTAGAGTTTTGGCTCTTTTGCTGCTTTCGTTTCTTGCCAAGAACACCTACATATCCGAAAATGCCCTCATGCCAAGTCAATTTCAATTCCTTGTAAAAACCATAAAATAAAAATCAAAGTACAGTTAAAGTTTGCTTAACTGTGGTGATTGTTTCGAATTATTTTTAATGTTAACTTGAACAGGTTCTGGGAATCCCATGCTCTCTAGTCAGGATGTATCGGAGGCAAATAAATGGGTGAAGGATGTAATTGCTCTCAATTCCAAATCTCGAGGTGCAAGAATGTATGTGCTTCTTTATTCGGTTTAATTCTATGAATTCTAATTTAACCGCTTCAATTTTGTATCTGCAGTATGAAACAATGCTAGTTCCTTTTTTTAGAAAATTACTTTAAAATAGTTTTATAGCTCTAGCACTGAATAATCCTCTATAGATGTTAGCAAATTTTCTAAATTTTTATATGATTATTACTGGACATGCATATATATATATATATATATATATATAAGGGTACCCACCTCTAAGATTGTTGAACAATAAGATTGAAGTTAGCTTGGTTTTCTAAGTATCTAGATCAACTTGTCGTAGCCAAGCTCATGTATCTAGGGGATTTGATGTGAGTTGAAGTGAGTTTCTCTTTACATGCTTTGGAAATTTGGTTAAACAAATTTAATGTTTCTTTTTAATTCTTTCTCTGTGTTGCTGATGTATATTAAAGGTGTTATTGCTGTAACTTAGTGCATTAGAGATTCTAATACGTTGTTATTCAACTTTCTCAAGACATTTAGCAAAATAGTTGCATGAAATTATATGCACTTTGCACTATGGGACCTTTCCTATTTCCTGGGATATTTTTTGTGTTCTTGTTGCAAATGCGTTTTTATTGCTTCCCTTAGCTTGACTTAATAAAGTAGATAACCTAGGAAAAGAAGAAATCCTATCCAAGTGTGTTCTTACTTGGTTCTCTCTTAAATATTTTGATTCACAGAGAGGCAAAGACTGATAGCACAGTATATGTCAGACTTGGGTGCTGAAGTTAACTATCACAAGTTCCGGCCTCAAGCTGTTCAGTTTCATCCGCTGCATTTTTTTTCTAGTCTAGATTCTGGAAAAACTGAATAGAATATCAGCTGTTCAGGATATGGTACCAACGTTGTTGGAATAATAAGAGCACCACGTGGTGATGGGAAGGAAGCAATCGTACTTGTAACACCTTTCAATTCAGCGAAAATTAATCAGGGCGAGGCTTTGTCTTTGGGCATTGCATACTCAGTATTTTCCTTGCTCACCCATGTCATTTGGCTGGCCTAGGATCTTATTTGGCTGGTTGCTGATTCCCAGCACGGAGAATATGCAGCAGTTGCTGCATGGCTAAGAGAATATCACACACCACTATTTACCAGATTGTGCACAGTAGATGTGGAAATATGTCTTGAAATCAATAATGTGCATGAAGTGGAAGAGGCCCAATTGCTGAAAGGAAGATATACGATGAATTTCGAGGTGCTGGGACTATGGCTGCAGGCCATGTCATTAAGGTTGTGGATAAAAAGGAACAATCTAAGGACAGCCTTAGCATCTATGTCAAGGCATCAAATGGGCAGATGCCAAACCTTGACCTCATCAATGTTGTGAACTATTTAGCTGTACATAGGCAAGGGTTGCAGGCAAAGGTGGACAAGATGTGGTCTATACTTGACTCCAAATGGCTAAAGATTTTGGGAGAATTATTCGAATCAGCAGGACAAGTGGCTAGATCCTTAAACCCCCAATGGAAATTTGGTATTCCAGCAGCTGATTATGTTGAAGTCACTGCTACACTCGCAAGTTCATTGTATAACCAGGTGGTTCTACTTTTCTTTTTTTAATTTCTTCTTTTGCTGTGGGGATTGTCATTCTTTGCCTATTGATCAAAATTGAGGGAATGGGAGATAAGAGTTTTATCACTTATCTGACTTGCCTTTTTCGACCATTGAACACTGTCTACAATTTTTTTTCAAGTGACCAATTCAAAATGAACAACTTGGGTGGTTTGGAAATTTTTTATGGTAAATCATAATAAAAATTTCCGTGGCTGGTGAAAAAAAACCCCGTGTTAATATCCTCAAAAGTTGTTTTTTGCATCACTTTGGTTAGCTGGCTGAAGAATATTCCCTTGCTGATGCAGGTTAATTGAAGGAGTCATACGCTCAGTAAACAACCTTCTCGAGAAGTTCCACCAGTCATTCTTTCTATACCTATTAACATCTCCTGGTAAATTTGTATCGGTAGGAGTCTACATGATCGCTTTTGCACTTCTTGTTGCACCACTTCCTATGGTTGTAGCATCTCTCTACGCTGATGCCAACAACGTGGATTCTGTACAAAAAGATGAACCCACATCTTCAACCAGCGCTGCCAATGAGCCTGGCATTACTCTCAGATCATGGAAATGGAGTAATGCTACAAAGAAAGTTTTTATTTTTATTTTTATCATTATTGTATAATTAAGAAAACTGAGGATGAATCTAATCATGATAATTATGAATATATCATCAAATTATTAGAAAGTAGCTCTTGATATTTGCCTTTCCCATTATTTTGTTTTATGCATAAATAGATATAAAGAAGTACTTAGAAAGGAAAATAAACATATAATTTATTTATATATAAAAGAAATGGTTAATTAATGCCTAAACTCATGGGTTTGTGCTTTGTTTCTTAGGCTCTAAGTCCCTTGATGAAAGGCAAGGCGACAGTAACAATAATTTCAAAGAAAAGCCAAAAAAGGGAAAGCGATGGCTAGGTACATGTGATCAAACCAACACCAGAAACAATAGATTTCATCGGTAATTACAAAGGTCCTAGGTAATTAAATTTTTGTGCCAATTTGAAAACTTTTTCAAAACTTTTGGGATCATTGAAGAATGTATATTTTGCATGTTGTTGCATTTAACACACATTAGGGGACTTCTGGGGGCCAAAAAATTCATAAAATGTGATTACCATAGGGGTTTCGGTAATTACTGATGAAACCTACGGTAATTTTTTCAGCAATTATAAATTGATTACCATAAGTTTCATTGGTAATTACCGAAGGTCCTACAGTAATCAAATTTTTATGCAAATTTGAAAACTTTTTTAAAACTTTTGGGATCATTAAAGAATGTATATTTTGCATGTTGTTGCATTTAACACACATTAGGGGACTTCTGGGGGCCAAAAAGTTTGTAAAATGTGATTACCATACGGGTTTCGTAATTATCGATGAAACCTATGGTAATTTTTCCAGCAACTACAAATTGATTACTGTAGATTTCATTGGTAATAACCGAAGGCCCTACGACAATCAAATTTTTGTGCCAATTTGAGAACTTTTTGAGAACTTTTGGGGTTTTTTCTCTTTAGGATCATTGAAGAATGTATATTTTGCATGTTGTTGCATTTAACACACATTGGGGGATTTGTGGGGGCCAAAAAATTGGTAAAATGTGATTACCATAGGGGTTTCGGTAATTACCGATGAAACCTACGGTAATTTTTCCAACAACTACAAATTGGTTACCGTAGATTTCATCGGTAAGTACCGAAGGCCCTCCGGTAATCCAGAACCAAAGGACATTTCTCGCCATTAAAACAGCAATTGAAGATCTACGAAAACCATCAAGTGGACCAAAATTGAAATCCAGAACCAAAGGACTAATTAGGAAGAAAACCATATTCCCAGCTCTGGCTCCCAAAGCACCAAAGAGAACATTCAATTGCTTCTCCAACCTCATCGATGTAGATTTTTCAAAAGAAACCTTGGGGAGTAACGTCAAAAACTTAAAAACACCCATAAATCCTAGTAGAATCGGAACAAAACCACCATTTGCTAATGACCCAGATTCTTCCGATCCACCATTCAAGTATTTCTGAAGCAGCAAAGAAAAAATAACCACAAGGGAGAAGGTAAAAGCATTCCAATACTCATAGCAATAAAGGCTAGATTGAAGATGGGCATCGTCGAGCATTAGCCTGAAGATCTGAGCATTGCTTTCATCGAACTCAAACTTGTTGTCCTTGGATTTGGTCCTCTTTCTAATCTCAGCATTGGTTTTGGATGAGAACCCAGAAGCCAAATCGGAGGAGCCACAAAAGGTTTCCTTGTATTAGATCTAAAAAAAAAGGACATCCAGGTTTTTTAAAATTTTTTTAAAGGTGTAATCAATATTAAAGGGCAAAACAAAAAAGTTCAATAAATCTCCATGGATATATATCGTTATGGCCCTTCTAAAGAGGGCATTGGGCCAAATTCCCCATATCCAAATCCTCATAAAAGATCAATAAATCTCAATGGGCTTTCGGTCAAAATACCCACCCCAAATATGGATTTCGTTAAAATTATTAAATTAAAGGAAAACTGTTTGCTTACTACCACCGGACCCAGCCTGAAAGTGATTAAAATGCAATTTTTTTGAAAATTGTCTACTTTATAATGTTTTAAAGATCGATATCATTTTATCATTAAACTGTGACACTTTTTCACTCTGCATTTTGAACCAAAAATTTTCTCATTTTGCCACACAAATTATTGTTTTTATGCAACTTTACTACCATCAAGCATATGGATTTAATTAAATTAACTGTATACATAGCATATAACTTTGTTTTGAAACAAGTTTTTTGTATATTTGATTTAATTTGTTTTTAGGGTAATGTATACTTCCAATTTAATCAAATTTATTAAAAAAATTGTATAGTTTAACTAAAGTGATACAAAAACAATAACTTGAGGGTATATAATATATATATATGTATATATTTTATTTTTCACTTATTATATATATCTGTATATATATTTATGTAATATATATGTAGTTCAGGTGAAAAGTAAAAAACGTATAATAATTTAGGAATAAAATAATATTAACTTCTTTTTTTTTTTATTTTTTATACTTTACAACTGATGTATTATACAAAATTACCTATTTCCATTTAAACATTTTTAAATTGGCTAAAGATATAGTCCAATTATGCGACAAAAATATTTAAAAATAATATAAATAAATAAACCTCTCACAAGCTAAATACAGAGATCCAATTTCCAATGCCTCACATGGACTTTAAAAATGGACCTTATAAGCAAAGTCCACCCTTCATCCACTCCCTTATTTTTTCTGTTTTCATTTTTTTTTTCCACCAAGAAAAAAAAAATAAAATCAAATCCCTTACAAAATATCAATAAAAGTAACCTCTTTCTTGTGTCGGTGCATTCAAATTTCTTGCCAAGTGAGCAGTACTCCGTATCAGTTAATTTCTTTCACAAACACAAAAACCGGAGCGCCAAAACTTCCAGTATCCAAACAAAGAATTTGTTCACGTGCCAGTTACCACCAACTATAAATACCAATCACAAAGACAGGCAGGCAAGGCTTTTTAACAACCAATCTAATCGCGGAAACAAAATCAAAACGAGCGGCCACGATGCGTCCTAAGTGTTTCCTCGCGCTTCTTGCCGTTCTGGTTCCGTTTATAGCCATTGCCGCCCGGAGCGACTCGTCGGTGGGAGCTTGGCAGCCGCTACAGAGCCTGAAAAGTCCGCACTTGCAAGAGATCAGGAAGTTCGCCGTCCCCCAGTACAACAAGCAATCGGGGAAGGACTTGAATTTGGAAAAGGCTGTCAAGGGCGAGACTCAGATCGTCGCCGGCATTAATTACCGTCTCGTCATTGAGGTGAAAAATGGTGCCAAATCGGAGCGATATCAGGTAGTTGTTTTTTAGAAGCCTTGGAAAAATTACAAGGAGCTGACATCCTTCGCCGCTCGGAGCAAGTCGTCGGCGGTGGGAGGTTGGCAGCCGATAAGGAACCTGAAAGATCTGCACGTGCAAGAGATCGCGAATTTCGCCGTCAACGTATACAACAAGGAATCCGGGAAGGACTTGAAGTTGGAAAAGATCGTCAAGGGCGAGGCTCAGATCGTCTACGGCACTAATTACCAGCTTGTCATTGAGGTGAAAAATGGGACAAAATCGGAGCGATATCAGCTGGTTATCTATGAGCAAGGTTAAAAAAATAGATATCGATGAATTACAAAAATTTGTTTTATTTCGATCCTTTCAAAAATAAAAATTTTGAAAAAATATCAAAAAAATTTTGGATATTTTAAACCATGTTTATGAGAAGCCTTGGGAACATCACAAGCAGCTCATTTCCTTCAAGCCTGTTCACTAAATTCCAAAGCTGATGATCGGTGGAATTCTTTCACTTTTTTTTGTTTTGTTTGGAGGAGGATGATGATTATGCATTAAGACACTGCATTATACCTCGTTGTTCAATTAATATGGTGTTTCAATCACCTATTTCTTAAATTTATTATTATTATTTAAAAGATAATAATAATAATAAATTTTGAGAATGATCACGATGGGTTTGGATAACGCTTAGTTTTTGATAATTTTTTTTGAACATTAAAACTGATAGATGCCTAACTTTTACTATAATTTGAATTCAAATTTGAAATTGGTTGAACGAAAAATTTCCGTTAAATTAGTAAGGGAGTAAATTATGGAATTTGATCTCTTAATTCATGGATTTTCATATTTAAATATGAATGGTGTTGCAACCAAAAAAGGACTTCTTTCAGCTCTCAATCAACCACACCATGATTTTTCTTTAATTTTAGTTTCTCCATAGCTTTTCATTCTCTTAAATAGCTCTTGTTTGGAAAATACCAATTATATATTTTAACATGTTCCATGGAATTAATCAACTAAGAGGGTGATATTATATATATATATATATATATATATGTGGCAAAAACACCATACTAACTTTAAAACATTCTATATGGGAAAAGTCACATCATTTATATTGGTTGCCACTTAGAAAAAAAAATTGTCAATGAAGTTATAAGAAAATATTTAATTTTTTTTTGAAAAAGAAAATATTTAATTAACCTTTATATTATTATGATGGATCCTATATAAATCAAATTTTGTGTGGCATTATAATTTCCCCATTTAAATTTTATTTTAAAAAATCAAAACATATAAAAGATGATGTGATATGGCTTAGGGCAGCTATATTTATATTAAAAAATTATTAAATACAATGCATTTTACATACATAACATTAAAATTTATTTTTGTTAATTGCACAAATAGACTTATTTTACCTTTAATAAATTAAGAATAAATCAAAATACACTATAATCAATTACTGAGTCGTGCACGTCAACCTCTGTGACCCTCCAAACACAAGTTGCCATATTTTAACATTTATTTTTTTATATTTACTTTTATTTTTTATTACTCCCTTCCCTCTTGAACCTTAATTCTTCCTCTCACATTATGGCCTTCCTTCACGACTTCAACTATTTTTGTTTTTTATTCTTCTTTGTCTATTTTCTCTACATTTTTATATATTTCGTTAAAAATCTATTCCTATTTTCTTTCTCATTTGTTTGTTCTTGCTTATATATCTTTGTTTCTCATCATAGAAGCGACAACCCACGACCACAACTTTTTTTTTTTCCGTAAATAACAAAAAAAAAAATATAGAAATAGCTTGCAAAATATTTGTTTTACTTAATTAGCTTTCAGAACTAATAGCTGAGTAGAGATTAAGGTTATAGTTGAGGGAAAAAAAAAATGAGATCCTGAAAATTTATACAAAAGAATAAAAGATTAAGAAGAATAAATTTTGATAAAATCAGAGATCGCCCTTAAAGCTCCTACTGATGGTCCAAAATTTTGTAATTTGATCAAATGTCTTAAAAGTAAGAGAAAAATTGAAAGAGGTAAAGATAAAGATGAAGAAACCATTTGGGGAAGAAAACTAGGGCCTGTTTGGCAATCTGTCCTGTTTTTTGTTTTTGAAAACAAAAAATTGTTTTCAAAACAAAAATATATTATTTGATTATCAGTTTTTAAAAATTATTTTTTGAAAATAAATGGAAAGAAAACAAAAAATAAAGATATATATATATTTTTTATAGTTTTCAAAAAAATTAAAAATATATTGATTCATTGCATATGATATTTAAGCATTGATAAAGGAGAGTAAAAATGACAATTTGCCTTGCACAATCCAAAACCTTCTGCACCGCCTCTAAAAGTATGTTTTTGGCTTTTGAAAATTGTTTCCAAACACAATTAATCCATTATTTTCATAGAACAATAAAAAAACTGTTTTTATTCTATATTTTAAAAACAAAAAAGAGAAAACATGACCAGACAGATCATAGATAACGTTTTTCATGCTAAGAAGAGTTTTCTTTTTCTGCTATAAGAAGAGTTGTCATAGAATACGATCCAACTGTTTGCTTAGTTGGAATTTGTAATACTTACAATTTTGCAGTGCTTCTAACGTGCCATGATCTGGGTTTGAAATTTTAGATAGGGGTAGTGTATTTAATTTTTCTTTTTAAGTGCTCAAGGTTACTTATGATACTTTGTAAATGAATCTAAGTTTTGTAGTGTAAATAAAATTGTCACTTACTAAATAAAATATCCTTATCATAAAGATCTTTTATGTCTTTTTTATATCAAATCTCTCTAAGTGTATATGTATAATATATTTACTTTGAATCAATGTATATATCATTTCATAATTTCAATTCAAATTTGAAATTGGTTAAACAAAAATTTTCCTTAAATTAGTAACGGAGTAAATTATGGAATATGATCTCTTAATTCATGGAATTTTCACATTTAAATATGAATGATGTTGCAACCAAAAAAGGACTTATTTTTGGGTAATAAGTCCTCTCATGAACTTTGAATCAATGTATATATTTACTTTGAATCAATGTATATATATCCTTTCATGAGCGCTTTTTTTTTTTTTTTTTGTGTAAAAATATCCTCTCATGAACTTATTTTGCTACAAGAAAGAAAATATATTAGTATTCTATTGCAGTCTTGCTGATATATATAATCTTATATATGTTAATATTCTGCTTAGGTCTTTTGCAAATAATAAGCTAGATGGGATAATCCCAGCTAGGATTGGTGCAGCTGAACGGACTAAGATATAATGTTTTACTTTTACTATTCGAAACTTTGAAACCATGGGATTATAAAAAATATTTATGAGGTTACAAAGATAATTAATATGTTTTTAGGATGAAGTTTTTCCATTTCTAGTTTCATATTTCACTATTGTTTGATCAATAATAGAATTTTACTTTATTTTAAAAAATAATTATTTATTGATATTTTTAAATAAGAAAACATCAAAACAATAGGAAAAACGGACAGGGATGGGGACAATATTGAGCCTGTGTACGAGCTATCAAAATGAACCGTTAGAATATGAAAGAAATGTGAATGGCATAATTCAATCATAATGGCATATAATGACATTTCATAATTGGTTTTTGACCGGTTTACTGCCCTCTGTATTTTTTACTTATTATTAGTTATTGACCCCTTGTACATTTATCTTACATGTACAGGCCTGGTAATTCTCTCATGTCCTAGTAACATGGAAACTAAATACATTTCCTCGTATTTATCAATCTCAGAGATCTTTCCAACGACACTTTTTCAAAGTTAGGCTTCAAGTTACAGAGGATAAGAGATTTGTAAGAATTAACGCTAATTTCCCAATTTTCTCCTCTCTCTCTCTCTCTCTCTCTATATATATATATATATATATATATAATATATATACAGTATTATTCGTAACTGTAATTGCTGCAAATAGAGTAGATCGAACTTCAGTTATGAAACTTATTAATTAATCCTCTATTTTTAGGAACTTGTCTGAATGCTGCAAGTCATCCATTTAGCCAAACATGTAGGTTATTGCTTGCTCGTAATGCTAAATAACCAGGAGAGATTTCTCAACACTTTGATGTTCAAATTTCAGGACTTATTTGAAGCAAATTATAGAGAAAAGGTGTCCTGGAGGGAACCCTTTTTTTTTTAATATATATTAAGTTTTCATTAATTCTCAAACAAAGAACTAATTAAATTACAATTTTGGATAACAACGATAGGGTGTTGGATCTGCAGACTATATTGATTGTTCATAATTTGTGGTGGTCAGGAAACAAATGTTGATGGGTATCAATATTACAGTGATGATAAAACATCACAATTTTATGTAAGCCCGAAAGTGTTAGAAAATCAGAGCAAAACAAACAAAACAAACACAACAGGATTTATCGAGGTTCGGTCAAGATGACCTACGTCCTCGTTGCTCCGGTGAGAGCTTCTGGTTTATTATTGATTTTGCAGTAGTTACACAAAACTGACACCTTTGGTACACACAAGTTTTCACACAGAAAACATTCACACCAAATACAAAGCCCCAGAATACACCCTCTCAACAAACACTCAATCTCACTTAGAGATTATCTCACACACAGAAATGAATACAATTAAAGAAAGGGAAAATGAATCTTGGAGCTCTCTCTCACGATCACAAGCTTGAAGAAGGACAATTTCTATTATTTCTGTTTCTTATCACGAAAGGAAAGAGTTCTGTTCATATATATAACACACCAGCTTCAAAACGACGTCGTCCAGCTTATACCGGTATTCTGTTACAATACGCTGGAAATGACTCCTTTGCCCTTCTTTATTTCCAAGTAAATGAAACGATGCGTTTTGCTTCTTCTGAGACTTATAAACGATGCGTTTTGCTTCTTCTGAAACTCATTCAACTTGAGTCTTCTCCAAACGTTGACTTCATGCATACACTAGACCTTTGCAAGATGATTTGTGGATTATATATCTTCACATATCTCCACCTAATCCACAAATTTAACCAAAAAACCAGAAACTCATCACCATCTCAGCAAAATTCTTTACAAAATGATCAGCCTGCTCCTATTCGAAGCAGGTTCTTGCAAGTACTAAACTTGCCAACATTGAGCACTTTTGTTCCCATATCTGCAGGATTAAACTCTGTAGGAATCTTCTCCAATCTGACTATTTTCTGAGCTGTCAAATCTCGAATGAAATGATATCTGACTTGAATGTGCTTAGATCTCTCATGAAAAACTGGATTTTTACATAAATGAATTGCACTTTGACTATCTGAGTACAAAGTGACCTCCTGCTTAAGCACTTTAAGCTCTGTCAGCAATCCTTTAAGCCAAATGGCTTCTTTTGCAGCCTCAGTTGCTGCCATATACTCTGACTCAGTAGTTGACAATGCCACCACAGGCTGCAACTGAGATTTCCAACTTATGCAGTTTCCACACAAGGTAAATGCATAAGAAGACATTGATCTTCTCTTGTCCCTATCTCCTGCATAATCAGAATCTAAATATCCATTAAGCTCCACTTCACTTGAATCCTTCTTATAAATCAACCCTTCATTTGCTGTATGCTTCAAATACCTTAGAAGCCATTTTAAAGCTTCCCAATGACCTCGGCCAGGATTTGCCATAAATCTGCTCAACACACTGATAGAATGAGCTAGATCTGGCCTAGTTAGAATCATAACATACATCACTGAGGCTACAGCATTAGTATAAGGGACTGCTATCATGTCTTCCTTCTCCTGCTCAGTTGATGGGCACTGCTCACTTGACAATTTGAAATGTCCACCAAGAGGTACACTTGCAGGTTTTGCATCTTCCATTGAAAACTTTGAAACTACCTTCTTAATATATGAAGATTGTATCAACTTCATTTCACCTCTTGACTTGTTTCTTACTATCTCAATGCCCAAAATCTTCTTAGCTGGTCCAAGGTCCTTCATCTCAAACTCTGACTTTAACAGATTCTTTACAACTTGTATAATTCTACCATTTGGTCCAGCTAGAAGCATATCATCTACATATAACAGTAGATACACTGCCTTATCTGTCATAGGATCTTTAAAGTATAAACAGCTGTCAAAATCACTTCTCTCAAAACCAGATTTAACTACAAATGAGTCAAAACGTTTATACCACTGCCTTGGTGATTGCTTAAGTCCATATAGTGACCTTTTAAGCAAGCACACCAAATCTCCACCTTTTCCTTTAATTTCAAAACCTTCAGGCTGCTTCATGTATATTGTTTCTTCCAATTCACCATGAAGAAAAGCAGTCTTGACATCTAGTTGTTCTAACTCCCACTCGAAATGAGTTACTAATGCCAACATGACTCTTATACTGGTATACTTCACAACTGGTGAAAAAACTTCATTGTAATCTATTCCTTCCACCTGTGTAAATCCCTTGGCCACTAACCTGGCCTTAAACCTCACTGGTTCAGATTTGGACATACCTTCTTTGACCTTGTAGATCCATTTACAGTCTACCACTCTTTGATTTGTTGGTGTTGGTACTAAGTCCCAAGTCCTGTTCTTATGGAGAGATTCCATCTCTTCCTTCATGGCCTCTTTCCATTTTGCTGACTCCTTAGAATTTACTGCTTCTCTGTAACTCCTTGGCTCATTGTCAGTAAGTTCTTCATATGCCACCAAGGCATAAGCAATGCAGTCTGCATAACTGTACTTTCTGTTAGGTTTCACTGCCCTCTTAGCTCTATCTCTTGTCAGCAAATATCCAGGTGACGCTATGTTCTTATTCCTTGTACTTGGTGACTGCTGTTGAGTGTGATCATCTTCAGAATCTGCCTCAGATTGTGCAGGTGTTTCTTTTTCTAGTTCCTCACCTGTTTCAGGCTCATCTACTCCTTCTGAAGTTGACCTTCTCACAAAGTCTTCACTGTCTTGATTTTCCACTTCAGGAAACAAATTTACACCTCGTGTCTCCACTTTGTTGCTCATTTCATCACCTGCATTGTTAGTATCTTTGCAAGGCATATAGGTTTCATTAAAAATAACATCTCTGCTAATAATAACTTTAAAACCTCTACTCTCTCTATCCCAAAGCCTATAGCCCTGAGGGTAACCTAAGAAAATACATTTCAAACTTCTAGGTTCAAGTTTCCCCTCAGATTGATGTACATATGCAGCACAGCCAAAAACCCTCAGTTTGCTATAATCAGGCTTCTTTCCAAACCACATTTGTTCTGGTGTTCTAAAGTTTAAAGCTGTAGAAGGTGACAAATTCACCAAATGCATGGCTGTCATTACAGCCTCACCCCAAAACAACTTAGGTAATCCAGATGACACTAGCATGCATCTCACCTTATTAAGTAGGGTTCTATTCATTCTTTCAGCCACACCATTTTGCTGTGGTGTGAATTTTACAGTTCTATGTCTTAAAATACCATTTGATTTGCAAAAATCATCAAATTCTCGACTGCAAAACTCTAGACCATTGTCTGTTCTTAAAATTTTAACAGTTTTGCTGGTTTGATTTTCAACCAGCAATTTCCATTCTTTAAACTTAGAAAAAACCTCACTTTTAGCCTTTAACAAGTATATCCAGACTTTTCTAGAATAATCATCAATTATGGACAAGAAATACCTGTTTCCACTCTGTGTTTGCACTCTAGCAGGTCCCCACAAATCAGCATGTACATAATCTAAGACAGACTTGGCTCTATTTGAACTCAAATTAAAACTAAGCCTATGCTGTTTGCCCAATATGCAAGTTTCACAAGACTCCAAACTACTGACTATATCCTTATCAAAAACATTCTGTTTATTCAAGTAATATAGGCCTTTTTCACTAATATGACCTAATCTCTTGTGCCATAAATCAGTTTTATCAACAGTTGAACTTATAGAAGCATTACTTGAATTAACTAATGGTTTACCAAGCAAGACATATAAACCATTTTTCTTCTGACCCTTCATTACTACAAGTGATCCTTTGGTCACTTTCATGACACCATTTTCAGCTTTACAGGATAAGCCAGACTCGTCTAACATACCTAGAGAAATTAAATTTCTCTTCAACTCAGGTACATGCCTTACTAATGTGAGAGTCTTAACAGTACCATCTATTAACTGTAACTGCACATTACCTATACCAGTTACTAAACATGATCGATTGTTGCCTAGCAACACTTGGCCACCATCACACTTAGTATATGAGTTAAAGCAACTCAGGTCAGGACACATGTGGAAAGAACAGCCAGAATCCAATACCCACTCAGTATGATTTTGACTTGTGGACACTACCAAAACTTCTGCAGATTCTACATCAGTGTAGGCCACTGCTAAATCACCAGACTCTTGACTCTTTTCTTTCTCATCCTTCTTCTTCTTGAAACAATTTTTAATGATGTGTCCCTCTCTTTTACAGTAATAGCACCTTCTACCCCTAGATCTTGATTTAGACCTAAAAGTCTCTCTTGACTTACTTCTATGGTCACTATGACCCCAACTTCGAGTAGAACTCCTACCCCTTACAGTAAGTCCTTCACTTTTAGATTCAAACTTTAATTCCAGGTCTCTAGATCGAAGGGCACTTACAACAGTATCTAAGGTCAAGGAATCTCTGCCATACTTAATGGCATTCTTTACTTCTCTATAGGTCTCAGGCAAAGAATTCAATAAGATCACAGCATGATGTTCATCATCAAAAGTAACTTTACAATTTGCAAGACTTAAGATTAAATGAATAAAAGCATCAAGATTTGTGTCCAAATCCTTAGTAGTATCCATCTTAAAGCCAAAAAATTGTTCAAGTAGAAGAATTCTATCAGGTAAAGATCTTACCAAATAAAGCTGTTCAAGCTTTTGCCACATTTGAGAAGTAGTGCTTACATCATCAACTTGCCTCAGAACACTATCGGAGAGATGCAGTATAATTGTGCTCATTGCAATTTCATCGATCTCATGCTTCTTTTCATCAGTAACATCAGCAGCATAAATTCCATCAATTGCCTTAGCCACCTTCATTTGCACCAATACTGCCCTCATTTTCTTGCGCCACAGCAAGAAATCACCTTTGCCATTGAATACATCAATTTCCAATTTTGTAGACATTCTTGACTTCTTGAAAGATTGAGAAAACTTCACACAGATGATTCTCACAGAAAACTCACAAATCACAGAACCAAGAATCAAGAATACTCAAACCTTGCTCTGATACCACTGTTAGAAAATCAGAGCAAAACAAACAAAACAAACACAACAGGATTTATCGAGGTTCGGTCAAGATGACCTACGTCCTCGTTGCTCCGGTGAGAGCTTCTGGTTTATTATTGATTTTGCAGTAGTTACACAAAACTGACACCTTTGGTACACACAAGTTTTCACATAGAAAACATTCACACCAAATACAAAGCCCCAGAATACACCCTCTCAACAAACACTCAATCTCACTTAGAGATTATCTCACACACAGAAATGAATACAATTAAAGAAAGGGAAAATGAATCTTGGAGCTCTCTCTCACGATCACAAGCTTGAAGAAGGACAATTTCTATTATTTCTGTTTCTTATCACGAAAGGAAAGAGTTCTGTTCATATATATAACACACCAGCTTCAAAACGACGTCGTCCAGCTTATACCGGTATTCTGTTACAATACGCTGGAAATGACTCCTTTGCCCTTCTTTATTTCCAAGTAAATGAAACGATGCGTTTTGCTTCTTCTGAGACTTATAAACGATGCGTTTTGCTTCTTCTGAAACTCATTCAACTTGAGTCTTCTCCAAACGTTGACTTCATGCATACACTAGACCTTTGCAAGATGATTTATGGATTATATATCTTCACAGAAAGGAAACTGGGCTTATTGCAATTGTGGAGGATTCTTAACAACAACTGTGAATTCAAATGAGTACGTTCGAAGGGTGAAATGTGGAATTTTCCGTAGCTCAGGCACCTCTATATGAAAAGGCTCGCCTCTCTCCTACCTGTCTAAAGTATTACGGATTTCGTTTGCGAAAAGGTAGTTACGATGTCACACTTCATTTTGCTGAAATTGTTTATGCTGAAGATGAAGGACTTTAGTGGTTACATGAAACGTATTTTCAATGTCTATATTCAGGTAAATAACCATATATATATATATATATATATATATATATATATATATATATTTAAGGGAAATTTGTCAAAATTTACCAATTTCAATTTTTGAGGAACTTAAAAATGTTACAAATTATAATGGGGTAAGATGCAGTTAAGAGATTTCAACATCAAAGACAGGGCGAGAGGTCCAAATAAAACTATAGCAATTACAAATATCAGACCAGAAGTTACTGATGATAGTGCATTGGAGATCCACTTGTACTGCGCTGGAAAAGGGTCCTCGGCCGTTTCACCTGCATTTAATGAGCCTCTCATATCGGCTATGGCTATAACTCCTGGTAAAAAGTTTTTGTAAACAAAGATTTTGGTAGTCAAAGTAGAAGTTCCCACACTCTTTTATTGTTTTAATTGAGAATGTGAGACAATCAAACATCATTTTCCCTTTTTTTTTTTTTTTTTTTCTTTTTGGTGGTGCTGCCATTCATGTATCAATGAATCAGAGGTCAAAATCGAAAATGATGAGGAACTATCACCCGCACATATTTCACTGATTTCGGTGGCTTCCATAGTATTCGTGGCGCTGCTTTGTCTAATTGGCTTTGACTTGGGCAATAGGCTGGTTTGGAAAAGAAGAGCTTCATGGTGAGAAATATCTAAAACAGTTAAACCACAACCTTATATTAACTGCAAGTGCAAATTATGGTCTTTTCCATCAAAAGGGAAACAAAAATAACTTTCTTCCATGTTTTCATGAAAAGGAATAAAAGTAGGTAAAGAGAGACCAGTCACCCACTAACAATTAAAAGAGGCTGCCCAAAGATTTAACAAAGAATTGAAGATTGGTAAAGGGAATTTTGGGAAAGAAACTTGAGCTTTGAAGGAGCAGGGGACTTCGTTCTGCATCTTAGAGTTCTTAACGTAGAAAACATTTGTGAATTGCATGGACAGGCTCAACTGTCAAATCATATTGCAGCTGTGAAGAAGTTTTCCAGTCTTCCTATAGAAGGAATTAACAAAATGAAAAGTGAAGTCTACACCTCAGAAACATTGAGACGTGAGAACCTGGTTAGACTGTTTGATGTTTACAGTGGAAAAGGCATGTATTTGCTCGTATACAAATACATGGAAAACAAATCCCTTGCGGATGTCTTTTTTGGTACGTACACATTTTTCTACCTACCATCATATATAGCTCTGAAATAGTACGCAAAACTTTTAAACATGAAAATGGAGTAGAGAATGTCAGTTTCCCATAAGGGTATACAAGTTATATAAGACAGTGGATTGTACTGATTTGCAGTACCAAAACCCAGAGTCAGACTTGATTTGGAGAGCTAGATTTAATATATGCCTGCGTATAAAAAGAGGTCTGAGTTATCTACATGAGATTTCTAAACTAAAGATGGTTCATAGGGGTATTAAAAGCTGCTAATATCCTTCTTGATGATGCTCTGAATGTTGAGATATCAGACTTCGGGAATTCAATTCTTTATGCAGAGGATGAACAGGACAATGGATTAGGTCATGCAAGGAGCAGCATAATAGTAAGTAAACAAAGAACTAGTAACCCGTTTGAACCTAGTATTAATTTGTCAATGAAACAGCTGTTTAATATTATACATATAACCAAATTACAGGGGAAAAAATTGTATTATAGCAACCAATATTTCTGGATTGATACAGTGGATACATGGCTCAACGGAACGATATCACATACTACGTCTATGGTTAGGTTGTTGTACTTGAAATTGTTAGTGGGAAGGAAAATTCAGGAAATAAATTCAATCAGATGCAGCGTGAGTTTCTAGTAGAGGAGGCAAGCAAGCAGAGAGACATGGCAGCAGACTTATTAGATTTTAATATAAGGTATTAATTAACTTAATTTGTGTAAATATATATTGCAGGTTTGTCTTGCAGAATCAAAAGATAAGCTGCTGAAGTTAGTAGATAATAGTCTGTCGGGTTATGATAGACCATCTTAAAAGTTGGCAGTGAAGTGCGTCGATATATCCACCACTGTCAGACCCACATTGTCTCTGATGTTGTAAGTGCTCTCAGTGGTATGAAAACCATGGATGAAATCTCTATGCTTTACTCCATAGATAAGACTTCCCAGAATCTTTGAAAAAAACTGTTTCAAATCTCTTCTTCATTACGATGAATAACCACCACCTTTGCTTCTCTGAGCATCTCTATATGCTAGCTCTTCTCTCAAATTAAGAAATTATTTTTGAGTGAAATTTTATGTCAAGAATTAAGAGAGACCAAATCATAAATAACTAGAGAGAGCACTAAACCTAAAAGAAACTCTTATAAGAGAAAACAAATCCATCTTTTTTTTTTGGAAGAAAAAAAAAATCTATTTTTATGGTTAAAATCTATGCTTACATCAAATGGTTAGTTTGTGACTTCCTTTTATTTGATACTTGACAACATAATATCTTATACAAATTTAATATTTTTAAATTGTGTAACAAAATATTGTAGGTATGACCAAGAAAAAAGAAGGAAATTTCTCTGTGCCTCTACATTGGAAAAACAGAGATCCAATTTCTAATGCCTCACGTGGACTTGAATAATGGACCTTTTCAACACAGCCCACTCCTGGGCTTAAACAGTGCTCCCTAGATCCAAATCCTTCCCATGTATCAGCATGGCAGCTTATGCTAGGACTAGTTACTTAATGCTATGATAATATTTCATGTTGATTTAAGAAATGTTTCTCAATGATACTATGGCGCCTGAGTACATAATGCTTGGAATCATATCATGTTAAATTGAGGTTTACGGTACTATGGGGTGGTTTTACTCGAAATTGTTTGTGGGAGGAGAAGCGGATAACAAAAATTGAACAGGAGCAGCTTTGAGATTCTTGTAGAAGAGGTAAGCATTCAAAGCAGACTTGCTCCTTTGGCTTTGTCATGTCAAATTAAGGGTTTATATCCCATTTATATGTACTTGACCTTAAACGTATCTCAGTAATTCATGTAGTAAATGTATGAGAGGAAATGCTAGAGAAAGTCATGTAGTAAATGTATAAGAGGAAATGCTAGAGAAAGTTGTTTTCAATCTCTCTCACAAGCTAATAACATTAAATAAATATTGGAAGTTGCTCTAGCAGATTTAGAAGGATGGCTCCAAGAGATGGTCCATAAAAATTTGTTGAAGTATGATGGGGGGAAAAAAAAGAAAAAAAAAAAAAGCCAAGACAATTTTAAAGTTAGCAATGAAGTGCCTCAATGTGATATTTTGAAGCCTTCCTCTACCCAGAATCTTTGCCAAAACTGTTTAAAACCTCCACATGAAGATGATGGTGTTGGAGACCAGCTGCAAGCCTAGCTTGTCTGGTCATTAATGTGTAATGAAAGAGTACTGTTGGGAGTGCTTAGTGTTATATATTTCATCTAAGAAAGTGTAAAATTCGCTACCTGGTACTACTGACGATATGTGAAACAGAGAAATGTCATAAAAATAGAGAATGTGTTTATGAAAGTTTTAAAAGATTAGGAAGTGTGAAGAAATTAAGCAAGAAAGACCAGAGGTGAAGTAATTTAGAGACAGAAACAAGTGAGGTCCATTTGGTGCCTTGCTTCTATTGTAATTGAATGTTTAGAAGTAAATTTTGTATTGTGCTATTCAAAGTAAATTTGAATCTACTAGTGATTTCAATTAGAATCTATCTCATATTGGAAGCGTACAATTACAATGTATGTCATGCTTTCTTTGATCATTTATGTTTCTGACTAAACTCTTTGTATGCATGCCGTAGGTTGTTTTTCATCACTCTTACTTTTCACCATCCTTCTCGTTTCTTCTTTTTGTCTTCAAAGATGCTGCTCAGGATTTTGCAAAGTTATGGAAATTGGTAAGGCGAATTTCAGGAAAGTTTATAGAATGAATTTCATGAAAGCATAAATTATATCTGCATCATTCAACCTAAAACAGAGCTACAATTTTCACTAACCAAAAAAAAAAAAAAGAAGAACGAACCAAAATATGCCCTCCTCCAACCAAACAAATGTATTTATATCATAATTTTTTTTTTACGAAATTTAAACAGCCGATAATGACGAATGATTAATAGTTGTTAGTTCATGTGGAGAAAAATTAGTCCAGACCACATTCAACCAACCATTTGCCTTTTTCTAAAGGGAAAAAAAAGAAGTCTCTGATACCATGTTATATGTTGAGGCTATGAATATA